>NW_025407834.1:0-381629 GCF_003324165.1 Naegleria lovaniensis
CGGAATGACTTCAGCTTGTGTGAATCAATTGGACGCTTCACAAATTAATGGAATTTCACAACCTGAACAACTTGCAAACATTCCTGCTTTATCGTTTGCTGGATTTTCATCTAATCAAATTTCCAAGCTGCTTCCAAAGACGTGCTCTGGTTTTAAATCTGATCAAGTTGTCAAGATGAATAATAATTATCCCAACTATGCATGTCAAGGTTTCAAATCAGAATGTCTTTCAAACATTCCAGCAAAAGCTTTCACTGGCTTCTCAAGTGCCTGCATTTCACTTGTGGACGCCTTACAGATGAGTGGATTATTATCCTCACAATTGGAACAACTTCCTGATGCTGCATATTCTGGTTTCACCTCAAAGCAAATTGCCCAATTTACACCTGCAGCGTGTGCTGGCATTTCCAGTAATCAAGTATCCAAACTTAATAACGGTTATCCAAACTATGCATGTCAAGGTTTCAAATCCGATTGTCTTTCAAACATTCCAGATCGTTCTTACACTGGTTTTACAAGTACTTGTGTTACTTTTTTGGAAGCGTCACAAGTCCATGGAATTTCATCTTTTCAGTTGAAACAGATCACTCCAAATGCTTTCAGCGGTTTCACATCACAACAGGTGTCCAATCTGGATCCACTTTCATGTTCTGGAATTACCAGCTCCCAAGTTTCTTCTTTTAACAACGGTTTTCCAAACCATGCTTGCCAAGGTATCACAGCCACATGTCTTTCAAGTATTTCAGAGGCAAGTTATTCTGGATTTAAATCTGTTTGCCTTTCGAACATACCTCCAGAAAGTATGAAGGGAATTGCTGCTTCTCAGTTGAGAAATATTCCATTTGATCAAATCAAAGGTCTCACCCAGGCTCAAGTTGCAACACTGAACAATTCTACATGTTCTGGATTCACGGCTTCTCAAATCAACAAATTAAGCTCCTCTGCTTGTAGTGGATTCAAATATGGATGCCTGTTTGAGATGACACCTCTCAATATTGTATCTTCTTTGACCTCACAATGTTTTTCAAATATTCCCTCTGCATCTGCTTCTGGATTTAAACCGGAAAGTATTCCTTACTTTACGACAGACACACTTACAGGTCTTCAATTGAATCAGCTTGTGACATGGTTCAATTCATATGGAGAGAAATATTTTGTTTCAGTTGCAACTCAGAAACAATTGTCAGCAGTGAGCAGTGGTGTTATATTGAAATTTAAGGAAAAGATTGAAAACTCTGAGATTCAAAGAAAAAGACAATTGGCTTTGGCTCAGCTCTCTTCTCTCACATGGCTGCAATTAAGTCTTTCCACAGATGATTCTTTGAAGAATGTGTTAAACGCAAATACCATCACAGATATTACTTTTGATCAGACGTTCTATGGTCTTCTCAACAATGTCCACATGTTACCTGAAGATGTATTTTCAACGCTCAAAGTTCAGAGTTTTTCTTTCTTTTTAAGCGATACTGTGAGTGGGATTACAGCTGAACAAATTTCTCATATTGTTCCAAAAGCATTCAACTATCCAAATGGCCTCACATCTAATGTTCCATCCATTAATTCAAGCTCAGTGAAAGGAATTACTGATCAACAGCTCGACATGCTCCTCACAGATGATAATCTTGCTAAATTATTCACATGCACACAATTTAGAGCAATGACTCTTTCTCAATGGAATTACATTAGACACACTAATAGCTATAGACAGTTGGAGAGCAAATGTGGATCTATTTCTCCAGGACCGTCGTCGTATCCACCAAAAGAGAACCCCTCAAGACCAAATCCTGTACAACCATCTCGTTCTCACAGCAGATTGAAGGAATTAAGATCATCAGGAATGAGTGTCATGAAATATAGTAACGCAAGCTATTTTGCTTTGCTACTAATGCCAATCATCATTACAGCTTTGGTACAATAATAAACTGTGATTACGCAGCCATAAGAGCAGTACAAAATTCAAAATAAAAATTGTAATTGCTGAGCCAAAAAAAATCCAATAAACAATCATAGAAGCGAATAACGCTGATGATTTGTTGTTTGAATGATCAGAACATCCATCTGATACAATTTCATGAAGTTCTGTGAAGTGCTTGTCTCGATCGTACTTTTGAACACTACCATATAGCCACCATCACACTTCACTTGAATTCAATTCATGAAATGATCATCATTAGTAGTGCAGTACCGCAACAGCAACACTCATCACTTCCTTCATTCTTTTTCAATTCAACTGCTTATACGAACTCTACTAACATGCCACCTCAACGTCAAGCATCTTCTTCCTCTCCACCCAACCACACACCTGTAATTTCTCTGATCGCTGATGACGAATCAATGATGCGACCACCACCTTCTCAACAATCAAGGGTGAACCAACGATCAATTCCATGGTTTCTGATCACTGTAACAACATTCCGATCATCACATCCACCGGAGCAGTTCACAACAATTCCACTATTTGATGATTATCATTTCCATGTGTATTCATACACACAAAATATTCCTGTTAAATGTTGATCATGATGTGGAAATTTGATGTGATAAATATGAATATGACATGATGATGAATAGAAACATGACCGGATGTTGATGATGCTAATGAAGGCCACAACAACACAGGGAGTTTCAGCTCATTTTTTTTTGATAAAATGTCCATGAAGTAGGTTTGTATCCTGTGAATGCTTAAAAAACATTTTTTCATGACGAGCATTTGCAATATGTCTGATTTGTTGGGCTTCTTGCCCAAGATAACAAAACTAGAAGTATCCTGCAAAACAAAACAATATTTAACAATCAGTTTGGAGGCATAGGATGTCAAGCTTTATGAATTCTTAAAAATTGAAAATCTATTTTTTTACATTATCTTTCTACAGTTTTTGAAAAACACTACAACTCTGGTAAATTTGACACATTTGGATCTTAGAGGAATGCTCTAAGTCAAAGATAAGCAAAACATTACTAGGAGCCGAATCCTCTCTGGAGTCTTGTTGAAATCGACGACTGAGGAGTGTTACAACTGACCTGACATAACATTTCAAAAGTAATGACTATATTTGATATTCGATACTGAATCAAACACGCTGATTCCATTGATGAGAAAACAAACATTCGGCTACGGTGTTTAGCTACCAGTGAGAATGATGAATCAACGAAGGTTACGTTCAGCTGGACCAGTCTCATACACGGAGTTTCACTACTGAAAACGAGAAGGTATTTTCACTTTGACGTTCCAATTTGAACGCATCGAATCAACTGGTTTTAACTTCTCTCATGAACACTTTAACTGTGAAAAAACAAAATGAATCCTCAAGACGAAGAAATGCAAGAAAACAGTTACTGGCCTTCTGCTGTGATAGTTAACCTCTCCTCGTTTCATCCCGTTTCTGCACAACAGTGTGAATGGCTGTGTTCTCAATTACGGCAACGAATACTCAGGAGCTTTTCTCAACAGTTTCACCACGTTCGAACTCTTGAAGGTTTTGGGGCTCCCTGCTATTTGACGCTCTCACAAAAGTACCTCATCGTCTCCCATTCCATGTATACTCTCAAATTCTTTGACCGAGACTCAAAAGAATATTTGGGAGAGGTGGAAATGTTACGAGAGATGCCATACAAATTATTAATTCAGTCTTATGCTCTTGAACCAGAAGACGGCAATGAATGCTTAATCATTTCGAGTGAGGAGAGTCGTGCAGTCTATAAAATGGAGCTGTTTCAAGTGGTGAAAAGATTATGCAAAAAAGAACCGCATGTATCTCAGCAAGAAGCCTCTGATCAATGTCCTGTGGTTGCAGTACCGCATCTATGGATGAGTGGAAGTGGAGATCCAGAAGGATATGGTTCAGACGATCATTTGTTCACTTTTCCACAAGCATGTGACTTGTTACCTTCTCAATATCTAAACATGCCACACTCAGACAAATTTCAGAATTCAATGAAAGGTCATTCCTATATTGTGGTATGTGATGGAGATAATCAGCGAATCAAAATTCTGCATCCCTCTACAGGGCAAGTTGTAAGCATGATTAGAGATGACGAGGCACCACTAAGTACATGGTGTCAAGAATGTGCTGTGACCATAGATGGACGAGTGGCAGTGGCGGACCAAGGCAAAATCACCTTATGGAAATGGAATGAAAATTCTTTGAGATGGATCCGAAACCAAACGATCACCATCTCGAGTGATCAGGTTGACGCATTTACCGTGGACAAATTGGGTGATTGTTTTTATTGCTGCCTGCATGGACTGCCACAGATAGAAGACCTTGGATTCAATTATTATTGCATTGAATTATATTCTACAAATTCTGGCCAGTTTCTTAAAAGGTTTGGAAAAAACTCAAGAAGTGAAATGCCTAAGGTAGATGAACTTAACATGCCAAAATGCTTATTGGTCGATTCGAGGAGAGGAGAATTGTTGCTAGTGGATTTTCACAATTATAGAATTTTAGTCTATCAATAAACATGTATTTTTAGGTACAATAGAGTTGATTCCAAAATTGTTTTGTGATTGGGATAGTTGTCTATTATTTCACTCGGGTTGGCAAGAAGGGTTCGAAACTGCGAGGATCCTCTTGGAGGTCGAGTTTGTGTTGGATTCACTTTCAAACCATATTGTTTGACCTTGAACAGCTTCCATTCTCGTGATGAATACAACAAACACAACTTGGATCTTGCAGTTTACTATGCAGAAACACTTTACAAAATCATTTGTATTTGGTGGAACTATTTGTTTTTTGCAGACTTTACAAAGTCGTAGAATAAATAGGCCACATCTGAAATAATTTCAGACCAGCTTGTCATAGTTCTATTTCTACTTTCATTCTTTGTTTTGTGCTGTTTTTGAATACCAGAGGATCTTTTTGCATCTCTCGCCGGTGTAACTTTTGGTGAAGAAAATAAACGAGAAAGTATCGAGTGTTCACGATTTTCTGGTTCTGTGTTTCCATTTTCAGAGTCATCAGTAGCATCGATGGATCTTCTTTGGTTCTCACTGTTCCTTAGTTCAATACCCATCTGCACCTCTTTATTAAGGGCTGTTTCGCAATGTTTCTTAATATCACTCAATGAGATACGATCAGCTCGTTTCAATAACATTCTTCGAACTACTTCTCTCATTGAAGAAGAACACTTGTGACAACGTTGAAGCATCTCCAAAGGATTACCTTCTGGTTTACACTTTTTTGCAAGCAACAACACCATAGTTACACCCAAGGCATAAATATCAGACTCTTTAGCGACTCCATGAGCACGAGTTTCATCATCAATGAATCCACTTGTACCATTTTCAGCAAATCTTGTTCTCTCTCCCATGGTCTCTTCAGAACGGGTTAAACCAAAATCTGCCAGTACATAACGAAAACAATCTCCTTTTTTCGCGTATAAAATGTTGGTGGGTTTCACATCTCTATATTTCAATTAAAAATATACAGTTGCAACAAATACAACAATAACTTACCTATGGATGAAAGAAGATTCATGTAAATACAACAACGCCTGTGACATTTGATACAAGACTCTCCAGCACTCATATTCATTTAGTACCAACGAACCAATGCTGCCTTGCATAAGATCAGACATGATGTAAAGACGACCATCCACCAATTCCCAGTATTGTATCTTCAAAAGATGAGGGTGATCAAACGTACATGCCTCTCTTTCTATTATTTGATCACGATTATGGCTAGAAATTTCGCAAATTACTTTGACCGCAATACCTTTTTGTTGGATTCCGTAAACAGTTCCAAAGCCACCTTTTCCAAGATTTTTAACCTCATCGTGATTCACATTAAATTTCTCGGCTATCATTCACCTATCCAATTGTAGACCTCAGTGTGCTCATTCATTGGTCATCATACATCATGATTCTCGTGCTAGGTCCAATTCACCTTCAGGTGGGCCAAATTGTAGTAAAGCCATCGTTGATTCTTCTTTTCTTTGGATTCTAATTCATACATCCATTCATCCATTTCAGATGTATTGTATTTGTTTCTCCGACTTCAAACAATTGACATTGCTCAGTTAAGTAAGAGAAGGCAGAATCTTGAGAATGTGTGAGCGTTGATTCAGAAGCGTTCACGACTCCACGACTCTTTGAAACATGTCTTGAATAATAATTCTCAACGAACAAGTCTTGGTATTGAACAAATCTCATTTGATACTTTTCATTACAATGTTTTTCAATTTGGTGTGATATGATGATTGGAATATTCAACGTGTTGGCTACTTGCATCATACTTTCTAAATTCGACTGAATACTTCCAACGACTTGAAATGATTTGAACTCACGGGTTCCTAAATTTCCACAAATACATTCTTGACATGTAACTGCCATTCTGAAACTCAATGGTGTCAATAATTGAGAATTCAAACCGAGTGGACGAGAGTTTGAATGAGTAGACACCCATTTTTGAGTCTTGATTTGTAAAAGCTTTGATCGAAGAGAATCACAAAACGTAAGCGCCTTTTCTTGATGTTTCTTCAGTTCGTTGGCTGCATTAAAGAAAATAAATTGGGAATCAGAATCGAATGCTCCCATTTGAGCACTCATTGAGCGTGTTTGTTGATTAATGGCTTCAAACACATCGCTCAACAAGCTCACTATTTCAGTTCCGCTCATGCCTGACCACCATTCATTCAATCCATCTAAATGAAGCATGACAGCACTCACCATTCTCTTTTCTGAGTAGAGAGAAAATCGATCAAGGTGAGTTTTTTGTGAGGATAGTCTTTTGGATGAGTGAGCCATTGAGGATGAGCTTTTTCTGGATAATTCTTGACTTTCAGCATTAGTGTTTGGTGCAACTTCCCCATTCCCATCATCGCTCTCCAATTGCGCAAGTAAATGAGAAGGAATGAAGGCTCTGTAAAGTTTGATTCTCTTGACCATTTCGGTAAAATGTAATTGCAGTTGAGTTACTTCTGTCAATCGACTCTTTTTCAAATTCAAATGATCCAATTGCATATTTGACACCAGTTCAAAAGATTGAATCAGTTGATGGAATGGATTTACAATTCTAAGAGAGAACACAACTGCGGTGACAGTACTCACCAATCCAATGATACATGCACTCACCACTGCAGCAATGATGGCTAACACCATGTTACTAATGTAATTCCATTGAGGAACGCTCAACACGAACATCCAATCAATTCCGTTTTCATTGCACAATCGATGAACGAGAATGAATTGATCGGTAAGAGTGATTACATGACGATTGTTGCACTGTATATTTCTCAAATTGTTGTTGAACTCGGAATAGACCTGTAGACCAACTCGTTTGATGGCTTCGTTCATGTCTCCAATCATTTTTCTGGCGCTTCCTGAAACTGATTTTTCATTTTGTTGATCGCCTATGTGGAATCACAGTGCAAAGAATGAATTTCCAAAAAACCCAACATACAACACTTACTTGCAATGATATAATTTGTTTCAACCTCAATGATGAAAGTATGTGACCCTGCTATACTTTTAGTCATTTCTACCAAGAACAGTGATAAGAACTTGGTGCTCATGCTGTATCCTATGGCGTGGCTCACTCTCTGACCGTTACCTAAAGGTGCGCTCAGTTCAAAGCTTGACATTAAGGTAAGAAACGTGACGTCTGGGTGAGTGGGATCCGTGAATGAGGGAGCAAAAAGAGTTTTTCCAGGATTGTTATTTGCAGTTTCGCTTGGTGCTTGGTTTGTAAATGCAGAACGCACCAAGTCAGGAGTGGAGTTTCGATTGCAGTAATCATTGTTATAAAAATCTCTGCAAATATAAAAACTCTGATTCTTGCCATAGGTTAGATTTAGAAGCACAAAATTGTTGCCCAATTGAGTCATTCCAAGAGTATTGCCATGATATTCTCCCAAAAAGAGAGCAAAGGTAAGCATGGATTCATACTTCATCAAAGACTTGTAAGCCTTATAAATATGATTTACAAGCGTGTCATCCATTGTTTTGTAGTCATTAAGGAGCTGTCCTTTGAACATTGACATGAAGAAGGCCACTCGCTTCAATGTTTCATCAGTGTAGGTAACCATTCTGGAAAAATCTTTATCACGAATCGAATGGCTCATTTCTGAAACGGTCGTGCTGAAGCAACTAACCCAAATAGCTGACAAAATCAATACACTCATGACAATGAGACCAACGATCAAGGTGATGAGAATATACTTGATGGAGAAACAGCACAAAAATTTTGAGCTCTCTGAATGATGAACACTTTCTGAGTTGTCTCCACTAATGGAAGATGAAATGTCTTGTGATACAATGGTATTCAAAGGATTGATTTTTACAGTCATCTCTTTTGTTTTTTTCTTTTGGGCTTTATGAGTGTATTTCTGACCCCATCAAGAACTACAATGTCTTTATCAAAGATTCTTAAGACTTAATCAGATATTCTGATTACGGCCAAATCAAACTTTGGCCGGCAGAGATAAAACCGGTAACGTGAGAGATTATAGGTTGTGGCACCGAGAGAATCTCGAGGCAATTCGGGCGACAGTTTCAGACCACTTTCAGAATTGTATTTCTTGAGCGATTTTCCTTGTTCTAAAAGGATTCGTTTCGGGCTGTTAAACGTTAAAATGTGGACTACAGTGAAGTCAAATGAATGGTTAATCAACAGCCGTCAGTCCTTTCTCTTCCAATCTATAACACACGATATCAGAAACAATTTCATCTGTTCTAAATAGATAACACAAGTATAAAAATTTGTTTAAGGAGAGAATGAAACACTGTGATGGCTTGAAGGAAATTGTAGAATTCCTTCACGAAGAATGGGCAGGTGACACTGACCTCAATTTTGTTCATTGTTATTAAGAAATATCAAGGAACCCCTTGGATAAGGAGATCAGAAGTGAGTGTGTTGAAACCACCAATATACAATGAAATCTTCAGTAAAAACGTTGATTCATTCGTTACAAGTAATTTCAAAAACTCTATGGCCAAAAATTGAAACGAGCACTATAAATCAGATGTCATGAGATCGTTGGCCTCTCTCAACTCTTTTTTGCACAAAGTAATCATGTGTTTGGTGGGAATATCATTGGTGTGTCTTTGTGCGTATTCTTCAAATCCCATTAATGCTTGCTCAAAATTTGTTGCGAAAAATGCTCTACAAGCCACATTATAGTCTTTCCATTCTTCATTCTTTTGCTTGTTTGCAAGTTCGTACAACCATTCATCATCAGAGACTGTCAATGGGGCACCAATCTCATAAATGTTACTTGATTTGTTGGTATTACCTTCATCCATGAAATTAATAAATCCAATAAATCTTGTGTGATAGAGTGATTGAGCAATTTTGGACATGGTTTCGTCGCATACAATCCTGAGATGCATTTGAGAGGCAAAATTTGTCAAGTTTGAAAGATTCTCATAAATAGATCCTAAAATCTTGAAAGATCTCACGTCTGTTGTGCCTACATTACCACAAAGACAATATTGAACATGAGTGGCAAACCTAAACTCAATATGATTGGCTGCCAATGTTGCAAATTGAGACTTGTCACTCTGCTTCCATTTTGCATTTTGCAACTCTCTTAATTTGTCACTCAAATCCATGCAGGTTTTGATTGCTTTCTCTTCATGTCGTAATTGGTCTCTAGAGGCATTAAACACAATTGTAACACTATCATTTTCAACATGTTCCATTAAACTACTTGTTGATCGAGTTGAAAATTGTATCTTTTCAAATATATCCTTGAGAATTTCAATAATTTCATTTGGAGCTGCATGGTCCAAAATCCATTCCAAGCCTTGAAATTTAACTTGAATCATGGAAATTTTCTTTCTTTCAAGGTAAAGTGAGAATTTTGATGCTAAATCCATCTTGTTACTGTTGTAACGTCTACTTGATTGAAGGGTACTATTGCTAGCCGAAGTGTGGGAGGGAGCTTTTGATTTCACATCTTCCTCTTTTGGAATGTCTTCCTCTTCTTCTAATTGCATGTAATCATCATCACCTCCATTCTGAGCCTCAATTTGAAGCAAGACGTGAGCAGGAATGAAACTCTTGTACATTTCTTGTAGACGTTGAAGTTCAACAATTTTATGCCATAGAGATGCAATGGAACGAGAGAAAATCATTGCAATGATGATTGAGACTGATGTTACAAAAACTGCACTCACGATATATGCAACCATAACCCCAACTGCTCGATCAAAAAGCTTTGATGCATAACTTAATGATAAGTCACTAATGTAAATCTCAACAAGTCTCATGTCATTAATGTGTTGAGTTATGTTTGTATGCCAATCCAGTCCAGAATAAAATGTGAGATTGCTATAGTTTGAAACAATGTAAGCCTCTATTTTTACGACATTTTGACGGGTCTTGGTGTTTAGAACAGTGTTGTTGAAAACATCCCAAATTGAGAAAACGTCTTTCAACTGCAGATAGTGTTGCAGAAGTGATGCTTTTGCTTGAGCTTGAACAAAGAGAAGGAAATTATCAAATGACATCGAGTGAGAGGCTAAGGCTGCATTTCCAATTGCTCGTCGTTGTCCTGTCCAATATTCCAAGTAATCAATGTTGTAACGAAACAATTACGCATGATAGGTGTCATTCAGAAAGTCAGTCACAATATCTTTAACATCACTTACCAGTATATTCTTTCATCGCTGTCAATGCGTTGTAAGCTGATTGAATAGTCATAAATGTTGACTCTGAGCTCAAGCTAGAAACAAGCATGACTGTGTCAATCATTTTGACATTCCAATTCGAGAAGAAATTAAGGGCTTCAATCGTTTGAGCGAACTGTAACTTCAACACTCGATCTCTCAAAGTAGGAAATGTGTTAATGAATACATCTACCAAGTCAAAGCTCTTCAGTACTTGTCCAAATAAGGGAGATGACGTCTTGAGCTCATCAATCAGTTTGTAACGTTGTGTCATGAAAGCATTCAGTGCCTTATCTGTTTCATTTCGTCTGTCCATAAGTAGGTTGTAGTGATCGGTTCCATTCGATCCCAAATACAACGCAGAAGCACCTCTCTCAAGCTGACTACAATGTACCAAGTTGGATAACAATGTAGTCATGGTGGAAATTTTAGTAATGACCACGGATGATTGCAACTCTGTCACCGAGTTATACACCAAAATACATGCAAATGCAATGAGAGAGAGAAAAGCAAAGATGACAATTAAAAACAATTTCAGAGAGAGTGGAAGCTTTTCAAGTCTTTCAAAAATAGGATTCGTTTTGTTCTTTGCTTTTCGTTTCGGTTGCCCTTTGAGAGGTGCTCTCGTTGCTGAGGTAGTATCTGGATGAATTTTGATAGTCTTTGCCATGAGTTTTTTTGTTTGAATTGGAGATTCAGAGATGAAGACACAACCACACTGTCATATTACTAGACAACTACTTGTGAGAGTTCATCACACCAACAAGCTCTCTGTCAATTTCACCTCAGATATCTCCTCGATCAATTTGGAGAAATGTATTAACTTTGGCAGTAGAGATGATTCAAAGGTGAACTGAAAGCTACACTCGTTGAAATACAATGTATCTCCTGATGCAGGAAAGTGAGTCTCTCTCAATGTCGAGAGAGACTATCACTGCAAATCAAGAAGTGAATCCCATCGTAAATGGATACGGTTGTTTTCCATGATACATCCATCACAATCTGATACGCATCACAAGTTGTTCCGATGGCTCATGAATTCTCTAAATAATTATTGAATCAATCTTACTCTACTTTACAGTATCCATTGTTTGGGTGGAATATTATAGAAAATTTGGCTTTGAATTTAAACAAAACTTGAGGCGCAATTGATTGTACTAGCGTTCGTGCCCAAAATACCGAAAAGTTGATAGAGCGCACGTGATTATGACGCTTGATTTTTATTGAATTTTCATTTTAAAAAAAAAATTTTAACAAAAAAATTAACGGATTCTCTTCATTTTCAACTCGCGGAACAGAACAACGTCCTATGGATCCAGCAATCATCATGACAAACACACCCGAGGAAGCACTAACAAGCAACGGTCGTACAGCAACGGTCGAGCCACAACGACCACAATTCACACAAGCAAGTGAAGAAAAAGCATTCAATGAAATTTTGGAGCTCGTTGAGAAGGACCGACCAAAACTGACTCGCTATCAAGAGTATTATGTTTTTGGAGCAGAACCAAATTATCATTGTTTAATACGATATCTTAGGGCTCGTGATTTTGATGTGAAAAAATCATATGACCTTTTGAAGAGTACTCTCGAATGGCTTGAAGACTTTAAGCCATATTTGATAACAGCTTCCAAGATGACAAAGGAAGCAGCTACTGGAAAAATATTTTGTCGTGGATTTGATAAATTTAATCGGCCAGTGGTTTACATGAGTCCTGGAAAAGAGAATACCTATGATGGAGAGGGTAATATTCAACTCTTGGTGTACTCGTTGTTTACCGCTGTAGCAAGAATGCCTCCTGGTGTGTCACAAATGACTTGGATATGCAATTTTGAAGGATATACAATGAAGGTAGGTTGTTGTGCATTGATTTTGTTTGATTATTATAACCGCCGTGATTGTGTTTTTATAATTACCTCATATCGCTCTTCCATATTTCATTCTACTGACCTTTTCCATTTAAATGCATTAATACAATTATTTGACACCATTGGTTACAATTTCACAACTACAAATTATACTTTTTTGAAATTGAAAGAATGCACCATCTCTCAGCGTCTGTAAACAAACAGTTTCAATTCTAAGTAGTCATTTCCCAGAACGATTAGGTGTTGCTCTAATTGTAAATCCTCCCAAGGTGTTTTCATGGTTTTGGAAATTAATTAGTCCATTCATTCCACCCGTGACAAAAGAAAAAATCAAATTTTGCAACTCCTCCAAGAAGGAAGACATGATTGAATTCTTTTCCCCATATTTCACACTAGACATGCTTCCAAAGGATTTTAACGGAAATCTTGATAATACTTTCACTGAGGCAGTGTGGGAAGAGGAAAAGAAAATTGATGATACCAGACTTGAACGAATTGCTCACATTGTCGACGTTTCTGAACTTTACAATAATCCAAAGAAATAATACATCTCCATAATTATTCAGAAATCTTTTGATCTTGCTCATGATATTAATTTATTGACCATTCATTGGTTGCACGCTCCAAATTCAGATTAAAAAAATGTCTTCACACACCACCGTTGATTTATTCTCAGTTCCTCGAGTGGGAGTTTCCACATTCATCATCCGAAAAGTCAACGGAGTGGATTGTGTCTTGGTTGGAAAAAGAAAAGGATCCCATGGTGCAGGATGTTACCAGCTCCCAGGTGGACACTTGGACTATGGAGAATCATGGGAAGAGTGTTGTGCCCGAGAGGTCAAAGAAGGTTGGTCATTGATGTCCATAATTTTTGATCAATATAATCATGTGCATTTCAAATTATGACGACAATATTAATTTATTTCAATTATTAATGAATGATTGAATTCTTTCAAATTTTATTATTCGGATTCGGACAAAATTATTGAAAATTAATGATCCTTTCATGAACACAATCCCTCATAGAAACCAATCTCGATATTTCCGATATTTCCTTCATCACTTGTACCAATGATTTATTCGTGAAAGAACAACGTCATTATGTTACCATCTTTTTACGCTCCTTCACATCCAACAATGAACAACAAGCAGAATTATTAGAACCACACAAATGTGAAGGATGGCAATGGATTCCAATTGAACAATTGAAACATCTCGATAATTTATTCCTTCCACTTGAGAACTTTCTCAAAACAAACTCTCCATCGAAAATTCTTCCTTGAAACACACCAACATTGAAGATTAAAATCAACAATTTTATTGCAAAGAACAAACAAACTTGAGTACTCTTACAATCTCTTCATTCCATTCATGAACGTTGCATTTTCAAAATAGCAACCTCTGCATTTTGTAACTTGAAGTCAACTCAATTTCAAAGGCCTTAACTGTGCGAGGTCAGTACCGACCAATCTTTAAATTCATTGCAAGCGTGCAACATTCTTTTGAAATTCGAAACAAAAAAAATACACAACACTCCTCTTACATTTTTTGTGTAAATATTTACATCATCATCAACAAAATTTTTCATCATCAACAACAACAAGATGGGTAAAGAGAAGGAACATATTAACGTTGTCGTCATTGGTCACGTCGACTCTGGTAAATCCACCACCACTGGACACTTGATCTACAAGTGCGGTGGTATAGATAAGAGAACCATTGAAAAGTTCGAAAAGGAAGCTCAAGAAATGGGTAAGGGTTCCTTCAAGTACGCTTGGGTTTTGGATAAGTTGAAGGCCGAAAGAGAAAGAGGTATTACCATTGATATTGCCTTGTGGAAATTCGAATCCAAGAACTTTGTCTTTACCATTATTGATGCTCCAGGACACAGAGATTTCATCAAGAACATGATTACTGGTACTTCTCAAGCTGACGTTGCCATCTTGGTCATTGACTCTACTACTGGTGGTTTCGAAGCTGGTATCTCCAAGGACGGTCAAACCAGAGAACATGCCTTGTTGGCCAAGACTTTGGGTATTCAACAATTGATTGTCTGTATGAACAAGTTCGATGATAAGACTGTCAATTACAATCAAGCCAGATACGATGAAATCAAGAAGGAAGTTGCTGACTACTTGAAGAAGTTGGGTTACAAGGTTGATGATATTCCATTCGTCCCAATCTCTGGTTGGACTGGTGATAACATGATTGAAAAGTCTGACAAGATGCCATGGTACAAGGGAAAGTGTTTGTTGGACACTTTGGATGACTTGAAGCCACCAGTCAGACCAGTTGATAAGCCACTCAGATTGCCACTCCAAGACGTTTACAAGATTGGTGGTATTGGTACTGTCCCAGTCGGTAGAGTTGAAACTGGAGTCTTGAGACCAGGTATGGTTGTTCACTTTGCTCCAGGTCAAGCTCCAGATTCTGAAGTCAAATCCGTTGAAATGCACCACCAATCTGTCCCAGAAGCTAAGCCAGGTGACAATGTTGGTTTCAACGTTAAGGGTTTGTCCACTACTGATATCAAGAGAGGTTATGTTGCTTCTGATACCAAGAACGATCCTGCAAAGGAAACTGCCTCATTCGAAGCTCAAGTTATCATCATGAACCACCCTGGTGAAATCAGAAACGGATATACTCCAGTTTTGGATTGTCACACTTCTCACATTGCTTGTAAATTCGAAAAGTTGTTGGCTTTGATCGACAAGAGAACCAACGCAACTGTTGAAGAGAACCCAGAAAAGATCAAGAGAGGTGAATCTGCTATGGTCAAGTGTGTCCCAACCAAGCCAATGTGTGTTGAAGCTTACACTGATTATCCACCTTTGGGAAGATTCGCTGTCAGAGACATGAGACAAACTGTTGCTGTCGGTATCATCAAGAAGGTTGAGAAGAAGGAAATTGCTACTAAGAAGTAATTTTTATTTTCAATTTTTATGAATGCTCAGATCGGACAGCACAATGCTGAGCCTTAATTGCTTGTGGTTGCTTTTTATGAGTGTGGAAGGATATTTGTGGGGACGAAGGATGTGTGTGTTGCTGGATGCATTATTTGACTTATTTCTATTACGTGGAAGAGGTGAATTGATGCGATGAAAATTTATTTTGAATCTATTTGTGACACACATAAGAATTTGACTCACAATTTCCACATTTTTGAAGCTACAACAGGTGATTAATTTTACATGAAGGATTATTCTTATTTTGTGTATGTTTTGCAATAAACGTCGAAAGGAGATCTTGTAGTGTAATGGTTTTTCTAATTCATTCATTCGACAGGTTGGCAACAATCCTCTTGATAAGTTGTTGCAGAAGTGGAACTATGTTACACTTTAAAGATTGCAAAACCATTCTCATGCAATCATGTAGTGACAGCTCGTGACTTCATAATGGAACAGAGGGACAATGTTTACCTAATTCTGGATGGTCTTATAAGGAATTCATGATACTATTTTATTGTGTGGATATGAATGGACGAGAGAGAAGAATTGATGAGGAATTAGATCAAGTGGTTTGAGAAGAAAATGTGAGTGATGGCAATCATATGGAGAGGAGAATCTAATATTCTCTTCACAAAATTCAAAAAATTTACAAAATCATGCATTTACCATCCTTCTTCTTAGTATTCTTATTATCATTCTTGAATCTCTCAGGATGCAACACTGCAGTAATAGCCAAATTGAAACATTCCTTCAAACCAACTTGTGTCTTGGCAGAACATTCACAGTAAGCAATACAATTCACTTCTTTTGCCAATTGCTCTCCCATTTCTTTTGTTATTGGATGAAGTCCTTGTTCTTTCAATTTCTTCAGTGTGGCATCATGTTCTCTCATGTCAACTTTCAAACCACACAAAATTACTGGAACAGATGGACAATGTTTACGTAATTCTGGCATCCAACGATCCTTAATATTGGTGAAGGAAGAAGGTTGAACCACTGAGAAGCAAGCAATGAAAATTTCAGTACTGTTTCGTCCAATAATGATGTTTGGTAAAAATTCAAAAGTTTCATAAAATTGTACAAGGTAGCACAATAATGTGATGACTTTAGACATAACGATTGAGAAATAAAAATACATACTCTGGATAGGAGAGAGGTCGCAAACGACTGCGAGGCGAGGCGAGGCAAATATCAGTACCAAGATTGTTATAATTCAATAGGATCATTTTTCATATCAAAATTTTCATGATACAAGTGGTTGGATTAAGTTCATCATCATCATCATCTCAATATATATAACAATAAAATTCATCAAATTGAATGATACATACTCGTAACTGAATGGTGAGAAGTCAATATATAATGGAACGCGTGATAGTCAATATACTTACTCTTCTTGTCCAGCTGTATCCCACAAACCTAATGAGACTGTATGATTTTCGTACATGACATTGGCACAATAGTTATCAAAGACAGTTGGCACATATTCTATATATGGAAAGTTGAAGTATTGTTGTTAGTGGTCGTGATGATTAGGAGTGATTTCAAGAGTGTTAAAACGATGGTATTATTGATGCAAGTATCATCAATGGCAAGGTCCATACATCATCAAAAAACATCAAATGTCAACATTGAATTTACGTCCATCATCATGGTCATCATTGAATCCCATCGATATATTGAAAGATAGAGACGAGCGACCGACCATCATCAGAAAGCACGATTCGTTCCAGTTCGTCGTAACACCAACAACAAATATATTTAAAAATTTAAACTCACACCAAATAATATATTACACATACCTGTTGGGAAAGAATCTGTACTATAACTAATCAACATGGAGGTCTTACCAACGGCTCCATCTCCCACGACGACACATTTAATATTAGTATCCATAGTATTTGATTGTTTTTTTAATAAAAATTCCTAAAAATTGTTGTTGTTGTTGTTGACAAAAATTTTGTGTGTTAACCGAAGGTTGAGCTTGTGGTTGTCGAAGAGACTCTTTGAAGAGAGAGATGAAAGGTTCGAAGTAGAAGGGAAACAACAATCGCGTGGCTGTTGGTTGGATTAAAATTTTTTTGCGTTGATGATTTTGGATAAAACGTAACTGAGAACTCTCTGATTGACATCTGAAGGGTGAACAGCGAACATTGGATTCTGTTTGGTTTTGAGCACTTTGAGGGACAGTCAATAGAAATGCAAATGAGCAATTTAAGGTAAATCAAGTGAAGCTCTTTTAATCGATTTTGAGAGGAGGAGCTAAAAAGTTGTCATGGTTGAAAATGTAAAATGTTTAATTTCAATGAAAAGCTGTGGTTAAGAGCTCTTTAATAATAATTTGATTCCATGTGTTGATTATTGTAATCTCTCACAGCAACCAATTTAAATTGTTAAAAAATTTTTACTTCACATCTCACTTGTATTGACCTTATCTCACCATAATTATCTCATCATCAAATGGCTCTCCATCATCTAAGAGTTTTTATATGTACCATAGCTACACTCCTATTGCTACTGAGCGTGAGCATAATTGCTAGTGCATCATCATCAAGGTTGAACTCGGATCCGATATTGAAAGTTTGTAAATCTGAAATTCCCAATCAAATTACGAGTATGATTGAAAACTTTCCGGCTACTTTTGCAATTCGGGTGGTAATGAATCAAAGCATGGAATTATTTAGCTACAATTCTGATCCGTTTTTTCAGCCAGCTTCCAATAACAAATTATTGACCACTATTGCAGCTCTGAATCAATTAGGAAGCAAATTTAGATTTCAGACCAACTTTTATTATGACTACAAACAAAAGAGTGTGGTGGTACGGCCAATGGGAGACCCCACTCTCACCTTTGAAAAATTACAGTTTGGCTTGAAGAGCGTATTTCTGCAATTGAATTCGGAAAGTGTAGAGCAAGTCATTGTGGATAATAGCTTTTTTAATCCAATTCCATTTACCAATGAGGGAGACGATAATTTTCCTTCAAGTTGGGAATGGGGAAATATGCAATACACATTTAGTGCTCTACCAAGCTCGTGCTCTTTGGAACATAATATTATTAACTTTAATGTGAAAGCTGGTACAAAGGTCGGAGATTATTTGATTGCCACTATTGACGATAAGACTTTTGAATTTGCAACTCCAATGATTCAATTTGATACTACGTACACGAGAACCATGAACTGTAGCGGTGGAAATAGTAATAATAAGCAACAAGAGACTGTGAATGCATTTTACAGGCCTTTGGATAGAAAAGTGATTGTGCGAGGCCAACTTTGTACGTCGAGCATTTCACCACAAAGTTTGACCATCTTGGACCCTGTCGAATTTTTCATGCAAGCTGTGCAATTTATAACGAACAAACCTGTGACTCTGATGTATCTCAGTGATGAACAGCGTTCCAACATGTTTGCATTCACCAAAGACACCATCTATTCGGATAATATTTTACACATCATGAACACAACGCTTCAAGAGAGTGACAATACGTATGCTGAACTCTTTTTGAGACAAATTGGAGCACTCATTAAGCCCAGTGACAACACCTTGATTCCATTTCCATCCATCACACAACGAGGCATTCAAATGGTTAAGAATATTCTTACCAACACACCATACAATCTCTCACCCAATACATTTTTCCAAGACGATGGAAGTGGTCTCTCTCGTCATAATCTCGTTTCTGCGAGAAGTTTAGTGGATGCACTTATTGGTGTCTATTATAAGGGAGCGGGTGGTGTAGGTGGAGAGGTTTACAAGTCGTTACTTCCTCTAGGTGGTGTTTCTGGGACATTGAAAAATCGTTTCAAAAACTTTCCAGGACTTGTTTCTGCAAAAACTGGATCATTGGACGGTGTGAGCTCATTGAGTGGCTACATTCGAAATGAGAGATTTAGAGATCCCATTATTTTCTCAATTATTGTGAATCAATGTCCATTGAGTGCCTCACAAATGCATCAAGTGATTGACTCGATTGTGATACTGTATGCATTTATGAATCCAGATTGTTAGAAATAATGTACATGTTATACATGGTTTTCTATTGAGAATTTTTATGATCGCAAATCACGTAGCATCCATGGAACCATTGGTTTTCATCCATTGAAGCCGACCACTTTGAATTTTCTCACATTCACACTATAGTTTACCACTTTCTCAGATTCACACTCACTTCAGATGTGAATTGAGTTGGGCGTATACAAGTTTAACTTAGGCAAGAAACTAAAGATTTTGATTGTGTTTGAAGAATGGTTTGCATGACTTTTGGAGAAGAAACGTGTGATTGCTGGCGCGAGGAAGATTTGAGCGAAGCTGCCAACCTTTCCTTTAACACTTTGTCTTCGAGACATAAGCAAAATATTGGAAGAACAATTTGTCTTGTCTGACCTATGGACACGGCATGGTCATTGTATTCTTCATTACGGTCATCACCAACCAATAACATGCAGTGACTTTCATGCACAAATCCTTCACAAGTTGTAAAAACGTTAGAGTCATGATCATCCTCAAACATGACACTCTTCTCTGCAATCTCCACGACACATTCGTCATCATTAATTTCACACACAACACCAGTTTGTCCATGCCAAGTTGCATCGACCATATTCAATATAGACAAGTCTTCATCGACATTGACCAATACCACGTCCTCTTTCTTCAACAGAGAATGTGTGGCAGAGTGTGAAATGAATCTCTTTACCGACATGTCTTGTCTTGGATGAGCATGTCGACGAGGAAGGGATTTGCATTCAGAACGTGCTGACATGAATGGATTTACAACACCACTGGTGTTGTGTTCTTTTAAATTTATGGCAACGTCTTTGTCTCGTCTTGATGGATTCATGATGGACGACTCGTAGTTATGTTGTTTGTTGTTACGTCGTTCGAGTGCCATCTGCGGAGGATGATTCTTTTCCATCATGTAAGGCAATGGAATTTGACATTCCATAATATTGGTATTTCGATAAGCTTGTTCTTTGTGTAAGGATCTATAATTGTTGAAATTTGTACATGAAGTTGGTTTCTTCAATGGCATCTTGTCAATTGTATTCGTTGTTCCTTGTTGTTTCAAGAATGAAGATTTGGACGATGTCATGAGATTGTATGTTCTCGTTGTATTTGTCGTAGTAGTGGTGGATCGAGAAGAACCTTGACCAGTAGTGGTTGTAGTAGCAGCGTTCGAGGTTGTAACAGGAGACATTCTTGACACTCGTTTAATGAACATTTTTGTTGTTCGTGTTGATGGATTGATGCTTTAAGATTTTACACCGTCAAACTCTCACTTGAATACGTTGGTACTCTGTTGTTTTTTTTCAATGATGATTCATTGATGGATCATTCAGTGAATATTCAAACATTCATGTGAAGGACATTTTTATGCATCCCTCGAAACGAATTTGCAATGTATGGGCTTTAGTTTTATCCAAATCAAAAGCATGGATGAAATAGTGTCCCAACTTTGGAGTCCTTTCGAGGAGAATGAGCATTTGCGATGCCGTTTTCAAAAATGGTAATATTTGAAGTGAAGTCATTTATGGAATTTTGAATGACAAACTTCAACGAAAAATAAGGAAAAACGAAATGGTGGACAATGAGAAGTCATTAAGCACAATTGGAAAAAGAACTTTCATGAGATGTACTATTCCTAAAAGTCGTAAAATCCAAAAAGTTCGTGTCGTTGTTGACAAGAAAATACTGGCATGGTTCAAAACATACATTTTCACATTCATAAACCTGTCTAGATTCTATCTATTAAGCAAATCACTCGACACCCCGAACAACCACTTTGTAAACTCCATTCCCGAGTCAACTCCGTTCCGACACAAAAAAAAATGAAACATCCTTCTTTACTGCTCTGTCTTTCATTCATTTTCATTCTATGCCCTTCACTCATTCAAGCTTCAATCTCGTCCCCTTCCGTAGTAACTGTCTACAGTCGGGAACACTTTGTTTTCGGAGTGGATGATTTACAGAGAGGAATTGCCGTTGCCAAACTCTCGGATCAAGTTCAAAGCAATGGTTGGACCCAACTCGATATTCGTACCAATTCTGCTCATTCCGATGAAATACAGACCTTTGCTGCTGGTATGGCAGAAGGCTTGATCTCTCATTATCAAACTTGGCAGTTGTACCAAAATCAAGTCTATGATTGGAATTTTACGGAACTGGCAACTCAATCTTCAAAACCAACTTGGTGTAGAAATGACAATTCATCATTGTTATGTAATTACGCATATCCAGAACGAATTGTTGAGTTTTTGAAACGAAATTTGGAATGGATGAGAGAAAATGCTCGCCGAAAGAAATTTGAGTTTAAATTTTGGTATCATGTGGATTTGTTATTGGCACAATTTGATGGCTTGGTTCATGGCTTTATGCGTATGCAAGAGTTGGATGGAAGAATTACTGAAAATAAGAGAATGGATTGGTTTGATTTGTACGTGTTGCAATCGGCTGGAGATATGTATACCTTGGTCGATGCATTTGGCAGCTCACAAGTTCATTCGAGAGCTCGAGCAGAAGCGTTTAATATGGGAATTCCTTTAGAAGTTTTTCAATCAAGTGCTTTCAATAGAAAATATAAGGAAGACGCTCCATTTACTGAGTGTAGTGCTCTCATTAAGGTCACTTCTACCTCTCCACAAAAGCAATGCGATGATTTATTTGTTGGACATACCACATGGAGAAGATTTAACATTATTAACAAATTTTTCAAGAGTGTCACCATGTCACTCAAGTTTGCAGCAGCAAAAACTGTGACCTTGAGCTCGAGTGCAAGTTTTTTCTCAAGTAAGGAAGACTATTATGCCATGGATTCGGGAATTGTTGCCTTGGAAACTTCTCTGAGTACTTACAATTCAACCTTATTCAAATTGATCAAACCAGAGTCATTGTTGTGTTGGGTGAGAAGTGTGGTAGCTTCTCGATTGGCATACACCGCAAAGGAATGGGTAGACTTGTTTTCCTTGCACAGTAGTGGTACCTAGTAAGTAGTATTATTATAGGGTCTTGAATTTGTTAGATAATTTATGTCCTGTGTCCCTCTTTTCAATTTCTGATGCCTCAATTTTGAATTATTGAATTTACAATGATATCATTCTACCAAGTAACAACCAATGGATGGCTTTGGACATGAAAAAGTTTACTCCTGGAAATTGTCAATTGCAACCAGATACTTTATGGATCATTGAGGAAATTCCAGGAGGTGCCAATGAAAAAGCCGACGTGAGCTCTGTTGTCAACTCACAAGGAGGGTATTGGCCTTCTTACAACATTCCATATTTTCCAAGTATTTATAATGTTTTAGGTTATAACGAAGGTTAGTAGCAAGAGTCATAGTTCACTGATTTAAAATCGAGTTGCATGATAAATGGTTAGCAAAGAAAAAGTTTGGCAATGACATGGATTATCATTTGTGTCCTCGTGCCAAGATCTTTGCAAGAGAACAAGGAAAGATAACAAGTGACTGGAAATCGTTTGGAGCCATGCTACAGTTCAATGAATGGCAAACCGATCCTTTCAGTGAAGGAGATCCTGGAAAATCCATTGCTGCTCGTTACGATTTGAGAACACCACAGAGCGGATTGAAACCATCTGCATTTGGGGGTGCTGATTCCAAGCTTACAAGTTTTTCAAATGTGATTAACCATCCAAAACCTGTCACGTTTGGTATTGCTGGCCCAACACACCAAAATCAACCTGCATTTACATGGAAAGATCCAAGATGGAGCTCAATTCCTCACTTGGGCCAACCAGAGACCTATAATTTTGGTTGGGTTAAATTGAGTTCAAAAGATGATTTTGCTCGAAAATAAAAGTGCCCATCTTCGAAGATGATTATTCATCCAGGTCCAGTCCAGCGAATCGAAACATGACTGAAAAGACATCGCTTGCATCAATATTGTCAAAATTTTGATCAGGATTTTCCAATTTCATCTTCTCTAAATGATACTCTGCAAGAGCTTGCTTTCTCAAAATTTCTGTCTCAATCAAGCCACCTACATCTTGCCTTCGTTTAGCATTCTCACTCAACTTGGTAACAAACTCAATCTTGGCATTTTTAACATTGCTTAATAGCTCTAAAGAAAGTGGCCCAGAGTTTTTGATGCGTTGCTCTTCGACCAAACCTTCAAATAAGAGTTCCAACATCTCCATGCCTGTTAAGAGTTGAGACAGACTTTCTTTGTTTGTTCGAAATTTTTCCAAAATCTTTTTCACATCCAAAGGAGTATTCTCGGAAGAAATGGATGTGTTATATACTGGATATTCCTCTTTTTCTTGCTCTAACGATGCAACATTGGAGTGTGCATCTTGTAAAAGCAGCGAGGGTTGTATCATTTCACTGTGTGAAATGTCGCTAGTCAATGAGAGAAAATTCGAAGCAACCATTTCACTATTTGTTTGTTGTTGCAAATAAGTCAAAGCTTCAATGGCTTTGATTAATTGTGAGTTCTCTTGTTGGATCAGTCTATATTTGTTTGAAAGTAATTTCAATGCACGCAAATCATCATTCATGTTGTCACATGAGGAAAGTTGTGAAAAATACTCAACTCTCAGTGAACATGCCATAATCACAGCCTTTGTGGCACAACAAGGTAAAAAGTTAAACAATTCATGTTTCGTCAGTTCAATCACTTCTCTGGAAACTCTCAAAATGGCTTTCACATTTTTCTTTTCACAATTCGTTAAAATTTCCAAATGAACTTGCTTTGCAACCAGAGAAGAGAATAAAAATATTAACGAGTTCTTTTTACGAGCTGCCGTCATGATCAGATCTGTCATTGCAACAAATATCTCATGAATGGTCATTAATTGATGATACGTCTCATTTGAAAGACATCGACATGTTGTTGCATTCAATTTATATCTTTTCAGCTTGAACATGGATGCCATCTCAAATTCATCAAAGATAAATGTTTCTGGATTCAATTCCTCAATAAAATACAACTCATGAAATTTTGTTTGAGATTCTAAGAGGAAAGCAGAAAGATATTGACTGTTAATATTTGGTAATGTCATTGTGCTTCTATGACCATTCGTGGGCGAGAATGAATTGCAACAGAGACGATAACATTCTTTGATATATGGTTCCAATTTGGCCCTCACAGTCATGTACATGGCTCGAGATTTCGTTTTCTCTCCATTTCCTAACATGTAATCAGCCATAAAATTCATGGCAACCAATACACTAATTGAATCCACTTCATCATAATATTTTCCAATGATTCGTTTCCCATTCATAAATAATTGATCTGATACCTCTCGAAGAATTCCCATTTGTTGCAAACACACTGCTTGCATTGTTTGTAAAACAGCAACCTCTTTTTCCAACTCACAGGACACTTGATATGGTTGTGTTTGAAACCAAAATTGTTCATTGAGCTGGAAATCCAATGCTTTCTCTAATTTGTTTCGGTCGTATACAGGATATCCCAATGCAATAATATTGTAATAAATATCCAATGCTTGAGCTACAGAAAATCTATAATTCATTTGATGCTGTACAAAAACTTCATTTGGAGAAACGATTGCTGTGTTTGTTGTTGCTGAACAATTTGATGCATTGTTTCCATGGTGGTGTTGGTGATTTTCATAATTATTTGTGGTTGTAGGGTTCAACAATTGATTTAAATAATCAATATTAGTATTTCCTTGATTGTTGGAAGTTGAGCGTGATGGTTTATAGGGATGATAGCCTTTTTTTGCTGTTGAATTTCCTTGTTTTGATGAAGTGATCTTTTGAGAGTATTCATCATTAATAAAAACAATTTCATCAATAGCAGATGCAGATTGATTGGAATTTGGAGCCTTTCTTCTTCCCGATGATGATGGCTCATAAATACATTTATATCCTCTCTTGATACAATATTGACATGATGGTAATGTTTTTGAACATTTCCGATGTAACTGTCTGCAAGACATGCAACTATGAGGACTCAATATTGATTGTGTTGCAACGGTTGGGTGTGATTCCAATGTGGACATTTTTTTCTGATAAAGTCCTTCGAGTGAGTCAAACACAATTCTCACACTATTCGTCAACACTTAGTTCCTCGAATCGAAACACCATGGAAATATCGGTCGCGTCCATATTGTCAAAATTTTGATAAGGTTTTTCCAATTTCATCTTCTCGAAATAATATTCTGCTGTTGCTTGTTTTCTCAACATTTCAGTCTCGATCAAGCCACAAACATCATTCCTTTGTTTGGCATTCTCAATCAACTTTGTAATAAAATCAAGTTTGGTATTTCTTGCTTCATTCAATAGCTCTAAAGAAAGTGGCCCAGAGTTTTTGATGCGTTGCTCTTCGACCAAGCCTTCAAATAAGAGTTCCAACATTTCCACACCAATTAAGTATTGTGAAAGTGTATCTTTGTTTGCTCGAAAATTATTCAAAACTTTTTCCATATCTAATGCAGTGTTCTCGGGAGAAATGGTTGTATTATAAATTGGAACTTCATCTTCAAATGATTCAGTATAGGAATTACCATGTGAAAATATTGAGTGAGAATGTTGGTGTATCATTTCAATGTGTGAAACATCATTGTTCAATGAGAGAAAACTCGAGGCAACCATTTCGCTATGGGTGGCTTGTTGTGGCAAATAAGTCAAAGCTTCAATGGCTTTGATTAATTGTGAGTTCTCTTGTTGGATCAGTCTATATTTGTTTGAAAGTAATTTCAATGCACGCAAATCATCATTCATGTTGTCACATGAGGAAAGTTGTGAAAAATACTCAACTCTCAGTGAACATGCCATAATCACAGCCTTTGTGGCACAACAAGGTAAAAAGTTAAACAATTCATGTTTCGTCAGTTCAATCACTTCTCTGGAAACTCTCAAAATGGCTTTCACATTTTTCTTTTCACAATTCGTTAAAATTTCCAAATGAACTTGCTTTGCAATCATTGAAGCAAACAAAAACATCAAAGAGTGTTTTTTACGAGCTACTGTCATGATCAGATCTGCCATTGAAACAAATATCTCATGAATGGTCATTAATTGATGGTACATCTCATTTGAAAGACATCGACATGATGTCTCGTTGAGCTTGGATCGTTTTAAACGGAACATAGATGCCATCTCAAATTCATCAAAAATAAATGTCTCTGGATGCAACTCCTCAATGAAATAAAATTCATGAAATTTTGTTTGAGAGTCTAGGAGGAATGCAGAAAAGTATTGAACGGTAATATTTGGTAATTTCGTTGGAGATCCATGTTCATGAATGTTCGCTGAAGCCAATGTATCAGCAAAAAGACGATAACATTCTTTGATATATGGTTCCAACTTGGCCCTCACAGTCATGTACATGGCTCGAGATTTCGTTTTCTCTCCATTTCCTAACATGTAATCAGCCATAAAATTCATGGCAACCAATACACTTATTGAATCCACTTCATCAAAATATTTTCCAATGATTCGTTTCCCATTCATAAATAATTGATCTGAAACTTCTCGAAGAATTCCCATTTGTTGCAAACACACTGCTTGCATTGTTTGTAAAACAGCAACCTCTTTTTCCAACTCACAGGACACTTGATATGGTTGTGTTTGAAACCACAATTGCTCATTGAGCTGGAAATCCAATGCTTTCTCTAATTTGCTTCGATCATACACTGGATATCCCAATGCAGTAATATGGTAATAAACGTCCAACGCCTGGGTTGCTGAAAATCTATAATTCATTTGATGTTGTAATAGCATTTCATTAGAAGAGATGACTGCTGTTATTGATTCTGTACAACTCGTTCCATCGTGGTTAGTTGCTGGTGTCTTATTTACATGATTATTGGAATTTCTTTGTTTGTTAGAAGTTAAGTGCGGTTGTTGATAGGGGTGATAGCCTCGATGATGAATTACAGTTGAATTTCCTTGTTTTGATGAAATGATCTTTTGAGAATATTCATCATTAATAAAAACAATTTCATCAATAGCAGATGCAGATTGATTGGAATTTGGAGCCTTTCTTCTTCCCGATGATGATGGCTCATAAATACATTTATATCCTCTCTTGATACAATATTGACATGATGGTAATGTTTTTGAACATTTCCGATGTAATTGTCTGCAAGACAAACAACTATGAGGACTCAACGTTGATTGTGTTGCAACGGAAGAAGACGCAACACCAGAGTGTGTTTCAACTCGAGACATTTTTTGTGATAATATATCAATATCATGATTCTCATAAATTCAGTAATAATTCACAACAATTTAGGGTCATAAAATGCCATTTTGTGCGCCTCCAGAATTTGGAGGTGGAATTTCTCGGTTTTTAAAAATAGTTTTCTCTCTGCCTTTTGGTCTCGGCAACTGAGCAAAGTTGACCGTCGATTTTAATGCAACAAAACACCAACAAACTCGCTTCTTTTTATTTTCATATTGGACGGTCAAAATAGAAGATCATAATCAACAATACCGTCTGAAATACTTTCAGCCATCTCTTCATCTCCGTCATCAAAATTAAACATCTCTTCATCTTCAATTTGGTCTTCGCCATCACTCTGTTCTTCGTTGTCACTTTGCTCTTCTTGAAACAGTTGTTCCTGGTCAAAGTTTAATTCCAAGTTCAGGTCCAATTGTGAAATCTCCAATTCTGTACGAGTAGACTCCAAATTAGTTGTTGTTTCTTCATTACTGTCAACGAGTACACGGTCATTGATAATCATATCTTTGAAACTCATCCATTTCTCTTTTTTTTTACCTGATCGTTCTTCTATTCTTTCAAACGTTGTATCTTCATCAGACCTAAAAGAGAGATATAAAACTCGCAATTTCTTAACAATCAATTGGAAAATACGATACAATTGATTCCATTCACGTGGTTCTGTTTGCTTTGGAATATGTCTTTCATATCTAAAAACTCTATCAAATTCATCGATCGACATTTCTGGCTCTTCATAGTCGATTTTCTCCATCTCTGAGTATACACTATCAATATCTTCAAAAAAGAATTTTTTTTTTCCTTTAGCTGTTGCTCTTTCGGTAATGAAGTGGTCGTGTTGATGAGAACCTTCAACTGCCTCATTGGAAATTGGTACCAACGAACCTATTTCATCAAAAAACTCTTTCACATGGTGAACAATAATATGCATATAATAAGGAAGCTGTCCAACGCTAGATCTAAATTGAGTAAGTTTAACATGCCATTGTGTCAGTTGCAAATAAAATTCACGTTGATCTTGTTCCGTTTTCTTTGCTCGCTCTTCATTCGTCATTTTAAGCCACTGACGAATGGTAATCCAAAGATCCCAAATTTGCATCAATTCAGATGAAATAATGTCTTCAAATATATTCTTGTATTGATGAGAAATAGCCTCAACCATCCCTCCGGTCAACATGAATTTATAATCCTGGTAATCTAATACCGGTTCTTCTTCAGTATCAGAAGTTTGTTTGGCCTGGGAACGAAATGTAAAAGTTGGTGAAAAACATGGCAATTTTTTAACTCTTTCAAGTATTAGAGTTTCATGTTCTCCTGAACCCAAGGACCATTTTACCAAATGCTCCGTAATACGTTCATCAGCATGAAGAATGCAAATATAAATCTTGGATGAATCAATACCAAACTTATGGTTTAAAAATCGAGGTTTTGATGTCCCGTTTAAACTGTTACTCGTTAAGCAACAGCATCTCAAACAAAACATATCGTTTTCTAATAAATCGCTGACAAATGAAAGAGATTTTAAATCGCTAACCCATATTATAGTCACCTTTAGATTAAAATTTTCTTTGCTTAATGAAGAGTCAGCTTTTTTTTTAACGATATCAATTCCCTCTTTTGAAATTTTTTCCACTTCTTCTTTAAAGTCCTCACAGTACTTCAAAATATCTTCTTCATCACCAATATACATCGCTATAGGGAATACATTTCTTCGTTCTTGAGTTCCAAATGTAGTTAAATTTAAAATAGAAAGAGTAACAACTACTGTTTGAAGTCCATCAAATTTTCTTCCATCCATACTCATTTTGACTACAAGAGAATCCGGTAATTCTTCATGGACGGGACATTGTCGTTGTTTTCTCAAATAAACGTTGTGCAAGTGACTTTTTACAGCTGCAATAATAACAGCTTCTATTTTCATAACAAATCCTCTTAATTTATGATCTATCCCAAAATATTCCACCAACGCATTTGTTACCTGACCTTCTATTGCCTTAAGATCAGCTTGAAGTATATCTTTTAACCCTAAAGAAAAGATATGTTCTTTCCAAGCTTTGTTTGAACAACAAAGCTCATCTTTAACTTTCAATTGTTTCGTCAATGAGATTGGTCGTAATGTCATTTGTTTGAACTGTCTATATACATTCTTTTTTCCTTCTGGTATATTTGATGAACTGATGGCTTGTGATAGAGCTATTATTGCTTCTGGGTTTTTTTTGAAATGATGATACAACAAATGAGAAAACTTGATATGGCATAAATTAGAAATTTCACTAAACAGATCAAAAAACTTTGTGTGTTGTCGAGACGCAGCATCAAAACTGTTTGAATTATTTCGTAACGAATTGTGTTGAATGAAAACATCCCGTGTTTCAGAAGCTGCAACTAGATTAACTTTGGAAATGTTAGCTTTCGCAATATCTTCCTTTTCTTTGTCATATTTTTGTATCAAAGTTTTTAAATAGAGATCGATTTCTTGTTCTCTGGCTTTTTTGTTTTGTTTCTTTTTTTTAGTTGTTTCTGAAATTTCATGGTCAGTGGATCGTGATCGTTTTGTCAATACTTTCGGTTTTTTAGAAGATCGTTGTGAGAGAGAGTCTATTTTGTTTTGTTTATCTATTTCTTGTTGTGGTTTCTTGGTGCCAGACGATTTGTGTTGTTGTCTAGTAGTAGTGTCTTGTGAACCATGGAGAACAGAGTTTTGCGAAGGTTGTTGTGTTGTTTGGGATAAAGGTTGTTGGGTTGTTTGGGAATTGTGATGTATTTGTTGTAACTGTTGTTGTGTGAGGTAATTAAAGAAAAGAGGTCGATATCTATCTTCTTTTAGAATTATTTCAACAACAATTTCCATACAGACGTATATCAAATTCTTTGGTCCTTTTATAGTGTCGTCATTTTTAGAGTACTTGGAAACTGTATCGTATTTGATTCTGAGATCTTGGAATCGGTAATATATTTTGTTGTTGGCAGTAATTGTTTCAACGGTTTTGCCTAAAATTAAAGTAAATAAACCATCGGAAGGTCTAACGTATGTGTAGGTTGTACTTGTGTTCATTTTTTAATAACGGAACAATTTTTGAACAAGGATCATATCTTTGTGTTGGATTGTTACTCTTTTGGCATGTATTGCCAATTCATTACTATTCTGCATAATCCTAACAAGAAAATCTTCTGCTGCTTCTTGTAAAGCATTCAAAGCGTTGAGTTGGAATCTTAAATCCTGCTTATAATCCGATGCTATTTGACGAATCAGTCGTCTGAAATTTGTTTTTGGGATAAGATATTCCGTATTTTTTTGAAATTTTCTTATTTCTCGAAGTGCTACTGTACCAGGTTTGTATCTATGTGGCTTTTTAATTCCTCCAGTTGTTGGTTTGCGTGTTGGTGGTTTTTTTTGCTTCCGAGGCTGTTTGATGGCTTGACGTGGTTGTTTTGATGATGTTTCTAGTGATGGTTGTTTTGCTGATGTTTCTGGTGCGGACTGTTGGGTCATTTTTTGTGCGTCCAAACTGAAGTTAGACAAATCTTTAGGTAGACTGATGATACAGCAAAAAAATTCGACGCTCAATAATGGCCCTATATGATCTGAAATTAATTTATTACTTTCATCCTGATGATCCATCAGATGATGATACCTTTTTCGAAAGTTTATATATTCCTAACAGCGAGCTATCCGATATTTTGTTTTCAAATCCTCGATCATTTGTCCATTATCTAAAAAAAAGACAATCGGAAATGATGATTGAACATATAAATTTTACTATCACATTAACACCTTCTCAAATATTGCATCTCCAACCAATTTTTGGTTGGTCAAAGAAAACTAGACACATGACTGCACATAATTTGTATTTATTACTTCTAAATGAAGATGTTTTCAAGCATAGTAGATTCAAAAAACTATTTGCAAATGTTGATGTTACTAAAGTTCAATGTGGTTTATTCAAATATATAATTCCATTACAATTTGAAGGAGAAAGCGATGAATAAATTAAACCAAATCCCATGTACCATTCATTTCGTTATATCTTTCAATTGTCCAATCAAAATCAACAGTAACCATCCATGATTCAGTATTGCAATAGAAGACGAGTTTTGTGAAAAACATTCGATATAGATATTCAAAATCCTTTCTCACATATTGATTAATATTATGATCGAAAATCCAAACTGGATGCTGAACAAGAAATCCTCTTAAAGCATAACTTTTTCCACAATTCAATCCAGGCATATCTTCAAAATTATCGAAGGCAAAACCAATGCATTCAATTCTACGAGTGTGATTTTCAAAATGCAAAACTTGATGCTTGGTGACGTATCTTGCTGAAGAATTACCGAAATATCTAACGAAATACTCAGGATCCAGACAACCGATTTTGATTCCACGTTGATATCTCTTGCTGTAAAAGGGGTCGAGAGCATGACGAAGATAGAATGAGGCTGAATGAGCAAACATTGCCAAACAAGCAGCCATTCTAATACGCTCTCTTCCAACTGGATTTGCTTGAGGCATGATACGATAAACATCTCTGTATGAAGAAGAATTACTGCCATCATAAGCGAACCATTGTGGTGCACGAACATTGATTGTTGGTTTCTTTCTTCTTGCTGTTTTGTTGTTCTTGTTGTTACGGTTGTTTGAGGTTTTAGCCATGATGATGAGATGATAATACGATGATGAAAATTACTATTACTACTATTGAAGTCGTTCAAGAATGAAACGGCGAGAGTTACTAATGATAGTTGTGATGAAAGTGATCACGAAGAAGCAAATACTACTATTACTACCCTACTGATGAGAGGATGTGAAGTTGAGAATTTTCTTTTAAAATGGGCCGGTGGCCCGCAAGCATAAGCAATTTATGCATTTTTTTGATGCGCACAAAATTTTTTCAATAATCTGCGAGAGTGTTTTGGCAATTTGTGAAAGTGGCCATTTTTAAATTGTTGTGCCAGTTGAAACTGTCAGTTGTTTCATGCAATCGTGCTCATGGTTTTCACATCAAATAATAAATACAAAGGAAGTTTATAACCCCATGTTCAATCACAAAAAAATGAACCGATTTCTTCCTTTATCACGCCCGACTCAATCCGCTTCACACAAGAATGAGAAGGAAGCGTTTTGTCAAAAGTGTTTCACTAGTGGGCATTGGACCTATCAGTGCACTGAGAAAAATTCATCAACTCAATATATTAAAAGGCCATCCTATACGCAACGATTGGAAATGATGAGAAAAGGAATTCCTTTTCATGATGATGACAACTTTTTGGATTCGGAATTAAAACCTAAAGTCATTGAAGACGAGGATGCCATATGGACCAATAGTGATAGTGATAGTTATTTAAATCCAAATGGATCAGGCGGTGATTCATCTTCTAGTAGCAGCAGCAGCACGAGTAGTTATAGCAGCGGAAGTGATGCAGCCAAAAAGAAGAAGAAGAAGAGGAAAATTACAAAAAAGAGAAAGAGAAGAGCATCGACAAGTAGCAGCAGCAGTGGTAGCTCATCGGAGTCATCTTCTGAAGAGGAGGAGCCATCAAAAGAACACAAAGTAGAAAATGAAGCCTTACTTGAATACAGAAAGAGATTAAAACAAGAATTAGAACGACAATTGCAACAACATAAGGAAGAAGAGGAATCTGCATCGAAACAATCAACAGCTCAATCTTCTGAAACTAGCAAGCTGAATAAGAATGAAGAATCATCATCAACATCTGGAAGACGTCTCGGATCGTCAACATCCGATTCCTCAAGATTGCAAGGTACCACTGTATGTGCATCTACACTAGGCGCATCCACTGCGAAACGAGGAATTGAGATGGCAGCTGAACGAATGGCTCAAGAACAACGATTTTCTTCACAAAATCGACGTTTTGGAAATAATGACAGAAGGTCCTACGATAAACAGGGATCTACAGATCGATCTGTGAATGAGGATCGTGCAGAATCATCTCAAAGATCAGCTCCACCTCCAAGAACCTATCAGTCCAACAGATACGGAAGAGTCAAAGATGATACCAAATAGTACAGTAGTGAAACGTGACAACAGGAAGACATTTGTTAAAGGTCTCATAAGAAAGATATAATACCTCCTCAACTCGTCTCACAATCAATTTTGGATTTCAGTGTGTGGAAATTGTCAGACCAGCAAAAACAACCAAATCTAGACATTTCAAGTTTGTAAATTTTCCACATTTGGATATTAGTTTTTTTGGGCTAAATTACAAAGTCTCTGGTCTGATCTCGAGGTGGTATTTTCAGTGCACTAAAACAAAAACAATCATAATAACCTTTCAATAATTTCATTACGGAAAATACAACAACTCACACCAAATAGACCAACTCGAACACCTTGTCAATCTCGCTCAACATGTCCATTCTTCTCAAAACACTTTCAAAACCTCGTACAAATTCCTTCTCAAAACTCGTACTCCCTTCTTTACAACAAGTAGTTATTCAAAAGGAGAATACTAGACACTTTTCACAAAACCTGTCTACATTTTATGCTCTCGATTCTGACAATTACAGCGATGTGAATGCGTCTCTCGGAGGAGGAGGTTATTTTGGGGCACAACGTCAACAAGGATACGATGGAAGAGAGCATACCTTTGAAGAACAGTATGCAGCCAAGAAGGATTTTGAACTTTTATTGAAAATGGCTTCTGACTTTAACAAAAAACATCCCTCATTGAGATATAAGGATATTTTCGAAAAAATGAAGGTGAGTAGTGACGTTTAAGGACAATTCTAAATGGATTCTCACTGAAAAGAATTATTATTGTGAACATTGAATGTTGTTGATTATTAACAATAATAAGGAAAAACATGAGGCAGGAGAAGTAGCCGATCTGACACACATCATTCATGACTTGACAACGATGAAACCTGATGCGAATGATGACACTTTGGGAGATACTCATGTCGCCAATGTAGATGTTCAAGCAAAAGGTGTTTCTCAATTCACTGACAAACCATTGGGAGGAGTGTTCGCAGGAAAGTCACCCAAAGTACCCGAAGAGAAAAATCCCAAGGGTGTAACTGTTCCAGCGAAGGAAGAACGTAAGGCCAGTGATGAGAATTACCCTTACGTGGCCGACTTGACTTATGAACTTTAGGAAACATTTCAAAATGATCATAACAACGTAAAATTATAATGTAAATAATTGTTGCATTGGTACAATAAATTAATGACTGAACATGAATTAATCCGGTTTTCTGGTGGTTGCAGACTCTCTTATGAACACAAATTTCTCCACACAAAGATGTTTACGCTTATTTTCTGTGAAGTTGTCACAGATCAAAACTTCTCTTCACAACACCTAATGAATACTATTTTGTAAATACAACGGATTCACCTCTCCTTGCATGATGAGAGACAATAGCGTTTCTTCCGTAGTGTAGGTGTGTTTTTTACGAAGTGTTTCCATGTCACTCTCTGGAGTAATGTATAAAAATTCATAAATCGTATGATTACTGATATAACCATTAACACAATGAGGACATGTATCTGCCTTATTCTTGGAAGGTTCTGGAGGCATGCAAACCACTGGAACTTCTTTTCTTCGATTGACCTTCTCAGTTGTGACCACCCGATACATGGTCAATAATTTCAGTGCTCGATTGTCGGTTTTTCCGTAAATGACCATTCGCTGCTTACAGTGAGGACAAAGTATGGGTACACGTTTGACTCCTAAAATGCATTTAAAAGCTCGAAATTGCGTTTTTAAATCAATATTCATGGATCTCAATCTTTCCAACAAGTCAATCGGTGATGAAGCGTGTCCTGTACTAATTACTTGAACACCACTGAGAGCAATGGAGGTGGCTGTTTCGAAATCTACTTTGTGTCTCAACTCACCAAAATAAATTATATCTGGATCATGTTTGAGTAGGTTGTTGGCTGTCTCGGCCAAGGATCGTTGCTTTCCCTGAATTTCTTGAAACATGTCAATTTGACATACATTAAACAATCCATGAGTCTGTAAATTCACTTCAACAGGATATTCTAAAGAATAAATAGCAAGTGCTTTTTCTGCAGACATTTGACAAAGAATTCCTCTCACAATTGTGGATTTTCCTGTTGAGATGGTTTAAGATCCAATTCAATATTAGCAGAATAGATTATTGGTCCAATAATAGAAGTATGATATATCAATATTTTCCAAAATAACAATTATTCGTGCACAGCACACATACCTGATCCAGTGGGGCCCACAATGCATACATGTCCTCCTTGACCTTTTTTACTTCCAAATACCTTGCTAATATCTGGAGGATCTCCTTTTGGTTGTTCCACTAACTCACTTCTGGGTACGAGTGGTTTTGTACTTGTGTAAACTCTTTCATTTTCTCTCGAAAATAGGGTTGCTTTGACGTCTGTGTCTGGAAAGCCAATTTTCCACTTATTTTGCTTCCGATTCAAATCTTCTGCATTGGAATGACTCATCATTTGATAGGACGATTGAAAGGATTTTGAAAAGCTCTCCGATGATTGTCTATTTTGAGTATTTTTCATGGCATGAAAGAGAGCCTTCACTGGCAAAATTATGTTTTCATCTGATTCATCGTGGAGCGTTTGAGATGGATTAAGATTTTGAAAAGATGATGAACGATGACCCTTCAAATCGGAACTACCATGATCATTATTGGTAAAATCACTAGAATGACCGTTTGGTTTCAATTCATGACTAACTTGTTGATTCGGGCGTAAATTTGATGATGAAAATTGTTTGTTGCTATTTTGATGATGATCATCGGATCGAGTCTTGACGCTCGTTAAAGAATCTTGAACTTTAAACACATTCGGTATTAAATGTCTCAATATTGTTGAAACTCTGGATCGTTTCATATCTTCATTCCAACTCCCTCGCGTTTCTGTTGTATCCGTTTCTTTTTGGCTTTCATGACTCCCAGCCAATCGTTTCATCATTTTTTCATTTTAAATAATAAATTTAAATAATTTTCATTCTCAACAACACCTATTCTCTTCCATTTCCATTTCACCGTCCACCCAATAACGATTCATTAAGATGTTGTTCAAAACAAACGAAAAACTTTCACAACATCCAAAAAAAACAAGAGTTCAACATTTTATTGAATCAAAAAAAATTCAAAAAAAATGGGTCGAAACAAACAAACCAAGAGTGATAAAAAGTACAAGAAGAATAAAAAGTTGGTGAAGGCCAAGATCAAAACTCAACGTATGACACAAGAGAAGAAAGTACGAGAGGTGATTAGGAATGAAAAATTGAAAAATGAGGATCTTTCCGATTCCGAAAAGGAGGAAGAACAATTGGAACAACATTACTTGAAGGCTGTGAACAAGAAGAAGCCTTCTTCCACCTCCGTATCAAAACAATCATCGGAAAACAAAACTTCTAGTAGTGGGTACGTACAACTATCGTAGAAATTATTTGTTGTTAATTCCATCATCATCAATATCATTAAATACTTGACATTATGTTCCAACAACTTTTTGACCCTTATAGAACCATCTCAAAAGAAGAAATTGCAGACTTTTTTGAAAAGTTAAAGGCTGAAGGAGGTAAAACCACAAAAGAAGAGGAAGAAGAAATCCAACAATTAATTTCCGGAGTGGATGAAGATGATGAGGAGGAAGTCTATGATGGTGGAGAACGAGAAGAGGGCGACTCGGAGGATCACGATGAAAATATTCCTGCTGACCAAGAAGACGATGAACAAGATGAAGCCTATTTCCAAAGAATTGCCGATGAAATTGAAGAGGAGAATGAAAAACAAGTAAAAGAATTTGGTTCCCGAATCAAAGTTACAAAGGCTCTCATTGCACGATGGGTGAAGAAGATTAAGTCTAGCAATGCAGTGCAACCATTGTTCCATTTGGTGTTATGCTTCCGATCGGGATTGAAGAAGGAAGCGTCATCAGATGAAAAGAAAAAGAAGAAAGATGAACCTGAAATTCCATATGTGGTTCCTGATGCAGCCACATTCGCAAGAGTAGCCATGGCTTGTGTCAAATGTTTGGGAGATTTGGCCACAATATTAACCAAATATGAACAAGGATCGTAAGTAGTTAAATGACATTTTTCGTTTGACAAATTTTATCAATTCACCATTGACCATGTATTATGGCATTCCTGCTACATGCACAATAGAAACAAGATGCCTGCAAAATACTCTGGTTGGAAACAAGTGAAATTAGCTCTCTCAACATTTATTAATGCATTTTACACATTAATGGAAAGTAGTGTGGACGAAAAACTCTTGATTTATATTTTGCATTATTTCACAAGACTTGTCCCATTTTATGGGCTATTTGAGGCACATCCAAAGAAGATTTTACGAATCATGCTCAATTTATTAGGTCACACTAATGAGGACGTGAGAGTGAGAGCCTTCTTAATTATCAACTCAATGGCTGTCATTTATCCATATCCATTCCTTGAATTGTGTATTAAGGGAGTTTATTATACACTCTTGAGAAATTCAAAAGGATACAACCCATCGACATTCCAACAAATTGAATTTTTAAAGAATTGTCTCGTCGAGTTGGCCTCTATCAACTTTAACAGTACCTTCCAACATGCTTTTATTTATATTCGAGAACTTTCCATCACAGTGAGAAGAGCCATGGATACAACGGTACAAAATGGTTATGCCTTGTGCTACAATTGGAAATTCTTCCATTGCTTGGATGCATGGGCAAAAGTTGTTTGTGCCTACTGTAAACAAGAAAAGATTGGCGAATTGCTGTATCCAATCACTCAAATTGCCATGGCTGGTCTTGGTTTGAGCAATTCGGCCAAGCATTATCCATTCAAGATCAAACTATTGACCATGCTGAACGCCTTGTCTCGAGAGTGTGACCGAACCTTTATTCCAATTTCACAATTTATTTTTGAAATTCTCCAATTGAAACAAGCCACAGAGACGCCCAAACAAAATCAAAAACCACAACCTTTGTATTTTGAGTTCAAACTGAAAGCAATGCCTGAGGAACTCAAATCTAGGGAATTCCACCAAAGAATCATTGATGATTGTTGCTTTTTGCTTTTGGATCATTTGGCTACACATAGCAAATCTGTTGCCTTCCCAGAGCTTTCGTACCCAATTACCAGTTTTTTGAAAAAGTATGTCAAGAATCATAGTGAGACTCTGCATTTTGGTATTGCCAAGCAAATTACCAATCTTGTAAAGCACGTCAACGACAATATTATTTTTGTGAATGAAGCCAAATCTAAAATATCCTTCACGCCTCTCGAATTTGACAAGGCAAATCAATTTTTGCAAGACACAGAGACACCTCTCGAAAAATACTATGCTACTGAGAAGAAGAGACAAGACCGAGAATTATTAGAGAGAGTTGCAGCTAAATTGGATGAGAAGGTCCTCTTCGAAGATGGAGAGGATGAAGAAGAGTCAGCCCTCAGAGAAATTGAGGAGACCAAATTAAAGAGAAAGAGAGCCTCCACCACCGCCGCAGACGAAGATGAAACCACACAATCTGACGAAAAAGAAACCAAGAAGAAGAAAAAGTCGACCACTTCCAAGACCACATCGAAACAGGACACACTCAAAGAATTGGATTTGGAGAATTTTTAATGTGAGTAGGTCAATAATAAATTTATATATTTTCATACACAACTAATTTCTCAAAAGTGTTAATCCTTGAGCAATTCAAGAACATCGTCAACAAATTCCTTCTCTGGATTGTCTCGACATTTCTTGGCAAGTTTTAGAGCATCGGTGAAGGCTTTCACGACGTTTGTACCGTCTGCTGCTGAAACATAATACAACGGAAGTTCTCTTTTACTTGCAAAATTGAAGGTGGTTTTTGTCACATCCATATTTACTAAGGGATGATTGAAATGAATGCCACATATCAATTATTCATTATTCGAAACGTTAACCAGCAAAACTTACAATCAATCTTGTTGCATACCACAATGGCTGGAATTCCCTTTCTGTAGGTTTGCAATTCGTTGTACCACTTTTCCAAATTTTTGTATGTGATTTGTCGATCATCAAACACTAGAATGCAGGCGTGAGCTTGATGATAATAAGAGGGATGAACATTATTGAACCTCTCTTGACCAGCAGTGTCCTATTGTATATGTTTAAAAAAGTAACGGGTGGGTTGTAGTTTCATGTTGAGCAGAATAACCTACCCAAAATTCAATATCACAGTCCTCACCATCAATTTTTGATTTATAAGTAAATATATTCAAAGCAAATGTTGATTGTTGTTGTTCTCGGTATCCATCAATTAAAAATCGTTCAACCAGCTAGCATTAGAATTTATCGTTATAAAATTCCGAAGCAGATCGTTCCATATATTTGATAGTAGGAATGAACATACTTTTGACTTTCCGACTGCAGAATCACCCAACAAAATGACTTTAATGACTTTGGAAGAAGACATTTTTTTGTGTTTTTCGTTGTTGTATTGGATTTGGAGGGAAACCAAAAATAAAAGAGGCTCTTACATCCACATCAAAATAAACGCCACTAGCACCTGGAACAACCGGTTGAGGGTTTGCAGATAGCAAAACATGAGGAGGTGGAATTGAACCACCGACCTTGGGGTTTGGAGTCCCACGCTCTCCCACAACTGAGCTACCCTCATCAAGAGAGAAATTTATTGCCTTGTCTCAGCGATGCATGTTACCTTGTATTGAAAACAAAATGATGAAGAGATGGATTTGAACCATCGACCTCGCGTTTGAACAACACACACTCTTCCACGCTGAGCTATCTCCATCAAAAAAATGTCTCCAACTAATTCTTTTACCCTCATTTCAGCGTGCTCATAGGTCTCCTATGGTTATAACATTTTTCGGATCTTTCACACACCACTCACAACTCATGTTTTCGTAATTGTAGTTTTTGGATTGTTTCAGAGTTGCTGAAAGTCGAGTCGAAGTTGAAATAAATTCTCTCAAGGGACATTGAATCGAGTGAGAATAATTGGACATGCCACAACATTGGCAAATAGCATGGTCCAACAAGAAGGGATTCATTGTTTTGCATGAGTGACTATGTGGTGTCCAAGTACTTGAGTGGCGACCACTCGAGTTCTAACAACATTTCACTTTTCACAACGGGAACCACAAGAATGGAGGGTGGTGTCGTCTGGGTCAACGAAAATCGTCAAAAAATGTGTCCACGTTTACGCCTTGTCCAATATTTGTGTTTTTTAAATCTTCTCGTTGTGTGTGTATTCCTTGCACCAGTGGTCACATGTGCCTACAGTATCACCACTATAGTAGGAACAGGAGCTCAGGGTTCAGGAGGCGATTCTGGAAACGCTTTATCTGCTCAACTGTATTGGCCAAAGGGAGTATATGAATACAATAATGAAATTTATATTGCAGATACTTATAACCACAAAATTAGAAAGGTTTCACAGACAGGTATCATTACAACCATTGCAGGAACAGGTAATCAAGGATATTCAGGAGATTTGGGACTTGCCATAAATGCTCAACTTTCACTTCCAACCTATGTGTATGTGGATTCCACAGGCGTATATGTTGCTGATGCTGGAAATAATTGTATTCGACGAATTCAGAATGACAGAATTGAAACCGTCTTTTCCACTGGTCTTCAAAATCCTTTGTTCGTTAGTTTCAATTCGAATCGCGACATGTACATTGTTGACGCGGATAACAATGTCTTGAAAAAAGTTTCCAACGGTGTTGTGTCCAACATGGTAGGTTCAGGAACGAGAGGTTTCGGTGGGGATGGCAGCTCTGCAACCTCTGCCTTGTTAGACCGACCAGCAGGTGCCTATATGTCCTCATCCTCGAATGAAATTTATATTAGTGACACTTACAATAATAGAATTAGAAAAGTTTCATCTTCAGGTTTCATTTCCACTCTTGCAGGATCCACTCAAGGATTCAGTGGAGATGGAAACTTGGCAAGAGATGCTCGATTGGATCATCCTTCGAGATTGCTGGTCAACTCGAAAGGCGTGTTGTTTTTTGCAGACACCAATAACCATGTCATTCGAAAAATATCCGGTGATATCATTACAACCGTTGCAGGAATTGGTGGATCCAATGGATTTAATGGTGACTCGGCCAATGCTCGAAATGCTCAATTATTTTACCCTCATGACATTATGTCAAGATGGAAGTTTTTACATTGCGGATTCTTTAAATAATAGAATTAGAATGTTACGTCCCCTCTGTAATGGAGTGGTTTCGAATGATCCATCTGTGTGCTCTGGTCGTGGCCAATGTCTCGATGAGGACACCTGTACCTGCACACAACCTTCCTTGTACGGTGGTCCATATTGTGAACTTCCCAAATGCAACAACAAGCTCTCGAACGAGACTGGAGTCTGTAATGCCAGAGGAACTTGCTCATCACCCAATACGTGTACTTGTACTGAACCTGCCAAATTTGGAGGAAACGACTGTGAATTTCCCAAGTGTTTTGGAATTCTTCAAACGATGGCATCTACGGTGTGTAGTGGTCATGGTTCTTGCGACTCTCCAGACGTGTGTCGATGTAATGCCAAATGGACAGGTCCAGCATGTGACATGCCTATCTGTTTTGGAATGAATCAAAATGAAACGAGTAGGGTTTGTAGTGGTCGTGGAACTTGTAACGGTCCTGACCTTTGTGTCTGCAATTCAGGATTTACAGGTCAATCGTGTGAAAAGTCAATTCCTGTTCTCTTGGTCAACAAGATGTTCATTTCTCAAGGACAAACCATTACAATCACTACCAACGAGTTGCAAGCGTCTGATCCTGTCGCCAATGACTCTCAACTTCAGTTCATTGTTAGTAACATGCTTTACGGCAGATTTGAATTGAGTTCTGTGAGTGTCAATGTTTTTTCACAACAACAGGTGAAGGATGGTCAAGTGAAATTTGTGCACACTGGAACAAACAATCAACCACCTACTTTCCAAATAACAGTTTCCAACGGTGTAGTTCAAACTTCTCAACAATCTCCTTCCATTACTTTCAATGTTGGTCCATATGTGAATGACAAGATGCTCGATCAGACCGTGCAAGTTGATCAAGAATTCAAAATTCCAGTATCGAAAAATATGTTCATTGATCCAGATGGAGAAACTTTGACCTCTTATGCATCGTTGGAAACTGGACAACCACTTCCAAGTTGGATTAAATTTGATGAAAAGACATACTTTCTCAGTGGAAAGAGTTCAGAACCAAGTACGAACAAATTCAAATTCTACGTAGTGGATAGGGGAAATTTGAAAGCAGAATGTGTGTTTTCATTTAAGGTTGTGGCAAATTCAGGAAGTTCAGGAAATTCTGGAAACTCTGGAAATTCAGGTCTTGGAGTTGCTGATATTGTTGGAATTGCTGTCGGTATTTCTACACCAATTCTTACGATTATTGGACTTCTTGTTGGGGGAGGAGGTATTTGGCAATGTGTTAAACATTTTAAGAAACCAAAGTCTACTTTATCACCTGCAACGACTGAAATTTCACTTGAAGATACCTCAGCCACGGTGGCTCCAAAACCCGAAGTATGAAATCATCGTTTAAAATAAATAAGAAATAGAGCCATTGTTACTGGGAAAAAGGATATGAATCCATTCCAATGAATGTTGATGCTATAAAACGATGAAGAGAAGGATTTGAACCATCGACCTCGCACAGAATCGTGCACGCTCTCCCTTGCTGAGCTATCTTCACCAAAAAGGTTGCGCCTTATTCTGTCAACGTTACAAACTCATCTGCATTTCTATAAATGAAACAGGAATGCTCATTTCTTGTTGGAGAGGAGGTGAAAAACAAATTTGTTTTTTTATTGGAAAAGAAAATGAAGTGACAAGCTGTCAAGGCATTTTGTTTCATCACTCCAGAGCACTCATTGACATTGAATTTCAAGCATTTTCACAAATATTATTGTTTATCACGATCTTAATTATTTATAATTTCTGTTCCAATTAATCCATAATTTGTGAATATGGCATTCTTCTTTTTTCGCGTCACTCTCTTCACTGCAAATACACAATCAGTATCGGTAGGTGCCAATTTGAGAGCTTGTGAAAAACTCTGCAATGCATCATCGTACAATTCACTCATTTCAAATAACACTCCCAAATTATAATATCCATATGGAGAGCTAGGTTCCAATTCGATGGCTTTTGCAAAACATTCGCCAGCTTCTTGAACATGATCGGCATACATGTGACACAATCCAAGAGTGTTGTAGTAATTTTCTGTTGAATAATTTGCAAGAATATTTGGAAATTCTTGTACCAATTCATGATATCGTTGGAAATATCGAATCGCTTCATTGAAGAGAGTTTCTGATTTTTCTGAATCTTCACTTTCACTTGAATACTTGATAATGGCAAGTAAATAATAGGATTCTGCAAGATATTGATACAATCTTAATCGATCACTGGATGACTCTACTAGCGTGGATGCTCTCTCTATGATACATTTCAATTTAATTTTACAGTTAGCGGTCGATCCACATCGCAAATGCAATTTCGCCAATTCAAACAAGGCCCTGAAATTTTGTCGATTCAATGTACATGCCAAATCCAAACTTGACTTGGCTCTTTCTAAAACTCCCAATTTTAAGTGACACATTCCAACTCGTTCATAGGCACAATCAAAGGAAGGTTCCTTAATTTGTGATGATTTGTAATATTGAATTGCATTTTGGTAGTCACATTTCCTTTCATAGTAAAGTCCAATCGCATAATGAGTGAGTGCATGATTCGTGTCCAAGCTCGATAAATACGATTGTAAATTCACATCTTGCAAATTGGTTTGATCTCCAAGAATGGTGCATAAAAACATGGCACTTTTCAATTCACCTCGATCAGCCATATCATTCGAATTGGATTCCTTTTCGAGCGCTTGCAATGACTTTTCGAAATATTGATTCGCTCGTTCATACTGTTCGTCACACACCAACGTATGACCATAATCACGTAAAAATGTTGACTTTTCAGACAATGACGAATCCAATACAAGAGCTTCATCAAAACATTTCAAAGCATCTCGAAAAAGTAAACCTTCTCGCAATGCACACGCCAAATACACATAAATTTGAGCCATTTTCGACTCACTTGAAAAGAATCGATTCAAAAAGTCTCGACACACACGTTCCAAATCTCCAAATTTTCGAGTCGATTTCAACTTTTCACATTCATTCAGTGTCGAATCGAAATCTTTTTCAGTGGCTTGAGTGGTAACTGTTCGTCCATTCGATCGGGCACGCATGGCACTTGGAATGACTTCTGAGAGAGAAGAATTGATCAAATTTGGAGACCCGACAGTAGGTGAAATGGAAGTAATTGTTGTAGGAGAGGTGTGGATCTGATTTTGACTGCTGACACTTGTTGGACTGTCCACAGAAATGATGATGGGAGATTTTGATTTGTTTTCAATAATACGTTTGATAATGTTACTGTGCGTATTGTTGCTTTCACTGCTGCTATTATTGTTGCCAGTTATTTCAATATTGTTGTCAATAACAGTTGAAGTGAAGAGTGAGAGGTCTTTTGTTTTTTGTTGTTGTTGTTCGTAAAGGTTCTCATTCTCTTCGTTCATCTGTTGTTGGTCGGTAATACTTGTGCTGTTGTTGATGTTGGAAGCAAAATTATTTTGAGTGTGACACAAAGGATTCGTGCTACGGTCATTGTTCTGTGGGGTGTCAGTTGTCATTGAAGAGGTTTCATGACTATTGGAGGAAGCCACAGTCGAGTGGGAATGAGCTGAGGTGGCCTTTCTAACCATCACTACTTTCTTCCGAACAATGGTTTGAGGAGGTCTTGTCGATGGAAAATCATTGGGAAGATTGGGTGTGCTTGAAGAATCGGAAGACATTTTTGACAACTGGCAGGAGATGTGTTTTGATAGGATGAGGTGCTAATAATTGCAATCTCGAGATGAGAGAATGGGTATGTTTGCGTGGAAATAGTGAGGCAGCCGAGAGATTTTTGTTTTTTGTTTCTCTTCCTTTCCCAAGAGATCGCAAGCTAATGAACTTGCGACAAATGACAGGAGCAGCGTTGAGGTTAAGGAAGGTCTAGAATTAATTGAACGATGATTGGTTCGAATCCTCCCGATGTTGGAATGGTGAAATTGATTTTGAATAGATCAAGACAATTATGGGTTTCTTGTTTATCATCATGTTTCATACAACAAAAAGAGAGAGCAGTAAATTCATTCATGATTTACAGAAAGAATACAAAAAAGAATGGAGCAATTATTAGCCTATTTAGAATCATCCTCCTCCTCCTCTCAATTTAAGGAAAAGAATGAAATGAATGTTCATTCTACAACAACAACTGAAAGGAATGTTCATTATGAGAATAACGATAATGATGAATGGTCATTGGTGAATGATTCTTCTCCTCAATCAGAGAAAGAAGGTCCCACCACACTCTCCGACCAACATCTCGTTTCGTATTTACATGAATTAAACAGCGTGCACAAGAAAAATAGAGCTCAAGATGAAAAGCCTTTATCGGAATGGAACGAATTGGACGTGATGATCTTTCTCGCCGTGCATGAGGTTCCGCAAACAGTGATTGAACAGTTTAAAGAATACAATGGAAAGAAAATCATGATGAAATTAATGGACAGTTCTGTAGATATGACGATGGAAACGGTAGAACATCATCATGATGATGAAACCAACGAAAATTTGAAATTAATTTTGGAATTAATTCGGAAACATGTTCAAAACATTCTTTAATCATCGTTTAACATCTTCCTAACAAGTTGATTTATTCCTTTAATTCCTGACAAGCTTTCACGATTTTCTTGATAGATTCCTCTCTCAGATCAGGATATTTACGAAATAGATTTCGTTGATGCGATTGAAAAATTGTTTTTGGCGATTCATTCTTTCGTTTTACTTCAATTTTCACAAAGATGGGATACTCATCAAGGCACACGGATTTAATAGATGCATCGGGAAACACTTGTTGGATGGCACTGATTGCTGTGGATTCTTCTTGAGTACCTCCATCACAATTCTCACAAAAAGTCACTGTGAATTCCATGGAATTGTGGTCTGATTGCATTTTGTTTGATGTTGCTGCTTCAACAAGGTTGAATTCAATGAAACCACCACCCACTCTTTGTGACCTCCAAATTGTAGGGATTACAAACATAGTTCGAACGACCCCATAACGGCATTATATTAAAAAAGCCGACAACAACACATGTTTTTGGTTCCATCTCAATCACAGACGAGAGCTCTCAATGAATTAATTTTCAGCTCCATCACACTAACAATCATGTACGATCATTATCGAGTTTTTCAATTTTCTTCTTCCTCAATCAAATGAAAACCTCAAAGAGGTGAACAACAACAGATTAAAAAATATTTCCATACGACCTGTGCGATTCGTCATTCATCTTGTTAGATTATCATTTCAAAATTGGAGATCACCATCATTGCGATCTAATGATACTGTGAGAGCAAGCTTGAAAACTACTTTCCGATACATTGCAAATATATTTCGTTTCTGATAAATTATACATTAACAGTCAATACATTGATTCCCGATGATGAAGAGTAAATTAATTGGTCTTTATTTGACGAATCATGGGAAAAACTTTCAAGAGTACAATCATAATTTGAGATATTTGCTCGATCATTTGAACGGTGCGTCCAATAACCTTACTTTGGTATCAGAACCATCATCATTGAGACCATTGAGTTCTGTACAATTGAAACTGCATATATTAAGCTATTCAATTTTAGAAATTTCACCCCGGACATGCCCGTCCCTCTATTGCATGAGCGGATCGGAAAAGAAGGCCAAATTGGATGAATGTTCTCTTGCTGAAATTGAAAAATGCATTGTTAGACTTATTTACGGAAAGTTTGATTGTGAGAACAAGTTGAAAATTCGACAAATATTTCATCATTTTCGTATTTATTTAGAAACATCCAAACATGTTACTATCAAGTTTGACTCTTTGTTTGACGTCCATCTAGTGAGAATATTGTGGAGTAAGGCCAAGTCTATTCATTGCCAAAACGGAGGTTCTTCTGAGAATTTTTACTTTTCAATTCCTCAGAGAAATTACCAAGAAGTACTGAGCTGCACTGATAGTAATCACCATTCGAACAATGTTTCCGTAAATAATATCGATCATGACAAGGACGAGCAAGAAACAGAGTTCGATAGAAAACACAAGAAACGAAAAATGCTATCCCAGCAGCAATCCAACGACGATCGCCACTCCTTAACGACTCTCCAACTTCTCAAAAATTGGTCCACTCAGTTGAAAACCTATTGCACACAATTGGAGGAATTGAAAGTGAAGCTAGATTATGATTTACTTAAATACATGATATGGAATCATGACAAATGTATTTGTCCGTTGCTGAGAAATTGTGAAGCCATTATTCTTCCTGAACACTACGAGTCCATGACAACTAATGCATGCACACAAGAACTCGTCCATTCTGCAACAAGTTCCTCATCCTCATCTCTTGGCCCTAATTGTCACTATAATTTTGTGACAAAATTGGAATGGATCGTGTCCCGTGAATCAACTCATCATTTCTGGGAAACGCTGAACATCATGGCGACAAATTTTCTACCACATTTTCCAAATCTAGAGTCTCTAACAATCAAGGGATTTCATGTAAATAGTTCCTCGACCTATACTACCTCTCCCTTAGGCCCGTTAATAGAATATTATTCGAAACATTCATGCACATGTCTAAAAAGCTTGAGTATGGACATTTGTTTTTCATTTAACTCGAAAACATGCGACGTGTTTTGGAAAGGCTTATGGAACGACATTTCGCAACTATCTTCCTTGGAGAAGTTAGAAATGAATGTTGGTGTACTCTCATGCGACAGTAGTGATATTTTACTTGTTGTAGAAGAGGCCTTTTCATTGCATGATGAGACAAATTATATTGCTCTCAATGGAATCAACAAGGATGAAAAAACTCACCACACACCATCACCACAGGTGAAAATACCCAATTTAAAAAGCATCTCAATGAGCATCAAAAAAGATGGACAAATAATTATTGACCAATCCATGCTATTAACGTTGCTCAAATACAGAGTTAAAGACTTACAAGAAATTGACATTGATTTTCGAGTGAACAATGAAACTCAATTCTCTCAATGTTTTGAATATTGGAATTGCTTTGATACATCATTGGCTTGGTACAATATCAGAAAGCTTAAATTTTCGAATGTGAAACTGGATTCAGAAAAGTGTGACGTGCTGGGTCGGTGTCATACACTGAGGTGGCTCATTTTGAGTCACATCGAATTTGATTCACATGATAACGACGACGAAAAGCGCTATGTTATTGAATGTCTTGCACAATCACGATCCATTACTCATTTAGAGCTTCCATATTGCAATCTTAAAGATTATCATTTGGAACCAATATTTTTGAATATGAATCAGCTTGAATTACTGAATTTGAAACATAACAATGTTGGACCTTTATTATTGCTAGCTCATTTAACCAAAGTAGAAATTGGCAACCCCACTTCAACTGTACGGAATAATTTGATACATTTGTATGCTTTGAATTTAGAAGGAAATTCAATGATTACTGAAGAACATATCAACAAACTTCTGGAACACAACGAAACATTGACTTATTTAACTCCTCAAAGCAAGGATTCGTTACCTTTACCTACTTTTACATGGCAGTAAATTTTCAAAGTTACTGAACTCACTAAATTTAATGAATGACTTCTTCTTCATCATTGCTTGTAGTTGCGTGTGAAGGAGATGCATTTGTCTCATCACTAGGAATGAGAGGTTCATACCAGTCCTTTGTGAATCCTGCTTTCAATCTCAACTCATGATTGAACGGTGGACGCAACACTCCTGTGGCTGTATGGTTTCGCACCAAATGATGAAATCGTTGTCGAATTAAATTCTCGTCCACTTCCTCCTCTTGTGTGCTATCTTGTTGTTGCATTTCTTCTCTGTTCTTTCTTCGTTCCTCTCGAATGGCATGGGCACAACAAAACTTGAACCATTTCACTCCTTTCTGCACATGACTCACTTCTTCTTCCAATATTACATTCAACAAGTCAGCACTTTCAAAATCTTTGGCTTCTCTCAATCTTCGAATATTGTTTGGGGTCATGTCCAAGCCACGTGCCTCATGAACTGTGTGTAAAATACATAAACGTAACATGACATCATTTTCAGTGGCAGTAGCGGCTGCCCATAATCCTCCATGTGCTGGGAACTGACCATAAAAACTTGCTAATTCTGTCAATCGTTTGCTTAACATTTTGAAATGTCGACATTCATCCAATGCAACATAAAACCAATCAATGAGAAATTCGTCAGGTAAATAATCGAGAATTGCGAATCGACATAAAATGTCCCAACTCAAATCAATAGCGTAAGATTCCATATGACAAATGGAACTACATTAGATCAAGTGTATAATTTAAAAGAGATTTAAAATGATTATTTGAGAGGCGTGATCAAATAGTTCAATTTTCAAGATCCCATTCATTTAAAATTATCATTATATTCCATATTGTGTCATATCAACGTGTCGTTCACAATCAACAAATTGATGTAAAAGAAATTAATATTAATAAATTGTTCATTAATTTGATAAATCATTTCCTGTTCAACACAAATTCTCCAACTTACTGAATCAAAGCTGCTCTATTTTCCACAGTTCCTGCTCCTCTTTTATGTAATTGTTTCGGATGAACAATGGTGATATTATCGGGACGAGCCGGAACACTCGGAGGTCTCACTTTTACCATTTCATTGGGATCCAAAGGCCTCACACGTATTTTTCCATCTTCATAAAGTTGTTGAGCGAGAAATGAGAGATTAACTTTTTCATCTGTATCTTTGGTATTCAAAACTTGAATTCCGAAGGAATATAAATCATGAAAAGTTGAGGGCGTTGATGAAGCCTCCATGGATAACATTTTTTTTTAATGTAATTATTAAATTACAAATATAGAACATTAACGCAACCAGAGTTTGACTCCAATCGAGTTTCGCTCCAAAATTCATTGATGAAAAACATGTTGGAATGACATGTCAAATACTCGCCCTTTCTATCCATCTTCCAAAAGCATGCGTTCCATCATCCTGCCCATCGTTTTGAAAGTTTACAAAAAAAATGTCTTCATTGCCCGCAGCAAACAACGTGAATCAAGACGAGCAAGAAATTGAAATTATTCAACATCATCCCATTCATCATCATGAATCATCGGAACATCCTTTGAACCAGGAAGAAGAGGATGATGAATCTCATCGTTCTTATGGCAACTCGGGAGTGATGATGGGAAATAGATTGAATAACCGATCTTCGGAATTTGAAAAGAAACCCTTGTTGATGAATTCTGATTCTTCCCAACCTTCGGATCAGACTATAACATCACCTTTGGCTGGGATCGGGAACAAGGTTACACAATTGTCTGTAGATTCTCAAAATTTCTTTGATAAATTGGAAGATAAGAGAGTGAGCATGTCTCCACTCGATTCGCTCTATGATTCAAAATTTGGATTTATTGTTTTGAAAGGTGCAAAATATTGCATGAGAATATTTGGACTTTTCATGGTGATGGTTGCTGTGGTTCTCTTATCTTTAAATTTTTATTTTTACTTTGCAGTGACATTGCCCATGATGAACACACAAATGTGGACCTACACATTTCATTTACTCCTTGGATTGTATATAGCACTTTCAATTTCATTTAACTATGTTCAATGCGTTCGAGTGAGTCCAGGTGTGACTCCAAAAGAATGGGTTGATTCTCTCGATAATGTGGAGACCTTTAGAAATGATACAAAATCTGTGCCAGGAAAAAATTGGAGCAAGTGGTGTGGACGGTGTCAACAACCAAAACCCATTCGAGCTCATCATTGCCACATTTGTGATGTTTGTGTGTTGAGAATGGATCATCATTGTCCATGGTTAAATAATTGTAAGTGTTTTTGCATGATGTGGCGTTGTGTGTGAATAGTTGATAATGATAATCGTTCGTGATGCATCACGCATGTCATATGAACTACAAATTTCACTTGTCGTTGCAACAACAACAAAAACATTCAGGTGTTGGACTTCAAAATCACAAATACTTTGTTGGATTTATTGGATTTTTAGCTCTTGCTGCATTGTACAATTTTGTCATGATTTCACTTGGAGTGTTTGGTTTCTATACACCAGATCCCATCCTGTATGCAACATGGAGTGGATGGCTGACATTTGTGATGGTTCTCTCAGGTTCTCTTGGACTCACCATGACTACTTTCACAGGATGGCACGTGTATCTTGTGTTGACCAATCAAACCACGATTGAATTCCAATTTAACAAAATGAAGGCCGTGAGAAGTAAGTCTGGAGGTTCTGACAATCCATACAATATTGGAATGAAGAGTAACATACAGCAAGTGTATGGTTTGGCCACTCCTGAAGATTCTGTATTGGGGTGGGCAAAATTGTTAATGTTGCCCAACCTTCAAAAGTCGCCTGTGGATGGCATCAATTATCCCACCAACCAGCCAAAAGGAGGCGAAAACGTGTAGTGACTCTCCGATCGTGTGTGTAGCAAAAGTGCATGTCATATATAAATGTGTCAAACAACACTTTCAATTTCTCCTCCTCAATCGGAGCCAGCGCCTCAATCGTGCCGATTTGTGCCTTTGAGGGCCGATGACAGGGCCAATTTGCCTTCATACTAGGGTTAGGCGACGAAAACACTATCAGCAGAAAAAAGAAACAACAACTTGAAAGCCAACGTTCTTGCACAACAATATCGTGCTAATCATGAAAACTGATGTAGGCTTTATTCAAGTTAGTAACATTTACAATTGAATGAAATACACCCTACTAGCGTAGTGTTTATTTGGCCCCGTACACTATTCGGTATTTGACATCAAGAGGGCTCTCTTAGATTTGCTTGTTCTTTGCTCTGTTCAGTTCGTTTTGGAACAAGGTCTTGAAATCGGAAGCTTGAGGACCGAATGGATAGCAGAATCTGAAGAGTGGGTTCACTGAGGCTTGAGAGTCAGCTCCATTCTTAACCATGAGGAAAGGATGAGGGTTGGATCTCGACAAGGTAGTTTGTGAATCAAAGAAAGTGTACCAGAACAATGAGAAGAGAGAGAAGAAAATACCAGCAGCAACTGGGATGGCAATAATGATACCACCCAAAAAGTTGGTATACCACAAAGGTTGGCCACCACGGAACTCCAAAGGTTTCATGGAGAGCTTGAAGCCTGGTGTAGAGTAAATTCCAGAAACTTGATCAAAGAAGCCTGGTGTCTTGTTTTGAATGTGGAGGAATCTGACTCCAGCGTTAGCCGAAGGAACAAACACAGTGTTTGGATTTCTCTTGATCAATTTCACGAGTTGTTTTGAGGCTGTTAGGAGAGGTGAGCACAACAAAACACATTTCAGAGTTGGAATACCCAATATGATGGAATTAAGTTTCGTTGTATGATTGAACACGACGAAAAGTAAATCAAGGAATAAGTATTGGCATCCATGCCCAAAAATACACAATGAAAGACCTACCTGGTACAATGCTCTTGTTCATTTTTTTTACTTGTTGTTTCTTCTGTTACGTCCAAAAAAGTACATTTTAATACGGTTGAGCGCTTTTACAAATTTTCGCCATTTTTGGTGCGCACTGTTTGAAACTGACTCAAAACAATGAAATTATTTGAAATTGGCAATTAGGTTGCTCACCAGAGAGACTTCTTTAATTCACCTGAATTGGTCACAGCATCTCGATCGAAACCACCATGAATTAGAAACCAGACTTCGAAATTAGTGTTTGTTCTTTTATTTCGCAGGCTCAATATTTGTTGTAAAATACTGGAAGTAGTAGATACGTATTCGTTGAACGGTAGAGAGGTGGTTGGGTGGAGTGGAAATTAAACTCCCCTCGGGTGCTCAAAGGTGAGATAGGTCAGGTTTTAACTTTTTTACTGGAGAGCAAAAAAACACCAAGCCAAATCGCGCCATTTCTTGTTGTTAACAATTTTTTTGAATTCATAAAAAATATTGTCATCATGTCCTCTCGCAAATCCCTTTCATCAGCCAACACTTCTGTTTTAAATTCTTCTAAATTGAATATCGGCTCATCATCCAGCAAAAACAGCAACAGACCAAAGGTCTTCTTTGAAATAACCATCGGAGGAAAACCTGCTGGTCGTATTGTGATGGAGTTATTCAATGATATCGTACCAAAGACTTGTGAAAATTTCCGTTGCCTTTGTACAGGAGAGCTAGGAATGTCAAAGAATTTTCCAAATAAGAAATTCCACTTTAAGGGAGTCTCATTCCATCGAATTATTCCTAATTTTATGATTCAAGGAGGTGATATCATCAATGGAAACGGAACAGGAAGCGATTCCATGTATGGAAGACAATTTGCTGACGAAAATTTTAAAGTTAAACATAATAAGGTATGTTTTGAGAGGTTATTTCACATATTGTTGCTGATTGTCATGTACTTGTCATTAATTGCTTGGTGAATGACATCATTTCGATTTCATTGAATTTTTCACACAACATTTTTCAAACATTTTTCATTCAATACTGGACGATGACAGACTGGTTTATTGTCTATGGCAAATTCTGGAAAAAATACAAATGGAAGTCAATTCTTTATTACTACAGCAAAAACAAACTGGTTAGGTAAGTGCATGGGAGTGTGCATGAGCAAAATTAAGATTATTTTTATTTGTGATATCTTTATCGTTTTTAAATTTGCACGTCATCACTTTTAAATTTGCCAATTCAACAACTGTAATATTGCACCCATTGTCATGAAAATATTCATTGTAATACACAACAATCCCAATTCAACATTGGACAAATGACATGACCTCACACCCCATTATGCAGACGGCAAGCATGTCGTCTTTGGACAAGTGATTGAAGGCATGTCTGTAGTGAGAGCTATTGAGCGTCAAGGTACCACTGAAGGCACTCCTAGAAGTCGAGTAATTATTGCAGACTGTGGAGAGATTGTGAAGGAAGATACAGAGGAGGCTGCTGCTGAAGTCTCTCTATTGGAAACTTCAACTCTTCAAAAAGCTGCATCAAGAAAATCATTGGCTTCTTCATCGACCAACTCCACTGAAACATCTCCAAAGAAGAATGTCGACACCACTCGTGCTCTCATGTTTTCTGGTCTCTCTGAAAAGGTCACTGAGAAAGAAGTGACGGAATTGTTGAACGGATACAAGCTTGCAGAATCGTCACCAGTTTGGATTTTAGGAAGAGGTTCAGGATTAGCTTTGGTTGAATTTTTGTCTTCGGAAGAAGCACAAAAAGTTGAACAAGATATTCTCAATGCTACCCTAAAATTGCCTTGTGAAGTACATCATATTGAGAATGCTAAAAAGAAGCAAGGCATGAAACGAGTAAAACAAGAAGCTGCTAACAGTGACGACGATGAAGAAAGCAATGAATATGAGTCCAAACAAAAGAAGGTGAAAAAAGAACCAGAAGAAGAGGATAAGGATTTACAAAAAGCCAAGAAAATTGTTAGCTTGTGGAAACAAAGTAAAAAGCAGTAATAAATGTGACAATCTGCTCCTCAAGATCGTTCAAGTTCGAACCGCAGGCACTGCGAGACAATATTCTGCCTTAAATGAACTGCTCAATTTATGAAACCTCAAACTCAAATCTTCAACATCAAAAAAATGGCGAGACAGAAACAGAACCTTTCATCCACACGAAATCGTTTCCGAACAAAGGAGAACTCTCATTTTGCCATGATTGATACTTTTGAAACACAATTTGATTTTGATCATTATGAATATGCACATTATGTGGTCAACCGAAGTAAAGTCTATTGCTTGGTGCCGATCGGAGTGATTTTTCAACAGTTAAGCCCTAACTTCCTTTCCAAAGAATTTCCTAAATACATCTTGAATTGTGATCTTACTCAGACGCCACCTCCAAACTATAGGCCTTCTCACCTATTGATTGTGCTTAAACAAAAAGAGATAGCTCTGAATGATTGGGATAATTATACATGCTCTCGCTTTGGCCTTCTTCGACTGGGAAAGGCTGGTTTTGAGTGCAATCCTGAAAGAATCTTTCTCTTTAAGGATACCTGGTTTGGAGGATATTACGATGATGTAACTTGTTATATCACCCAGTGGAATAAGCAGAAAGCTGAGCTTTTTTTGGCCAGCCCACGTTATCCGAAAAGAGCTTGCATACATATCCATCCATCTTCAATTTATCAGAGTTCCATAACTATTGATGGGCAAAATAATTATTCATTTTTATATGTAATGGCTGAGCGCCATTTACCTCAAGTAGTGGATGAAACGAATGGCGACACCGTCTTTTATCTGAAATTTCCAGAGAACGACGTCCATTCCCAGAGATTTGAACTTTGTCAGATGACATTTTGCTCGAGCAAGTATGATATGCCAAATGTAAAAATTATTTGTGAATTAGAAGGATTCTCTAGTGATGGATATTACGAGTGTCTGGAGATGGTGGGAACTAACAAAACCAAAGTAGCTTTTTTACTGAGTCATAATTCGAGTAAATTTAAGTGGTCTGGTAATCCACTAGAGTTGACATCTGGATTATATGAGTTGAAAGAAAATGAGGAAGTCAAGCTAAAGAAGTTGAATTTTACCAATTTTAATACGTATTTCACACAAAATATGAAGATTTTAAACACATGTAAATTAGTGAATGGAAAGTATTTAGTAATGGGAAGAATGAGCAATGGCGTCGAGTCTACTGCCCAAGAAAACCAAAAAGAACTATCGTCACACGCAATCAGTAATGACAGCAATGTTCAAAACTCCACTTTTGATCGTTTATTTGCTGAAGAAATGATCTGGATTGTTCTTGATTTAAATCTGAAGACAGTGAAGAGAGTTTTCCCAAGAGAGGATCCAATTGCATCCTCTTCATCCACAAATCATCATGAAAAGAGATCAAAAAAACAAAAGAAAACAAGCAATCAACCACAATTTTTATTTATTCAAGATGGAGATTTGAATGGAGGTTTTGCAAATCCATTTCCTCGCAATTCCTCAACAAATCAACTCAGTGATACCCTTAATTACATTTCAGAGGACAAGAGATTCAAGAAATACGATTTACAAATTCCAAAATCAACAGCTTGGGGTAAATACATGACCATGTGGTCGATGAGACCTTTTCCAAGTAATCCAGATCTTTTTCAGATCATGGTACACATTACATACCACAGCAGTGCGTACTATTCTAGTGAGAATTATGGCCGTTTGTTTCAGTTTTATTTCAGAATGAGAGAGGAGTGCAGTCCTTGTTTTCTTGAAAATCCAGTGCAGTTTTGTGACGTTCAATTTATGAACCGTCAATGTCACCATGCAAATAGTTTGTAAGGAAGAATAATCTTTTAGCACGTGTGACTGAGGAGTGACTTATTTGGTGAAATGATCGCTGTTTCAAAACATGATTTGTGTAACATGATTACAATGGAGTTTTGACACCATAACCCTTTATTATTCCTTCTTTGTTTTTACAAAATGTGATTTTCAATATCACGAGATGAAATCATTCGGTATTGTCCATGAATCGTTGAACACGTGTCTCAGTAACTGGAAATTCTCAAAGCTTCCGACTTCTCACATTTCCTGAAAGTGCTTTAAGGCTTGAGTTGTGTCCATCCAACAACAAACATCTAAAAAATGGGGAGAAGGAAACAAAAGAGCTTGACAGCATCACGGAATCGTTTCCGAACCAAGGAAAACTCTCATTTTGCCATGATTGAGTCCATAGATACACATTTTGATGAAATGGAATGTTATTTTGCATGTAGGGAGGCAAGTGGATCCAAATTTTATGAACTTAGTGTAATTGGAGTGATCTTTGTAAATTCTAAAGGTCCCATTCACAAACTCGGACGATTAACAGGTACAGTACAAACTCCAAAATACATCCTGAGCTGTGATTTGTCTCGGAAAGCACCTCCAAATAATAGACCTTCTCATCTATTGATTGTCCTCATGCAGAAAAGCAAAGGAGAATGGGATCAATACTCCTCTTCACGTTTTGGCCTTTTAAAATTGGGAACACTTGGTTTTGAATTTAATTATCCCAATCCTGAAAGAATCTTTCTCTTTGCAGAACCAGAATTTGGAGGATACGCCAACGATGAGAATTATTACATTACTCAATGGGATGAACAGAAAGCAGAAATATTTAGAGCGAGCAAAGACTCTGCAGCAAGCGTCGTTTTTCAGATTAATCAAAACTCCATTAACCACAGTTCACTGCGCCTTGAATCATTTTGTTACACTCCTGTTTACGGAATAACGGAGCGTCATGTGGCTCAAGTAGTGGAAAAAACGCATGCATATTATTTGATATTTCAACAGGAAATTCATTCAATGATTATTGAGGTTTGTCGAATGACATTTGGCTCACCAATGGAATATGATTTACCAACGGTTAAGGTCGTTCATACAGTTGAAGGAGCTCGAGATGGATATTACGAATGTTTTGAGATGGAAGGAATGGACAGTACAAAAGAAGTGTATGTATTGAGTTATGGTGTCGGCCGATCTAAATCGAGTGAAAATTGTAATGTGTTGACATCGGGAATATTCAAACTCAACGAAGAAAATGAAGTATCAGAGTTTTCGAAAATAGATGTTGCAAATTTTGAGGAGGTATTTCAACATAACATGAAAATTTTGAGCACGTGTAAACTAGTGAATGGAAAGTATTTAATAATGGGAAGAATGATTAAGGATGATTTAGATGAGTCAGACAACAATGTACCAACGTTTGATCGTTTATTTGCTAAAGAAATAATTTGGATTGTTCTTGATTTAAATCTGAAGACAGTGAAGAGAGTTTTCCCAAGAGAGGATCCTATTGCATCTTCTTCTTCATCCACAAATCATGAAAAGAGATCAAAAAAACAAAAGAAAACAAGCAATCAACCACAATTTTTATTTATTCAAGATGGAGATTTGAATGGAGGTTTTGCAAATCCATTTCCTCGCAATTCGTCAAAAAATCAACTCAGTGATAACCTTAATTACATTTCAGAGGACAAGAGATTCAAGAAATACGATTTACAAATTCCAAAACCGACTATACTTGATTCAAACTTGACACTGTGCTCGATAAGACCTTTTCCAAGCAATCCAGATCTATTTCAAATCATGCTCAATTTTAAACGCAGACAGGCTGTGTATTATTCGAACGAGTGTCATGGTCAATTGTTTAGATTTTATTTCAGAATGAGAGAGGAATGTAGTCCTTGTTTTATTGAAAAGCCATTGCAATTTTATGACATTCAATTTAAGAGTCACGTTTGAAAAAACACATAGGAACACGGAGATTAAGAATTTTTTCAGTTGATAGATTTTAATTCAGAGTGAAAGGGATGTAGTCTTTGGTTAATTGAAAGATCTTCACAGTTTTGTGACTTTCACACTGCCAAAGCTCTATGAAAATTGGAGAATCCAATCTAACGAAAAAATAGTAAAAAAATTGTTTCTAAAAAACTACATGATTTGTTGATAACTTCTAGTTTTCCATTTACAAATAAACACAATACCAGCAACAATTGCACTCACTGCCACGCCCACTACCCACACAAACACCAAAATTGAGGTGATAAAAGCAGAGTCCACAATCATAGACGTTCCAGGATAACAATGTTGCAATTTGTTTAAATTTGCATTACAATGCAAAGAAACTCCAACTGGAATATCATCCACCGTTATAGTTGAAAATTGTTCAGAATCTTCTATGGACCATTCATCATTCTTTGTGAAGAAGGACACCGTCGATGAGAGAACTTTCAAAGTACGATCCACATAATCTTTCAACATTAAGTTCCACTCATTCCATCTTGTTCTCACCATAGATTCTGAAGACGAATTTTGAGAAGGTTTCACCACTTCAATTCCACACAAAACTTGTGGTGTAATATCATATGGAAATACATTCACATATTGATTATTTTCATTGGGATCTGTATACGTTGCATTTTCTTGTTGACATGCAGAAACGAGTGCTACACAAAAATCTTGACAAATAATTGGCGTAACCGTTGAAATTTCCGAGTTTGAATCTGGATCGATTTGAATGGAAGAATTAGCAAATAAATAGGAAGAAGGAGAGCAGGCAATACATTTCAATTTTCTTAATTGTTCAAAACATTTTGGAAATTGTGTCTTTCAAAAATTTACAGAAATAAATGTTCCGAAATTAGTATAATTTGAAATAATTGTAAATGACCTACTTGATTAATTCTTGCTTCCAAATATACTTGAATGAGCTTATCATTCTTATTGGAACAACAACTTAATCCATTATAACAAAAACAATCCATGCACTATATCAAATATTTTTTTCATCATCACCAACATAAATTCAATATATAGTTTCAAAATCATGATTCCGAGAAAGAGAACAATAATTTTCATCAACAACCATATAAATAGTCATCGGAACTGATCGTTCAGACCTATTTCAACCTACCTCCACAGGTTGATTATTGGAATTTGTAAATGGACAATAATCCGTTTCATTGGCTGCTCCAGGAATGTATTGCTGTACCCGATGAATCATGATTGGCGTTTCATGTTCTTTTAAAGCAAGACTGATCCTTCCAAAGCATCCGAAAAATAAAAAAAGAGAAGAGAGGAGAATGATGATCCGATAGGATATGTAAGTTGTTGTGTTCTTTGGATGGCTACAGAGTCCAACAACTCCGCCACGATGATGATGATGGAATAATGACGAGAGAAAGGATCGAGTCGTTTTATGAGATAAAGATCTTTTCATTTTTTTAAAGAAATGTGAAATCTTTCTTTTCTCAATCGGGATCGGTCTTCATCTGAGGAATAAAGAGACTCGGCATTCAATGTACGTCACTTGTTTAATATATTCTGCCAACTGGAGACATTAAAATATTTGAAATTTCAGTATGGATTAAGGTTGTGTTTTGCGCATGGTGAAATAATCAATGACTTCTCCTCGATCGTTGAATTGTTGGAAATTCACAGTGAAGGTCGTTAGTGAGTCACGCTTAATTTTTAAAAGTCCAAATCCTTCATCATTGTTATATCTCATGTAATTCCACTTGATGTTGGTGTTGAAATCGTGAGTGGGATCCATTCCTCCCAAACTACCTCCACTTCCATCAACAATGTAAATAGTGTCCTGTGGATTAATATAATTATGTGGATCTTTGAGTTGATCTTGTTCAATGGTTCCATTATAAATGGGATGTTGTCTCTCTGTTCAGAAAAAATTGTGTAAGGAGAAAAATGTCAAATGAATCGATATTTCAATTGTTTAAATGTTTCATAAATATTTCAATTGTTTAAATGTTTCATAAATATTTCAGTTAACAATGTTTTAACAATGAATAAGATCATGAAAAAAGGTATTGAATCAAAAGTAGCACTTACCATACGCATGTACATGTCCACAAATGGCCATATCTACTCGATACTTTTTATAATCATTCTCAAATAATTCCTGTAATATCTTCGAGTCACCGACGACATTGCCGTTGGCATCAGAAAATCCTTTTTCAGTTGAATAAATTGGTCGATGACCAACAGTCATGAGGAAGGGTGTTTGAGTTCTGTTAGCATTCATGATGGCATTCTTGACATAGGAGACATGATCTCCTTGGAAAACTGGTTGAAATGGAGCATTGGGATAATTGGTCTCTGTATCAATCGCTACAATTCTCACTGGTCCAAAATCGAAATGATACCACATATTGTGCCCATATTTGGTATCATTTCTGAGTGGCATCCAAAATTTGTGATTGTAAGCAGTAAAGTTGTATTCGAACGAGTGTCTATTTGTTGTGGTTGGAATTTTGGATTCATTAAATTTCATATTAAATGTGTCACACATTAAAATTGAATTGTTAACATCGAAAAGAACGAAAAGATTGGAAAATTCTTGTTAAAACTATCATTCCTAAACACTTACTTGTCAGGTCCTAATCTTGGTCCATACTCATGGTTACCTACAGTAGTCATGTAAGGCACATAGGGCTGAACTCCTTCCCAATGCTCAAAAAATTTATCCCACACATACTGATACATGAATCCGGGATATGAATCAGCATAGCTGATATCTCCTACATGGTAGATGAAGAAATTTCCATTTCCAGTGTTATCTTTAACAATTTTTGAAATTCTCTCAATATTGGATTCACAAAAGAAAATTCCCATATCCCCAAAGATGACAATGGTGACCTCAGAAATGTCTTTGCTTCTTGTTGTAAAGTAATGAGTCGAATCCGATTGAACAGTAAACACAGGTTTTCCATTCACAACATTTCCAAATCCAACCCGATAATAATATGTCGTGTCAAAAGTTAAATTATTCAACAAAATGGCATGATCAAATCCAGTGACACTCGACTCTCCATACGAGGTCGTGACTGCTCCAACTCCATACCACTGCGGATTGGATTGTAATTCTTGCTCGCTTTTTCCAATAATTGCCAATGGCTTTCCAACCTTGTTTTCATCATATCCGAACGTATGAAATTGAATGATCATTTCATTAGGATTTTGAGTTAATGCCAAATGAATGTACCTCACCGAGAAATCACTACTTGAGGCTTGCACTCGGTGTTGCTTTACTTTTTCAAGCTGTCTCAGTAATAACGGATGGCGCAAGTCTTTCTCCAATTTCTTCCATGAAGGCTCAGAATGATGATTAGATCCGAGGAGTGAGGAAGGCATGTTTGTATGCTCTCTTATGTGGATTGGTATGGTTTGTTGTTCCGTTTGTTTAGATTCATGATGATGATGATGAACAAGTTCAATTTTTGAGTAATGTGCTTGCGCAACGAGAGAGCAAAATGATGAACACAACACGGATACAGCAAGAATTGTTGCCAACATGCGGATCCAAACCCCTCTGATGGAACCACTCTGCTTGTTCATTCGTGGTATGTGAGCTTGATAATTGTGAATTGATTTTTTGTTGGTCCGTACTCTTCCACAACAACAAGAAAAGCAAAATTTTGTGGTGTAACAGAGAAAACCAAGAGGAATGAATTGTGAGGTACCCAAGTCGCGTTATGAGTCGTTTCAAACTCGCACACAACGTGTGATAAGGTACACCCTTGTAGTGGAGTTACTTTCTCAAGTCGATAACCCTGAAAAACGGGCTTTTAGGCCGACGTTTCATGAGCAGAAGTGATTGAAAATTGGAGTAGTGGCTCTCAACTCGAATCAAGGACAAGCTCGCTCGAAGCAGGAAATGATCAATTTTATTGTGGGTTGGGGGAATATTTTTTCTTTTGGCTCGAACAATTTCAGTTGATAGCATAATTATATTCCATGATTAAGGCGTTCCAATTAATGGGAAAAGAGGATCACACAATTTGATACAAAAGATGGCTTTTTATCACAGGCTTGAATCTTTGATTTCTTTTCGAATTCTTACTTCTTCTCTCCATTTGGAAAAAACTACCAGCACCAATCCCACCACAATGGCCACAGCTCCAGGTAAATTCCAAAGTGAAACTCGTTCTCCTGAAATGAATACAGTCATGAATGTAGTAACCATGGGTGACAAGGTATTATAAATTCCAATCACAGTTGGAGAGGTCAACCCAGCTGCTTTGGATTTTATAATCAAACTCAAAGCTCCATGAATGACAATGGCATACGCTAATCCAATATATGATTGAGCATTCAATTTGTAGAATCGAAAGGAAGGTATATAAAAACATGCAGCAATTAATGGAATGTACAATCCACCAAGATAGGTCCATAAACTTAACGTGACTGTGGGAATTCGTGTGGTCAATTTCTTCAACAACACAATATATAGAGCAAGAGTTAAAGTATTCAGCAGAACTAAGGCCATTCCTATCGTGAATGAAAAGGTTTGAATCCATTCCCTTAACGAATTCGAAGAGGTAGTAGTACCATTAGACTCTGGTTTGTCACCGCCTTGTTCCGAGTTCGTAGCAGTCAAAGTAGAAACTCCAACCATGGCAATAGCTCCCAAGCATGACATGAAAACTCCCAAAATTTTCACCACTCCTCTCGACTCACGTCTCAAGACAATCGAAATGAAACACACCTCAACAGCCACTAACGGTTGTAAAATTCCTGCCATGGTTGCATTGGTAAGATCCAATCCAACAATAAACAAGACGATATTCAATAAATTCATAGATCCACACAGTACCAATCGTTTAAATACTTTCCACGGAGGTGTTTTCATCTTCCATAAACGAAGGATTGGATTTTGAATTCGAGACAAGACACGTCGTGATCGAAATGAAAAGGTTCGATCCACCACCAGAGAAAGAGGTAAAAGAATCAACGTGATGGCAACTGATCTTACCAATGAGAAGATGGCAGGTTGCATGGCTCGAATAGGTTGAGGAGCGAGTACACAAAAACCTCCAAATGTAAGCAATGAGGTCATCATTAATAGATGAGCATAACTTTGGGAATGAAGAAAGTTTTGAAAGGAATGTTTGAATTTTTGGAACCATCGGGAACAAGAAGGAGAGGATTCATGTGAAAGAGAATCATTGGAAGGATGTGAAAAGTCAAGAGAAGTTGTTGGATGACTGGATGAAAGATCTTCTTCTTCGGAGGAGGAGGACGAGATCAAGAGTTGAGTCGTTTGTTGTGAAAGTGAATCAACCATATTCTCTAATAATTCATAATCTCGAGTATGTTCATATGTGGGAATTCCTCTTGAATTGGGTTGATAATATTCTGTCAACTCGTACTCTTCACAAGAATAATCTGGTTTTTGTTGTGGACAACCGTTCAGTTCTTTCCCGTGATATGGATCCATTCTCGTTGTTGTTGTGGTAGATTCACTCGATGTGAATGTCTTTTTTCAACTGGTCCTTTCGGTCAAGACTACATTGATGTGTGGTTGTTGGCAACACCCAAGACCAAACTGCCAACAGAAAGATTTCCTAACGTGTGTTTCATGGCGAGTTGAGCATTTTCTCAAATAAGAAAGGTGTGAAAGATTTTCAATTTTCGAGATTTGAAAAAGAATGAATTGCTTGCTTTGGTTTTGAACCAACACTGGAGATGAAACTGTGAGATTGCGGACAGTTTTGATGCTCGTGATGAATGTTTGGAATTTTTTGAGCATGTTGGTGTGGACTTGAAAAATTGACAAACAGCCGAAGTGTAAACAAACGTTTTCATTGCATACCTTTTGAAAGAGCTCACGCGTAGTAAGGGTCATGTCACATCACAATTAAGGGTTTGGTAATAAAGGAATCTTTGAGATTACCGAATCTTTCGTAACGTCATCCAAAAAACATTTCAAGAAAACAACAATAGCCATCTTCAAGTGTAAAATATCTTCACTCCTGGAAGCATGTCTCGAACCCATTCGCTGTGAATGCTCGTATATTCACTTCACAACCCATTAACGACCGTTTTGATTTTCACTCATTGATACAACACAGAGAATACAATGTTCACAAGCCCTTCACTTTTTTCCTCTCTCAATGTTGATCATCAATGAAACCACTCATGTCTCCCATACATCTTTCGACACTTGTCATTGACCTCTCAATGCATCATCCTTCGCTTCTTGAATTGTCACTCATCACTAAAGAGTCTCACAATGGAAAAAAAGGCACTAAAAAAATTAATTTTAAAAAAATAAACGCTAAAAAAAATGAGCAAAGTCGTTTCATCCTCTCAGCGTCGGTTTTTTCATTCGCATTCGCATCATCAGCAACAACCGCAACCCTCCTTGAATCATTTACAACAGAGTGCGGCAGTGGCCATGATCGGTCTTCAACAATTACAACAAGTGGCTGTTGCTTCTCAGATGAATTCAACCGCCACAACTGCAGTACTTGCTAATCGTCAAAAGGCTTCCCATACATCATCTAAAAATAAAGTACAGATGGAAGAAAAACCAAAGACCAGCAAAACAAAAGAAACAGAGAAGAAATATAATTCTCAGTTGGATAAGGATATTCGGGAGGGAGATTTGATATTTGTAAAATTAGGCAAGTTTTTTTGTATAATGATCATTTTTAGTAATATATCATCCTATTGTATTCTCATTAAATTATAACTTCGGATCTCATAATTAATGTCATGACGATGGACTACCATCATTTTATGATAAATACAACAATTTAGATGGCTGCCCCTATTGGCCAGCAAAGGTTATTTCTCCTCACGCCCCACACATTCCAAAAGCAATACGGGAGGAAATTCTTGAACAAATGGATGAAGAAGATACTAATACAACACTTATTGAATTTTTTGGTGACGACAAATCCAAGTAGTAAGTACAAATATTTTATTGATGAACTGTGCAGTGAGCATAGAAATCCTTCCCTCTACCATTCATGCCTCCATACAATATTTTACAATTACAATTTCAAAATTAATACTCACGGACAATCAACCATTTTTTCAACAAATTCACCTCTCACCAACACTATTCTAGTTACTGTATGGACAAGGTTGTAGAAATTTATACAAAGAATTCTGATGTGATTACAGATAAAATGACAAGAAAAAACAAGAAATTAGCTGAGGCTATGAGACAAGCCTTGTTGTATGCTCAATCAGAAGAACTACTCGACAATAATTCTTTGCAAAATCGAAGACAAAGTTTTTCAGGAAATAATTTAACAATTTCAACTACAAATGACAAAAAGCGAAAAGTGAATCCAGTATCTTCTTCCAATGACAACAAAAAAAAGAAAGTTATTTCTGATGACGAGGATGATGTGACAATATTAATTTCTGACAATGATTCTGATACAATGAGCGACGATAATGAGCACCAAAAGCCTAACAATGATGAAGAAGAAGAGTATTCATTTTCTGATGAAGAAGAGAGAGAAAAAAAGAAAAGCAAACGGAAATCATCGAAACGAAACAAATTCGAGGCCAGTGATAAGAATGCATGCCATTCGTGTGGAAAGAATTACAAAATAACCGTGACATGTTCCAACGATCAATGTGGAAAAACATTTTGCAAAAAGTGCTGTGGAAATCCTAAACTCGACAAGAAATTTTTTGAGGATTGGCTTTGTAGTGATTGCAAAGTTTGTGGTATTTGTGAGAGTGCAACATGTAATTCATCTCCAAATGTTACAGAAACTTCACAAATTGCGAACCGTCTACGTATTTGTTCGAAATGTGACTCTTCTTTTCATATTAATTGTTTGGACAATGAAGGGGCGTTTGTGCTCTACAAGGACATCTTTACTTGCCCCGATTGTACAGAAAAGAAAAGTGAATGGCTTCGAAGACGAGGAGAACACGATTCCACCTTTGAAAATTATTTATTTACTGCCTCTAAAGGAATTTTAGAAAAAGTCACCCTTGATTTTGTTTTGAACAGTCATGACGACGATCACGATGCAGAAGACTCTGATACTGCATCCACCACCAGTGACGAAGATCAATCCGACACAGAAGACAAGCCCATCAAGGGCAATCAGAGAACATCATCCTCCGTCCCATCTCCACCTACCATCCATCATCACGCAATTCCTAACACTGTCGTGACAACCAGTTGCAATTGCTCTTCATTCGTGGATAACAGTTCCACAGATTCGGGCAATACCTCACCGACAACCACTAAGAAATCCCCAAAATCTGGACGAGCCACAAAGAAAAAGTTATGCTCACATGAGCAGTACACTCATACTGCGGCCGTTGCAGAGTCTCCAAAAGCATCCTCCATTCATTCACATCCTCATACTCACTCTGCGGACATGCCTCATTCCCCACCTCTTCACAAACAAGTATTTGACCAACCAATGACTTTATTGGAAACATCACATCCTCTCACTCCATACATGAAAACAGAATTTGGCAGTAGTGATCGACCACATAATAGTAGTACAAACACTGCCGTTGTTTCACCCTCCTCTGCACTGAACTGCTCTGGAAAGAGTAGAAAAGCGACCAAAGTCAAACCGAGAGGAGGAGGAGGAGATGTCTCCAACTCTTCGGAGAGTAGTGGAAATTTGCATGCTCCATCCAGTGTTTCATCTCCTCTCAAAGAAGATGTTACATCCATCCCAAGTCCAACCTCAATGAGTCCAACCACTACAAGTCCCTCATCGAGTAGCAATGGTGACACACCTTCGCAAGAGCTCATTACCTTATTCATTAAATGTTTTGTGGATGGTTATCAGACAGACTATACCAAGAGAGTGCGTGTATCGAGTCACATTGATATTTCTCAACTGAAATCCATCACCAAGTCCATAGTTCTCAAAATGAAGAAATCGACCAAGTTGGATAATCACAAAATTTATTTGAAGAACATTGACAGACATGGGCATGAAGTTCTTCTTGATTTAGATGAAGATTTCTTTTTGCATGACCGACTCCAAAACAGCGATGTTCTTGTGCTCAAGATGTAGATACCTTTGTAGTCATCTATTCGATCCCACTGTGAATTCAGTGAGAAAAACAATAGATGTTGCACGGAAAATAAAAGAATAGAAGATTGGTAGTACTGTCAAAAACTTTGAGTTTGATAATTGTTGTGCTTGAAAACCAAACTGTTTGCCTGTTTTCCAAGTGTTGTTTGATGATAACGAAAATTCCCTTTTTATTGTTGGTGTTAATTGTGCTTATCGACGGATGAAATTGGAGTACAATAAATCCACTCGGAATTTCACAAGTATGTTATTCAAATAATAATAATAAATTGTTGTTTTGTACTGATAATATTAATTACAATATTAGAATCCTATGAAATCTGCACAATTTGAGAGGAAGGAGGTAGTGAAAGAATGAACGGAAGAATGTGTGTACTAATAAATTGATAAAGTGATTGAAGAGATTGGAGTGTTTGGTGTGTTGTTGTTGCTACTGCTGTTGTTGTAATCAACTCATAAAAATTCAAAATATAATTGCTGATGACCCAATTAATGATGAATATTAAACATTAGCGAACAAAAAAAGCTGATGATGAAACTAATATTGTTTCTCTCTCAATTCTTTCAACTCTTCAGAAGGAGTCAATTCTTGTGGCTTCCTTGTGAGCAATTTTCCTGGTTGATTAAAATCTTGTTCAATAATATGTGCCTTGTATGGATTTCTCTTAATCTTCTTTTGTAACATGTACACTCCGTACAACAATGCTTCAGCTGTTGGTGGGCATCCTGGCACATAGACATCCACAGGAATGATTTGGTCAGCGCCTCTCACCACGTGATAACTAAAGTGATAATAACCGCCTCCGTTTGCACATGATCCCATACTAATCGAATATCTTGGTTCAGCCATTTGATCCCAAACCTTTCTCAAAGCAGGAGCCATCTTGTTAGTCAACGTTCCAGCAATAATCATGGCATCGGATTGTCTAGGAGTAGGACGGAAGAAAATACCATAACGTTCCAAATCGTATCGGGCAGCAGCAACGTGCATCATTTCTACAGCACAACAAGCCAAACCAAAGGTTACAGGCCACATGGAACCTGTTCTGGCCCAAGCAAATAAATCATGAAGAGGAGCTCGTAAGTATTCAACAACGCTCATGATGATGACGAGAATATTTTTTTAATTAAAATGAAATGTTGGGATGATTGGTCTAAAACATAAATTTAAAAATTTCCGACCTTCATTTTTGACCGGTTTTCCATTTGCTGCAGAATGACTTTGGTTGTCGATATCTTGAGACAGCAGCAACAACACAAAAGCCTACTACACCCATTGTTAGTCCTGAACGCAACCTTTGTGTTCCACATGGTGATGTTGCTTCAACGTTTGAAATGCAATGTTTGAGCCGTAAGTAAACTTAAGCTTTTTCTTTCACAAATTCTCACTAGAGCAAGATCAAATACGACAACAAGAAGGAGTGATTACTTCACGTAAAGAAACCATGGAGTGTGATGCTGATATCAAATCTTTTACTGTTTGCTAAGCTGATTTATTTCACTTTTTAAGATTTTGAAATTTGTTGTTGATGTTGTTCTTATGGTGTTGTAATGAGACGTCTGATATTCGAAAGCTAATATTAAATATTTTGATCTATTATTGTCCCAAAAAAGCTTAAAATAACTCCAAAATTCTAAAGTTAAAAATTAGTGCGCAATAAATATTTTCAAAAATGACAGTTGTAAAGCAAACAACCAAACAACAACACTAAACTTTGTTTAAGCGCTGGTTATATATTGTCAAACAACGAACCTAGGTTTTCCACCACAAAAATCCAGACAAGAAACAAAGAGGAAGAGAGGAAATTGAAAAATTAGTGAAATGGTCGGATTGCTCGAAAAGTGTCGGAAATTTTTAAATTTATGTTCCAAAACGTTAGACCTCGTTGAAGGAGAGTTTTATTCTCTCAAAATTTCGGAATGAATTTCGTTTGAATTGAATTCACCCATCCAGTAAACAACAAATGAACAAACCCTCACATTGGCCTATCAATCTTGAGCTTGATGCAAAATGGAGTTTTATGGATTTCATTTTCAGAATGGAATAAAACAAAATACAAAAGAAAATGCCTCGATTGGAATTTCCCAACGGAACGATGAAATTTAAATTTGATAAATCATGTCCGTTCTATGCTTCGGATCGAAAGATCTTTAAATCACAAGCAAGTGATCAATTTACAGAGCTGTTTGAACGTTTCAATAATATTGTTATTCTTAAAATTTCGGGAGTGGAAACAACCGAATTACAAACATTAAGAAGAGCCTTGTCCAATCAAGATTCTGAGCTATATTCAGAGTTATATGTTGGGAAGCACTCTCTTTCTCGAGTCTCTATTGATGGATTGATACGGAATTTAAAAACGAAAATTCAGAATTCTATCAGCTCTGTAACCAAACAGTCATCACAGAGTCGTGATCAAGAACTTGTGAAGGCTCTTACACAATTTAAAGAATTATTGGTTGGAGAAATTGCACTATTATTTACAAATTGTGAGAATTATTATACTTTGTGTAATGAGATATCAAAACATGTGTCTTTAAAAAAAGCCAAAGTTGGATCTATCATAAAGGAAAATGTATTTTTCGAAGGAGAGACAGGAGCGCTACCATATATGACCTATATTTTTCTCAATAATAACATTACTACCAGAATTAGAAGAGGACAAGTTGTATTATTGGAAAGGCAGCAAATTCTCACAGCTGGAGAGGTGTGCACTGCTGAAAAAGTCAGACTGTTGGATTTGTTAAAATGGAAAGTCATTCAAGAACGATGTGAACCTTTGTATTTATTTAGTAAGATGGATGCATGTATTTTATCTAATGAAGTATTAGAGCGTGATTATTTTGAGAATTGTGTGGAGGCTGCCAATCAAATGACAGCTCTGTCAATGGAATGTTCACTCGTGAATGAGCTCACCATCATTGCTGATATTAAGAAGGGAATATTGGATTTGGTAGCACTGGACACAGAAACACAATGTGAAATGCGTTACAAGATACGCAAAGTGATGCCACCACCCGTTATTGATAACCATTGTTATCCTTCAGATTCCTCCAGCGAATCCTCTGAATTTAACGACCTGTTCGATTTATTTTTTTAAATGTTAGATGGCGCTTCATAGCTCTTTGAAAAGAACTACTGTAACCTTTCCAATCTTAAAGATTTGAAACTTGATGGATAAATTCAAAGGTTTGACATCACAATGAACAATGTTTTTCTCTAGTATTCATTATCATGAAATATCTTCATAATTTTGAAAATGCTTAAAATAACTTGCCGTTTATTGCTGAGTAGAATGTATACATCTCCTCAATGCCTTACACACTCACATCCTTCTTGATACTGAGGTAATTTGAGATTCATCAATGTACGAGCATCTCCGTATTTGTAATATTCCGTTTGATGAAAGAGAGCATGGTCAGTTTACAATTTTAAATTGAAAGTCACAATAACAGAGCCAAATTTGCGCTACACTGAAGGAAAGTATTAATTCTCAACGAGTATGACTATTTGAAACGCTTTATCTTGGAATTTCTTTTATTTCATTATCATCAATTCCTTTTCCAAGATACCAGTTGCTCACACTTTCTTAATTTCTTCTAAAGAATCCACCAGTAGCATAGGCAATAGCATTCAAATTACGACTTGTCATTTCACGATAAGCCTCTGCATTGCTCACTGAAAAGTGTTCACTTCCAATTGTGAAGGCAATGGCATTCACTGGAGCACGAGCCATCTCTGCATATTCACGAATTGAGTCAGCCAACTTTTCAGCATCCTTGAATTCTCCACGATTTCCTGGGCCACAGCTCAACAAATATACTGTATTATTTCCCATTTGTTGTGAAAGAGCTGGAGTAAAGAGCTTGAGAGCATTCTTCAATGATTCTTCCAAATTGATCGAGCTCGATGAAGTACCACTTGAAGGGAATGGGCTTTTAGCTACAAGTTCAATATTTTGAGGAGTTGCAGGAACGAATTGATCAAACTTGGTGAAAATCTTTTCATGGTAGGACACTACATTGAATAAAGTGGTAGCTGGCAATTGCTTTAACAATTGAATCAAGTGGTATTTGGCAAAATCATAACGAGAGACTGATGAGGAATAGGTGAGTTTGGAATACATCATTGAGTCGCTTCTTTCCAGAACAAACAAGACTCTTGAACCGGAAGCAAGGCTGTTATACGCACCCATAGCACAATCATGAAGTTTAACTTCATTCAATAACAAGGAAGCCTTCTCCTTCACGATAGGATCATTGAAAAGAGCCATCAAGACATATTCACGATTCGTTGGTAAATCCACAATATTGGATACCAACAATTCCAACAATTTGAAACGTTCCCAATCACGATCAGAAACACTTTGAATCAATCCGATGGCTTCATTCGATTTCATATCCATCAAACGTTTCAATAAGCTTTCGGTAACGTGCTTACGAACCACACGAGGTTGAGTAGCAGCAACTGCTTGCAATATTTTTAAGGCTTGTTTCAAAGAGAAGGGAAAGGAAGGTGTTAGAATGAATTTTCCAAATTCAGACAACAATTGTTGAGGATTGGTGGTTACAGTTGCAATAAATTCATCAATGGATTTTTCAGAACGGAATGGAGTGGCTGCAACAGCACATGGAAATTCAGAGGAAGAAGTAGCCATGGATGTCATGTCTGCAGCAGGAATGAAAGAGTTATCCACTTCTTCGTGAACTTGTTCAGAGTTCCATTCACCTTCTTGAATGATTTCTTTGAGAAGTTGTTTCAAGACATGCATGTCGTGTTGATATCTGCGGGGTTTAGCAGCAGAAACCGATGAAGTGGTCATGCATGCGAACAACGCAACCAACAACACAGTGGCAATGAATACTTTGAGTGTTGTCATGTGTGAAAAGTGGTTTGTTTTTTTGACAGATAAATTGATGGGAGTTGTTGTTGTCTCTTGTTAAACGAATATTCACGTAGGCCCTAAAACAGACGTTCCTGGTGTTCCATTGTAACATCCAAGTGGTTGTCATTCAATTTGCATGTGGAATAAACTTGAGGTGTTACAGACCACTGCAGTAGGGGAGAACACTCGAGGAACAAGCGTTTAAAATAGGCGCTTAAATTCGGTGCACGATTGAAAATGGCATTTGGTTCTTGAATTCTCCGGAGAAACAGGGCACTACAATTTGAAAATCTATGGTGGTGTGTTTATTTCACACAAGCATGCCTTGAGGACAAATAAATAGTATTTGCTGTCACCTAAACGAATAATAAGGAGGTTAAACAAAATCTAGAGTGAAATGTAATAATGCTTTCCATGACTATTATGAATCTTGGAACAGGTAGAATTGGTGGTCACACACCATTCATACCACACTTTTCTTGTTACATCATGATCACAATTTCTCCACATTTGAACTCCAATGTCTTCTCCCTTTTTGACAATGACTGGAGTTTCAATTGGGAAGAAAATTGGGAACCAGCTAAACATTCCTGAAGAAAAAGTCTCAGGTAAAATACTCATCCATACATCCTTATATAATTGACATTCGAAATAGCCAATGAGACCATGTACCACTGCATTCTGTTGAGATTTGAATCGGAGGGAAACGTATCGATCATTGTTCACAAGTGGAATGTGCAAGTTGTAAGTTTCATTTGTGTCATCCAATGCATTCTCCTTTTCTTTGAGAGCTTCTGTGACTTGAGGATTGGGATGGATAAAGGTGAAACATCGTTGAGGTTTGTCTAGAACAACGCCTCTGTGAACAAGACAAACATAACCAGTCTCAAAGGCAGGTGCTTCAAAAACGGTTGATTTTTGTAAATTTTTCACTTCACTCCAAACCTTGTAACTGCAAAGTGGGCTCAAGTATGAAGTGTAACGTGCAGGTATGGAAATCCCTTCGCCATTCTCTTTCAAGAGACGTTGAGCTCCATCTAAACATTCTGGACTCAATTCATTGTCGCCAAATGAACCTAATAATTCAGAGACCAGTAAGTCTGCCTTCTCTGGAGGATTCCACACACGCATATCTTTTTGAATAATTTCAACAATTGGAATTTCCAAATTTTCACCTGCGTGCGCTTGTGTAAATGTTCGCCAAATGGTCTTTTTGTAGTAGAGGAGATGACTTAGGGCATTAGGATTTTTCTCCACGGCGTACACCAAAACAGGAACTTTAGTGGTTCGAGCTGCTCTCAAAACGGCCTTAACAATTGGACCACGACCAGCTCCCAAGACCATGGCAATGACACGTATGGTTTTGATGTCTTCTTCGCTAGATGCTTTCTTTTTCTTTGCTTCGTATAGATCGAGGAGAGCCTTCTCTGCAGACTTTTCATAGAGCATGTATTTGATGGGATCTCTCTCGAACACTTCATAGGTTTGACTATCCAAATTATCAATTAAAGGTTGTAAAGGCCTCTGTAAAAAATCTCTAAATGACTTGCTGAACACTTCCACATTAGTTAACATGCAGCTTGTCTCGAAGAGTGACGCAATGGTTCTCTTATAGAGAGTCATGTTTGGACTTGGCTCATTTTCAAAGCCTGCTGCGCTCAAAACAAATTGAATGTCGTATTTAAATGTTTTTGCAAGGAATTGAGCGACTTCATCATGGAGAAATGGAGTGGCATTGTTTACAGGCCTTGAAAAGAGATCCAAATTCAATATTATTGTTCTTACATTTTCTGCAATCCAAACAGAAAGGGATGTCACTGTAGAATTTTCAGCTCCAAATGTTTGCTTTTCAAATGCATTCCACAGTGTGTCCTGTGGTGCATATTGCTCGGGTGTGACACCTGTATTTGTTTTCTTCTTCTTCTTGTCACTTTCTCCATGTTGTTGACTTGATTGTTTGAGCGATAAGATTAACTCTTCCACGTCCTTATTTTTTAAATCCAAAACTGGAATCAGTAAAGTATGACTATTGCACATGGTTCTCACTAAATTCCACAAGTAATAATTATTAGCACTAAATCGTATCCATATGGCGGTATTTCCCATGGTCGGAAGTATGAGATTAATAAATTGAGCTAGTGCCATTGCCATTTCCTTATTTTGAGGTTCTGGGAAGAGAACGGCAGGAATGCATAAATGTGTAGCCCATTGCAATTCCTGTTGAAGAATGAGCTTGGCAGCTTGAGCTTGAATATGAATTTGTGAGAGAGTACCTGCAGTGGATGGAATGGCAAAGGGTGCAAGCTGTTGTTTGTTCTGCTTGCTTGAGGAGGTCTTTTTTGATGAAGTATTATCAAGAGGTGTTGATGATGGTGGGATCGTACCAGAAGCACTGTATTCATCTAATCCAGGGACATCATAGGGCTTATCGGAGCACAGTAGCTTTTTGTTAGTGGGTGAATAAATTCCAAAGGCTGCCTGGAAAGCTGCTTCGTCGACCTTTCCGACCATGCAATGAGACCAATCAGTCGTACGAAATAGATATTGTCGTGATGAAACGTTGTGTTTTTGACAAATTTGCCTCAAATCCAAGAGATGACTCGTACTACTATTGGGTAGATTGGATGATTGAAGAGTTGCTGTGTTGTTGTTGTTGGGCGTATTGGATGTTCTGCTAGCCTTGTTTTGTAAATTTTGCTGCTGTTGATGATGTACGGAAATGTCCATCAAGAGAAAATCCAATCCGAATTCATTCACGACCGAAATTCCTTCTTCCACACTATCCACATGCAATTTACTGATATTATTGTTTTTTGCCATCATCATGTTATTTGGATTCATTAATTTCAAGGATGATGTTGAATGAAATTCCAATCCCATGAATGGTGGTGTGGCTGTTTCATTACTAAAAGTGTTGGTAATGGTATCCACAATGGGATCGCTCAAATCATCCATGTTGTTGTTGGTGGTGAATATTATTATATGGTTTCAAAAATCGGAAGAATATCTTGAAAAACGAGGAGAAATGCTGAGGATGAACACGAGTGCAAAATTGATAGACGATCTTGGTAAATTTTTTCTTCAGTCAACTTTTTTATTGAGTGAACATGAATAAGCGTCGCTCTGGTTGTCATTGGGTGACTTTGGTATGATCGACCGTTCAAGATTTTGGATTTTGTGAATGTTGTTCTGTTTTATCCTTGAAGATCGTCTCAGGAATGTTTCAGTATCATTAGAAGTGGCTTCATCCTCATATGATGAATCCTCTTGGAAGAACATGAATCATCCAAGTCAAACTCTTCCTCATCGGAAATGATCATGTCAAAAGTATCCATGAAAAAGTAGACAAAGTATAGATCCTGTCTTTGGATAGCCGATGTTCCAAGTCAATTCTTCCATCACAAGCTTTCCTGGCTTGGAAGTTTCTTTGAGCTGGTTCAACCAACTAGCAACGAGCGTATCAGCTTTCTCACTTGCAATTTTTGGTTTGGAATTAGCTGAAGACCCTTAAAGATTTCCTTTCCGTTTTATTATCCATCAAACATCATTTCAACCAATGTACAAACATTCAGGATGCTGTTAAACGCAATGGTTATACATTGAAAAATGCAGATGATACAGAAATAGAGGATAGGTTCTTCACTTTTGCGTCCTTATGCATGTGAAATGGAAATGATAAACATGTTGTGTGGGCTGCTTCTAAAAATGATGCTAACTTATTTGATTAACAACTTGCATCTGAAGCATTGAGAACATTAGATAAGGAAATAATAGAGGCAGCCAACACTTCGCAAAACACATCTGAACAATTAAGGCAGGATAAGGATGTTATTACGATAGCAGTATTACTCGTTCTAATTATTTTTATCCAGGGAATTTTTAATGATAGAGAATTCATGATGGAACTAAGTGAAAGCTTTGTTTTCGCAAGGTCTCAAGTTATTCATGGAGACATGATCACTCTGTAATTGAACCTTTCAGTTGTCAACCAAAAGATTAGTTCAAAAAAATGACTTGTTGTGGAGACGATCAAACAACAGCTGCAACCTTCGGTCTCGTTCTATTATCATTCATTCTTCCTCCATTGGCTGTCTACATCAGCTTCTACGTTTCTCCAAATAGCGACATGGATTGGGATGATTCTGCCTACATGGGAAGACACATTTGGTTCTGTATCACTCTCGGAGCAACCATTTGTGGATATTTACCTGGAGTGTGCATTGCATTGTTTTTTGTTATGACTAATGGACCTTGTTGTGATAAAAAGGAGTAGCAAACTCGGAAACATGCAAAGAAATAAAGTTGTCCAAGTGGCACATCAGAGAGTTTTGTCATCCATGTCAAAATTGTTGGGGATGGAAAAATGCTGGATTGGATGTGAGTCAAGAAGGGTATTGTCACCGTGTTGTTTGTGAAAAGTTTGGAATGGAGCACACAAGAATTTGACAGAGAGATTATTTTCCCACTTCCCAAAAATACCATATCGTCAACCAATCGAATGGGATTTCATTGCAGTTTTAATTTTGACTTGTAGATATTTAATAAAAGACTTTAAGATTTGTGAAAATGACAATTCACTATTTGTGCCTTTTAATAATCAATTTCATAAATATTGATACAATGTTACAGAATTCTGGCATGTCAAAAAGAAGAATTACAGCATATTTCGGCATATAAAACCACTCCATACGTAAGGTCATGATAGCAAACATTATCGACCAAAAGAAAAATTAACGGGGAGCAGTGGGAATCGAACCCACGGCCTCCTGCACCCAAAGCAGGAATCATACCACTAGACCATGCTCCCTTGTGATATTTAAGAATTTCATTTAGCAAAGTAGTAAAACGACTTCCGTCCCTTGGTGGTCAGTAAGCCCGCTACAGCAATTGAGCTAAATTATCTAGATTCTACTTTTACTTGCTTGTAGTTATTACAAGAAATCAACTATTCTGAAAGTGCCATTACAGACATAGCTCACAGGTCCAACCATGTTGACAAGTGTCTCAGACAGACCTTGTTGTTTCTTTCGATCATATTTGAAATATAAATCTCCTCCATTGAGCTTCACTTGCACCGTGCACATGAGAGGTGGAGATTCTGTGTCATTATCGCTCTGTTCAGCAGTGTCGTGTCGTCGTCCATAGAATTTCCTTAAATAGACAAGTTGTGAAACAGCAAATGCTCCAGTACCACAAGCATTAGTTTCACCACTTCCTCTTTCCCACTACATATTTGTTAGGCATCATCATAATTTGAAAGTAGGGTCAGATTTTGTTTCACATTAGAATCATTGTTTTACGGTTGTTTTTAACAAACTTACTGTTCTCTGTCTCACTCTCAATACGCAATTGGATTCCAGCATGGATAAAATACTAGTCGATTCTATTTCAGCTGTTTCATAATTATTCAATTCTGACGAGGGAGAGATTAGTTCAATAAACTCGACATTGGTTCTCTGAGGAAATATTTCTCGATCATTTTCAATGACAGGTCCAACAAGGGTTAATGGAAATTGATCGACATCCTTCTTCCATACATGATGCTCATCAACATTATCATTGTGTGAATTCCTTTCTAAATTTAAAATTTCATTCACAAAGCAAATAGCATGAGGATTTGGAACTAAGAGGCAATACAATGGAATTTTCAATACCGGAATATTTTCTTGTTCATACGTATATGAATAGAGAACCTTTCGAATGAGTCCTTCTTCTTGCTTGACGAGAGAAACTTCCATGAATGGGTTTTCAAAATCTGAGGCCATGTCAAAATTTGATGCTTTGGTCTGTAATGGTCCCATTTCAATTTCAACCCAAAATGAATTGGTGTGTGAATTCGTGAATGGACTTTGTAACTTCTTGTTTCGTTCTTCTTCCACTCCAGCATAACAAATACAATCATAGACTTTTCTTCCTCGATTACTTTGAACGCGAATACAATATCCATATTGATACGATGGTGAAACAGAGGAAGAATCTTCTGAGCTTGTGTTCAAATGATTCGTTTGTGAAATTGGAATTTTTTCAATTTTTTTCATTTCAATCAAACGATCACACGCATACTGAGCGACACATCTCAAACCATTTCCACACATTTCGCCGCTAGATCCATCCGAGTTGTACATTTCCATTTGACAATGAATAGTGCCGTGTTGAGAGAAATTGGAATCTTTTTCTAACAATTCCAAATTTGGTTTCGTTATGAAAATCACACCATCGGAACCAATTCCAAAATTTCGATGACATAATTTCTGAATGATATTCTCAAGTGTGTGAGTTTCATTACGAGCATTTAAATTTTCAATATATTTCCGAAAATCATTTTCAATTGGATTGGAATGACCATTTCCGAAACAACAATCCATGTACAAATAATCATTTCCAAGTCCATGCATTTTGCAAAATGAAAACAAATCATTGTTGAGAAGTGATGATGAATATTGTTGAGCCATTTTTTTTTGTAGACCTTGACACAAGTGTTTGGCAGTTGCTTGTGAGGTCTCTAATCTTTGAAATAGTTTCATATTGAAATTCATTGAAATAATTATTATAATAAATAATATTTAATTTTATTATAATACAAGAATTTACTTTTTAGAATTTTCATAAATAAAATCAAGAACTCCCTTGGCAGTCATTGGGCCGTCATGAGTAATTGGGTTCTTGAGATTGCCATCTTTGAATAAATAAATAGTTGGGAATCCTTCTAAATTCAATCGATTGGATAAAGATTCATACTTGTCACCATCTACTTTGGCAATTTTGACATCTGTTCTTTTAGATTCGGAAACAACCTTTCCGAGTTTGCCCAAAGACTTGGAGAAGGCTTGACAATGTCCACACCACTACACATTTAGTTTATCACAAATTTTCCAAACGAAAAAAACAATGATAAAAATTAATAATGATTACAATAAATAATAATAACAAGGATCATGAATGAAATTAACAACAAGATAATAACAAATCAAACACTACATACTGGTGCATAAAATTCTACAAGGACATACTTGTTACTCTTGATGAATGTATCAAAATTTTGATCGGTTAACTCCGCGACTCCAGGCATCACGTCCTCAGGTTTTCCTCCGAGAATTGATTGTGCAAAGAGAAGGGAGCATACTAAAAAGCAAAAAACAATCAGAGTTGTTGTTGTTGATTTCATTCCGAGAGAGTTTAAACTAGAGTGTTATTGTATTTTTTTGATTACTGCCACTGGAGAACACGTTTTTGGTCTGCCACTTGTCAGTTAAAACATTACAAAAAACACACAATAGGAAATTGAACAGAAATAATTCATGTCAACTATTTGACTGTTTTTAGTTTGTTTGAAAGTCCAATATTAATCTCTTAATCTGTGCCCTTAAAAGTGATCATATTCTTCCCACTTGGAGTACCGTTCGAAATACTGTCCCGATGACGGCTGACTGCAATTAATGAGAGAATAAACATCAAAAAAGAATGCAAGATCAAGTGCTGGAAGAAATCGGTGATTCACACAGCAACACAAATCCGCTACAGAGGCCACCCAAGACGGAAAACCACATGATCTTAGAGCAGTTCCAATAGATTTGTTAACCTTATAGCAGCAACATGAAGTCATGCACCAACAACAACAAATACCGTAACAGTTACATAGACTTAAATAAGGCACAGCACAACATTTTTCAACACAGCACTTGTCCAAGGTGCCAATTCCTGCAGTAACATGAAATAATCGCTTATCACTTGGTCGAGTGTGAGTCATATTGGAGACGCTCATGTGTGGATACATGGGAAGAGTGAATATATTGTGTTTCATTTTGGCAGTGGTTCGATCAAATTCTAGAGTTTGAAATGTAAATGTCAATACTTGATCATTCTCTGTACATGTTCGCTCGATTTGTATTGCATCATCTTTGCCAATTCCAAATTGCGTGAAATACTTCTCTCGCCACTCTTCAGATATTAAAAGTTCGGAATGATAAATGTGTTGAAGGGCTAGACGAACAAATGGTATTCTCTCTTTGTCGTTCATGGTATCGAAAGAGATTAAATTAAAATATTCAATCATGGCAAGCGGGCCAATTGCTTTTTTTTCATAATTACTGTTCTTGATAGGTGGTAAAGCAATTTTCTTATTCATAACCTGTCTTCGATATCTGCAAATAATATTGTGGTGAAGAGTGAAATATTTGTAGATTTTTGGAATGTCGTCAACTTGTTTCAGGAGTCCATTAAGGTAATTCATTTCCGAGTGGCCATAGACTGATTTCAAAGGAATTTCATACTTTTCCATAATCGGTATTAATCGAAAATAAAAGAAGACATATAGACAAATTTTTGGTATGTTGCTGAGCTTGGCCTCTACAGAAGAGTCATCTTCCCAAAGGTTTAGCTTTCGAAAGCTAAATTTTTGGCCCCAATCTTCAATTACATGTCCAAGTCGTAGGTCAATAATGTATGGATCCATTATTTTGTAAAACGTATAGTAATAGGTCCTGTTTGTCAAGCGAATAATGGACTCTCTTGGAATTCCTCTCGTAGATTCACGTTCTCCAGTGATATTGATGTGCAGAATAAACTTTTTAAATACCCTGAATGGATTCACAGCCATCTTCTTGGTGTTAATAAATGCAGGATGTTGATTGCGCCATAGTTTCAACCTGTCATTGATGGTGACATGCTGTCTCATCAGTTGTTGTCTCTCCTCTTCCGTTGTTGCATAATACTGCATGTTGATCGGCTCCTTATTCAATTCTTCTCCATTGAGCTGTGAGACGTTTTCATCCTTTGAGTCGTGCTGTGTGGATTCATAAATATTATCCAAGGACACCATAAGAGCTTCCGACTGTTCCCAATCAATAACAACCTCAACTTCATACTCTCCAATTTTTTTGCAATTATGCACTCCAAACAATTCCATGAATTGTTCAAGCAAGATCGAGGGATTCTCTAGCTCTTCTTCGTCGTTATCGATCATACTTTGAGTATCATCCACAGTTCCAAAAGCAACATGCATGTAAACTCTTGGTAAATATAAATTTTCCATCTTCTCATGGATTCTTTTGTATGAATACATCATTGTGATGGTATTTTCTTCATGGGTGGTCATGACTTTACTGTCCAACGTATCCCAACCACCCGACAATATTAGAAATAAATTTCTGCACGAATATTTGAGAGATTCAATTTCGCTTGCTCCTGTACAATAGCTCAACACCAATTCCAACGTATCGGGATCCAAATCATAGAGTTTAGGCCGAGTGAGAGATTGTTCTTGATCGGTACCTAGCATTTTTTTATGAACTCGACAAGAGCACCAATACACTCGATCGATCCTTGGTTGTATTCATGAAGATCATCGCTTGAAAGCGTTGAGTACATGAGCTCGCAATAGTACTCTTTTTCTTGAACGCTCTCGAAATCTGGTTGCATTTGTGGTGTCAAAATGTTTCAAACGTTTTTTCAACTCAATTAAAAATTGGTTTTTGTCATTCTTCCCACAATTCTACGGTGACTATTTCGACAGAATCATCCTCTTCGAATTTACATCTCACATTGGCATTATCAATTCGAAAACCATACAACTTGTCATCTCGTCTTTTGCGCATGTAGACTGGTCTTGGATCGCTTTGCAGAACTTGAATAATGGCTTTTTTCATAGAATCTACATTATCATAAAAACGTAGCTTTGGTAACAGCTGTTCGAGTTCTGTTACTGCCTGTTGAGAAAATGAAATTTTGGACTCATCAATTTTTTGCACAAATGTGTCCTCTTGGATCCATTCTGGAACTGTAGTTTCAGTGTTGGGCAAGCTGTCATACCTTGAAATGTATGGCTTAATATCAATGACTGGTGTGCCATCGATAAGATCAGCTCCAGATAAGTACACTAATTTTCCTTCAATTTTGTCAATTTTTGCAACGCTCATTCCAATGCCATTGGGTCTGTGCGGAGATCGAGTGGCATATATTCCTACCTTGCCATTGCCGTTCATTCTTGGAGGTCTAATTTTCACACGGTCGTTGCTTTCCAAAGAGTTTTCATGAAATACAAATATAAGCCAACAGTGACTGAATTTTTCCAAACCATCGAGAGCCATGTCTCCTTGAGGTATAGTAACTTCAAGAATTCCCTTACTTGCATCTACTAAACCAAATTGTCTCGGACATCCATTCTTTGTAGGAAATACGGAGTGAAAGACGCCAATGGATTTCATGTTGAAAGAATAAGTTTTGGTGTGGCTATCATAATTAGAAATGACCTCATTGTGGAGGCTTGACTCAGGATTGGAGCTGATACTGTTGCTGCCAGTTGTCACATTGTCTGTACTGCTCACTGGTTCCTTAATTTTAGAAGAAATTGTTTTTCTATTTAACTTTCCAGCATAATGAGAGGGTATATATCCCACATAAACTCTGGTCAATTCTTCTTCTTCGCTTGAAAGGGTAGGATTGGCATTAGATGATTCGCTTTCTGTAGAAATAACGTCAGATATTTGACGTTTCACTCCCTTCTTTTTCTGCTGTTGTGAGAGCCACAAAGAAGAAGCCACTACCACCAGACGCCATTCTCCCTTTTCCAATTCTTCAATTGAGAATATTTTCGTTCCCTTATCTAAAATCAGCAACACGTTATCTTTGCTCTCATCGTTATTCACGTGCTCGAGAATAGGTTTGTTTGTATGTTCATGCTTTTGCTGAAGAAATGGAGGTTCTATAGAACTATTTTCTGAATTGGTTGGAATACTTCTATACAGCACACAAGAAGGCTTTTGGATGACATGACTGGGTTCAAGTTCTTTTTCAATGTCTTTTTCAAACTCCGATACATTTTCAATAGTTTGAAATTCGTATTTATTTTCTGTATGCTGATTCGTCATTTCTATTTTGCTCATAGTAGTATTGTTGTTATATTCGTAAATAATTTTGAATAAATTCAAATTTGGAAAATATTGAACAATTTTCATGCCTGATGTCGTGCTACCCGAGAGACTGCCTGACGATGATGATGAACTCCCAGTCATCCCCATGGATGGCAAGGATGCCGTTGTTAACATCTTATTGGAAGAGTAGGTTCGGAGCAACCGAAAAAACAGCCTTGATGATGACGACATTTTTTTGCCAAAAGTGAACAAGTTTTTTCCTGACCTGCAGAGATTGGAAATTGCATTCTTGATAGTAAATCAATACCTGAGTTATTTGAGCTTAATTCAATATCTTGTACATGATCGCTATACTATTTACTTGTGTTGTTCAAATACGAATTCAGATACTTGTGTCTCTTTTTCTCGTATTCCTCTTCGTCGAAATATTCAGAGGTCATGGATTTTCTTTCGTGCGCCAGTTGGTGATTCTTGGAGAGAAGTGCAATCAATTTCAAGTAATTCTTCAATTTGGGTGTCTTGTTCACACTCGTGGTTTCTTGTGTCAGCTGATCCATGGTAATATTGGGATTTTCTCGAATTTTGTGTTCAATCAATAATTCCTTCTTACGTGCCTTCTTTTTTAACATGTCAATAAAAACATTAATAATGGGATCTGAATGATGGGCATCCAATTTTAACAATCCTGCATATGAGTTAAATCCTGGATTGTGAGGTTGATCCATCCGAACATAGTTCAATAAGGCAAATATTACTGTCTTCAAAGTGCTGATAATACCTGCAACGATGAAACCAAATACATAGTTGACAGTAATGAAAAGAACATCGAACACGCTGAAGAGTGCGTTATGAATGAGCCAAGTACCCTTTTTACGAAGGAATACTAATTTCAAAATAATGGCCAACACTACAGTTGTGATTTTTGTTCCCAAAAATGTAAAGATGTTCAAAATGAGAGGTAAATTCTCAACCACGAAGAAGCTCTTAAAGAAGGCCTCAATCATTGGACCTATGGCTTGTCCCAACACTGAGAGCATGAAAATAATAAGCCCAATAATGATCAAGACAATATAAATGATGGCAAAATAAACTACAGTGGCAAGGGCAAAGTGAGCCGATTGAAGACCTGGATAATTGGAAGCATTAATGATCGAGTACGACGAAAGGTTGAAAGGTAGCTTGCCTTTTCTGTAACTTTGAATCTAATTTTCAAAATTGTTTGTTCATGCTCGCTCTCCAAGAAAAATCCTCACAAAATATGTGAAATTACTTACATGACGTTTGTAATTGCGTAAAATTAAAATAATAATCACCACAATTACAATAAAGGTCAATATTTCAGCAATAAAAAAATTAACCTCAATCAAATCTACCACTCGCATCAGAGCACTTGAGACACCTGTTTGACAGGTATCAAATTTTTCAAAGTCAATAATTTGTGGAAAGCAAAACAATAACACGCTAATAATGAAGAGAATATTAAATGCAGAATAGCCAACATGGAGAGACAAGGCAGCAAAGGTTGTCAAAATTAAAATCACAATTAGTACGGAAGAGGAGAGTCCAATAATTAATCGTGATGGGAAAAAGAAAGAAGAAAAACCTCCTTTCATGCTTTGTAGCTTCTTTTTGATCCCTATTGTTATGATTCGTTGTGCAATTCATGGATGAGTGTGAATTGATGGTTAAAGGATGGAGAGGCAATGATTGTCTATTATAATTGTTCTTTTTAAATAACTTCAACTTACTAATCCTCAAAGCGCTCAAAGAGTAACGAATTTTCATCCAATACACGACAAAGAATTTCACAATTAATTTCTTGTCGCTTTCTCTCCAATATGCTTCAATTTTCTCATTAATTTCATTTTCAATATCATCAACTTCTAAACTTGTGGAGAGGGATGAATGAGTAGCTGTCAACGACGACGAATAAGAACCACTCTCGGAAAAGAAGTGTTTTCTGTTTCTCTGTCTCTTGGTATTTGAAAATAAGTTTCTCACATATCCATAAAATCGCTTCAAACGAAGTTCATAAAAAGAGAAATATTGCAAATGTTTTCTGCCTGTGGCATGATGAACTATGGCTGCTATAAAAGGTACAGCCAATAAAAAGATCAATAGAAATGCTAAAATCCATTCTACGACTAAATATGCCTCTACGAAATTAAATTGAGATGTTTGAATATTGTGCTTCATAGTTCGAGCTGATTCATTAAGAAATTGAAAAAATTGACTCTGTGAAGCTAGGATGGCACTGGCATTCATTAATCGAAATTGAGTCTCACCAGGACTAAGGAATGGATAGGGTTTGACATTTGGCACAATATCAAATAGATTTGTCTTGTAGCATGAAATACTCCATGCATTGAGAGAAACATCTATGGCAACTGCAATGGCAATGAATATGAGAGCAGGTAATCGTTTCTTGAAATTCAGAGAAGTCACCGAATTTAAAAACGAAACAGACCAAAACATGCCAGACAATGCTAAAACTGTATAAACAGCTCTATGGTTCATTACATGTCAACAACCATGTCAAGTGGTGAAAATTTTCGTCATTGTACGAAATCGAGTTCAATAAAATTTTTTTACGAGCATTCCAGAACAGAAAGCAACCATTTTCATCATGTGAGTACAACATGTCACAATCATACCACGAATAAATGCATCACACTTACTTGAACGTACTAAATCCACCAAAGAGCATTTCTCTAAAATCACATTTCAGTATGATTGCATCCATTCTTTCGTCACTGAAAATCAAAAACACTTTTGTCAAATATATTGCTTCAAAATATAATCTCGCAAATAAGGCCCACACTACAAATCTAAAAAACACATTTTCATTTGATAAATCCACCATTCCAATTCGAGGATCACAAGAAATGGCATTTCTCGATTTCACACATTTCGGAAAACAGACACAACACATGTTAAATTTTTCTTTTCGTTTTTTACGTTGCCGAATATAGTCTTTAACTCGATAATCAAGAATTTCATCATCGTCTATGAATTGTCGATCTTGTCCGATCTGCTTTTGATGAAAAGTAATATCATGATGATCCATTTCTTGATATTGTTGATAGGATGACGATGGTTCATAATTATGATCCATGTGGGCAGAAGTATTTTCTGTTGTTGCTAATGCTGCTGCTGCTGTATAATAGAAAGGTTGATGTTTGAACTGACTATTTCCCCGAGTGGTATTTTGTGTTTCTGTAGTGGTGGTATCCGGAAGCATTTGTTGTTGCTGAGGAAGATCAGCCACCAATTTCATCTCTTCTTCTTCCTCAACATGTTGCAACCATGGAGTCAGCTCTGACTCTTTTGGCATCCCGATCGTGTGTTTCAGAGCTCTGGAGGGAACAACGTGCTCAGTTGTGTTTTTTTTTCAAAGTTTTTTTTCGCTTCGAATTTAAATGAATTTGCATTGTACTGGAAAATCAAATCGAAATATTTCATGTAACCTGGAATCTGAAATCGAGTCTCGAGTACGATCTGCAGTGTTGTTGTTGCATGCTGAGAGGTTTGAAAATCCTAGTAGTAGTGATGTCAGTAAGTTACGATAATTGTCCCTCAAACACATGATGATATATTTACGGTAAACCCTTTTGTTCGGAGTAACCTTTGATTTCGCGAGTTCACTGATCCCTCATCAACCAAGGGCGTTCTCATTCCCAACCATGAATGCACATGGCTTCTGCCGTTGACTCCTTTCATCATCAAAAAGAATACGAAACACGAACCAAATGTTCCTCTTTACAAGTAAATCGACATCACCACAAGAACAACCACCACTTCCATGCCACAAGATTTTACTTCTCGGAACTTTGGAGAGTGGAAAAAGTAGGTTCAGTTCTTATGATGTTCTGTTCATTCTATATAATATTCGAAAATTTAATTTCCGATGTATTCCAAAATTTGATCCCTCCTCTCATGCAACTGAACAGGTACCATCTTTAAGCAGATTCCTCTCATCTTTGGAGATGGTTTTTCCATGGAAGCGAGGAGGAATGTGAAACCATGGATATTGAGCAGTGTCATTGACAATATGAGAATTCTCATTCAAGGAATGAATGCTCTCAATCTTTTCTTTTCCAACGAAGAGAATCGACAACGTGAGAACAAGATTTTAGAGTTGAACTATTATGAATGTTGGACAATATATGAGGTTTGGAATGACCAATTAGTTCAAGATATTTTCGAATTGTTGAAAGAACCTGCCATTGTTCAAGTTCTTTCAAAAAGAAATGAATTTCACATTCATGATTCTGCAACTTACTTTTTTGAACATTTACATCGAATTTCAAAGAAGGATTATGTTCCATCTGATGAAGATATAATTCGTGTTAGAATCAAGTCAACTGGTTTAGCCGATCAGAATTTTACTATCAATACTCAATCGTTGTGCTTGATGGATGTGGGAGGAGCAAGAAATGAAAGAAAAAAGTGGCATCATTCTATCAAAGTGTGTGAACACATCATTTATTGTTGTTCATTGAGTGAATTCGATCAACTGTGTTATGAAGACGATAGTACAAATCGGATGAAAGAAAGTTTATCTGCATTTGAACATGTCCTTACCAACTTGTTAACACCCACTCAACCACATCAGGTGTATTTAATGTTTACAAAATTGGACATTTTTGAACACAAGATTAAGAATGGATCTCGTTTAGCTGATACTTTTGAGAAATACAAAGGTCCAGAAAAAGATCCAATGGCAGCTTTAGATTTCATCACTGAAATGTATTTAGCAAAAGATGTTCTCAAGAGAGTGAAAGAAGTTTTTTATGTGAACGCTTTGGATTCCAACAACGTCAAACAAACCATTCAACAAATTGCAAAGCATGTTTGACAGTAAATACTGATCAACTTCTGACACTTCTAGGTAACTCTCTGCTTCTGTCGATTAAATTAACTCTCGTAGTGCCTTATTTTCAGAAAGCGGTCACGTTTGATTATCAACCATCTAAAGCATTGTTGAAAACATTGCACGTTTTTCAAATTGAAAAAACAATTTAGATCACCCCAACCATGCAAATCTACATCAAACACCTCTCAGGAAGGACCATCTCCATAGAATGTGATATGAACGATACTATTGGAAGGATCAAAGAAAAAACAAGTTGAAAACATTCCTCCAGCTCAACAACAATTGATATTTGGATCGAAATTTCTTGCTGATGATCAACGGACCCTTTCCGACTACAATATTGTCAAAGTGAATTCCAAAATTGGACTCCTGATGGCCATGAAAATGATTTGAATAATGTTCAAGACTATTCACAAGTTTATGGAACTTTTGAACAACCTCATCAATGATTGTGTGAATATTCATATGATCATCAGATGAACCATACTTGTGTGAAAATGAAGAATATTTAATGATCATGTTTTTTAAATATACGAGAGAAATGAACAATGCAACATGTTTCTCAAGAAATAGCTCACTGTTCTTATTAATTTACAAAACCATACATTTACCACTTCCAGAGCTTTGTTTCTTTCCACCCTTCTTTTCTTCTTGTGGTGGTTCCAAAACAACAGCAATACACTTGTTGAAAATATCACGCAATCCATCTTGAGTTCTTGCAGAACATTCTCCAAAATCAGCAGCACCAACATCTTGTTTCATGGATTCTCCTTCCTTAAAGGTAATTGGTTTTTGATCCTTCTCTTCGAGAATTTTGATGAATTCTGGATCGTCACGGAGATCTTTCTTTGTACCAACGAGAACGATGGGTGTGTCTGGACAGTGATGTCTAACTTCTGGAACCCATTTGCTTTTAATGTTTTCCAATGAACTTGGATTGACAATGGAATAACTGTTGAATGTTCAAAATGAAGAATTTGGATTTGATTCGATTCGGTTCGATTCGGTTCGATTAGGTTCGGTTCGGGTTGGATTCGAAATAAATGTCAACAAATTTGTTGTTGTTGTTATTGTTGAATAATGACGATGGACAATTTTAAATACTAATACTACTTACCAAGCCAAGAATACGTTAGTATCAGGATAGGAAAGAGGTCTCAAACGGTCATAACTGTTTTCCAATGATGATTATTAGACCATCACATGCCACTTGTCAATAAAAGATTCACATGTCAACAAACACTTACTCTTCTTGACCAGCTGTATCCCACAAACCCAATGAGACGTTAATTTCCTTATATTTGACGTTGGCATTGTAGTTATCGAAAACAGTTGGAACGTAATCCTCTGGGAATGTCTATTGTTGTCAAGATGATCAGAATGAATTCAAAAAGTAGAATTTGAAAGTTTGTTGTTGTTGTTGCAAAGGATATTTGAGAGTTGTTATTATTATTGTTGATAGTGATAGGAGGGATATCGGGGAAAGACACGAGGATTCGAATCGTTTGGAAGATGATGATGTGAAGGAAAGAGTAGTAAGAACACAAAGTGTCAAAAGTCATCATGCGCAACAAGAAGAATACCACAGGTTGAATTCATCATTATCGTCATCAATGATAAACTAATTTCCACATTTTAAACACTTACATTTGATGCAAATGAAATCAACAAACAAGTCTTTCCCACAGCACCGTCACCAACGACTACACATTTAATTGATTCATCCATGATTGTTGTTGTTTTTGTTTATCTAGTGTTGTAAAGGAAAAAGGAAGAAGGAACACAAGAGATATTGAGTTGGAGTGCCCTTGCGAAGTGTGAGCGTTACTTACTCTGTGATGTGTTTGTATTTTTTTGATGGCTGACAGGACGACCATTTTGTTTGTATGTGACAGGTTCGATGAGGTTGTCTTTGGGTTACAAAGGAACACAGTACTTGGTAGAGTTCCTTTTTCAAGACAAAATCATTACCCAGAATTTTTCAATTCGACCGATTATTATTATTAAGGATCTTTTTCAATAATTATTGTTAAACTTATGTACAATAAATTTACAAAGAATTCTCCTCTTACTGCCATTCCAGAACAAAACTAAATGAAAAGTTTTGTTTCAATAATTTGGGGAACTTTTTGGAAATTTCTTGAATGTGTTTCATTCCAATTTGGCACTGTGTCATGTCCAATTCTGTTAAATTTTGAATGAAGGGGGAGAACTGTGAACTCAAGAGTGCTTGAGCTCCTTCATTGCCGAGTGCATTGCTAGAAATGTTGAGAGAAGTGAGTTTGGGAAAGTGATGCAAATTGGTGCAGAGGATTTCCATGCCTTGAGGATCAAGGTTTGTGTTGGATAGGTTGAGTTGTTGTAAATTCTGGAACTGTTCACTTGTGGCAAGTTGAGAAATTCCTTCAAATCCAATAAGGGTGTTTTCTGCAAGATTCAAACATGTTAAATTTTGTAAAAAGAGAGTTTTGGAAAGGATCTCCATTCCTACGGAATTGATAAAATTGAAACTTAAATCTAAATCGGTTAAAGTTGACATGTTCTGAGAGTTTGACAGATGGGTCACTGCTTCATTCAATACCACTGTTGATCCCAGTTTGAGAGTGGTGAGCTTCTTTAAAAAGTCAGAGCAACAAATTAATTTCACACCTTCATCTCCAATACTACATTTTGTGAGATTTAAATATGTCAAGTGTTGAAAATTGGGTGATGCTGTCAAATGGTTCAATGCTCGAAGTCCAATGTTGGTAAAGGAAAGGTCTAAAAATGTTAAATGATGCATCACCTTGCTCATTGCTAAATGCTTCATTCCTTCCTCTTCAATGGATGTATTACCATTGATAATTAATGTTTGTAATTGGCCAAATTGCGATGCAATGAATTGCAAGGTAACTGGACCAATTTTGTTTTGACTCAAATCCAATTCTGTCGCTTGATCGAACCATCCTCTTGGAACATTCTCAAACACTTCTTCCATTCCCTCATCTTCCAATTCATTGTTCCTTAAACATAATTTTCTTAATTTTGACCTCTGACATGCATTTCTTTTCTCCACATGACTCGACCACAACAACAATAACTCTTTCCATCCCTCATTATACAGTCCATTCGAGTTCAAATTCAATTCTGTTAAATATTCAAAAAACTCTGCACATTCACCAATAAGTTTCACTCCGTCCATCCCAATAGAATTTCCCTCCAAATTCAATGCTACTAAATTCTTCATGAATGGACTTGTAGAAAGTAACAAAGCCCCTTCACTTCCACAAAAAGTACCACTAAAATTGACATTTGTCAATTGTTCAAGATTGGGACATGTTAAGACGGAATGCAAATTCTTTTCATCCATGAAAGAAAATGATTTAGATTGCGAACTGAAATCTAACATTAATGGAATTTGCAAGGCTTGTTGGAACCATTGACGAGAAATTTTCATACACACTCGCAATATAAATTCCGAATCCAAAAATTGCATAATATGAAAAACAATATCATCAATGAATTCAATGGGTTCTCCTTCTTCTCGGAAAGTCCGATCCAAGGATGGATCTATTTCCTCTGATTCATCACCATGATCATTGGATTCATTAAGAGCGAGAAAGCGAAACATTTTTTTTAGATTTTTACTGAAACTTGCTTCGGATCGTGAGGATGAAATCATTATTGGATCGCATGTGTTTGTGGGTCTTCTGGCTCTAGTCCTAGGATAGAGAGTCACATGAAAAAGTCGAACGTTGCATTTTTTTCAAACGGTCAGTTGTACTTTCGAATTGGAATGTTGTTGAGAATAGCGTCGTTTTGAGATCGTGCTTCAGGAAGAAAATTAATGGTTTCATATTCTAGTGTACTTCAATTACTCTGTCGTTCCTCTCAACAAAGTCGTTGCAATAAAACACAAAAAAATGAGAAATTCATCATGACAACAAAACCACATTGAAATGATTGAACATTTTTCGATAGCAATGGATTGAGCTTGGCGGAGTGATGCTTGGAGGCTTTCAATGAAAACATAATTTCGGTTTGACAAATTCCGAAAATGTTATGATAAAATGCTCATGAAATAGGCTCTACATTTTAGTTCGGAATCTCTCGGAATCGGAACATGAATTTGATTCCGTAAATAGGAACTAACTAATTTTAGGATAAATAGATAAGCAATGACCATTGGCACTGAACAACAACAACAACATTTCAAAAGAAAAATCCAAACATCTCTAACTGTGGTTTTCTACCAAGCTACAACAACTCTCAAAAAATTGCATTTCCTTAACAACTCTAACAACCCCAATAATAATCATACAAACACTCCATCATGTCCTCTGTTTTCGACGGTGCCATTGGTATTGATTTGGGTACTACCTACAGCTGTGTCGGTGTTTATATGGGAGACAATGTTGAAATCATTCCCAACGATCAAGGTAATCGAACCACTCCATCCTATGTTGCGTTCACAGATCAGGAACGTTTAATTGGAGATGCTGCCAAGAATCAAGTTGCCATGAATCCTCATAATACAGTCTTTGATGCCAAACGTTTGATTGGACGAAAATTTATGGATCCCAGTGTACAGGCAGATATGAAACATTGGCCTTTCAAGGTCATTACAAAGGGAGATGATAAGCCATACATTCAAGTCGAATATAAGGGAGAGGTTCATACTTTTACACCAGAACAAATCTCGAGTATGGTTCTCACTAAAATGAAGGAAATTTCAGAAGCTTATTTAGGTAAAAAGGTGAAAAAAGCAGTAGTGACAGTTCCTGCCTATTTCAACGATTCACAAAGACAAGCAACCAAAGATGCTGGTACCATTGCTGGTTTGGATGTTTTACGTATTATCAATGAACCTACAGCTGCTGCCATTGCTTACGGACTCAATAAGAAGGGCGAACGAAATGTTCTCATTTTCGATTTGGGAGGTGGTACATTCGATGTCTCCATTCTGAACATTGAAGAAGGAGTTTTCGAAGTCAAGGCCACAGCAGGTGACACTCACTTGGGTGGAGAAGACTTTGATAACCGAATGGTCGAATTCTGCTGTCAAGAATTTAAGAGAAAACACAGAAAAGAATTGCATGAAAATCCACGAGCTTTGAGAAGATTGAGAACTGCCTGTGAAAGAGCCAAGAGAAATTTATCAAGTGCTGCCAATGCCACCATTTCTGTCGATTCCATTATGGATGGCATTGATTTGGACATTCCAATGACTCGAGCCAAATTCGAACAATTGAATATGGATCTCTTTAAACACTGTTTCGAACCAGTCAAGAAGGTTTTACAAGATTCTGGTTTGGACAAGTCACAAATTGATGACGTTGTCTTGGTCGGTGGTTCCACTCGTATTCCAAAGGTCCAAGAAATGCTCAAAGATTTCTTCAATGGAAAGGAATTGTGTAAATCGATTAATCCAGATGAAGCCGTTGCTTATGGAGCAGCCGTTCAAGCTGGTGTCTTGACTGGAAAGGAAACTCGAGTCTTGTTAATTGATGTCACACCATTGAGTTTGGGAATTGAAACTGCTGGTGGAGTCATGACCAAGTTAATTGAAAGAAATACCACCATTCCATGTAAGAAGTCAGAGACCTTCACCACGTATGCCGATAATCAAACTGCAGTCACTATTCAAGTCTATGAAGGTGAAAGAACCATGACCAAAGACAATCACTTGTTGGGTCGATTCAACTTGGAAGGAATTCCTCCAGCTCCCAGAGGTGTGCCAAAGATTGAAGTCACCTTTGAAATTGATGCAAACGGTATTATGAAAGTCGCTGCCAAAGACGAATCTTCTGGAAAGACTGAGAATATTACCATTACTAATGATAAGGGAAGATTGAGTAAGGAAGAAATTGAAGACATGCTCAAGAAGGCCAAAGAAATGGAAAAGGAAGATCAAGTCATGAAGGAAAAGATTGAAGCCAAGAATCAACTCGAGTCGTATGCTTATCATCTTAAATCGAGCATTGAAGATCCTAATGTGAGTGGAAAATTATCTTCGACAGATAAAGACACAATCATGAGGCGTGCGACGAGGCCACAAGTTGGATTGACAATAATCCTAATGCCACGAAGGATGAGTTTGAGAGAAGAAGAAAGGATTTGGAACATACTTGTGCTCCTATCATGACCAAATTGTATCAAGCAGGAGCTGGTCAACCAGCAAGTGAACCACATTTCAAACCTTCATCCCAAGCATCAGCAGGAACATCGCAACAAACCTCTCAACCCAAGTTCGAGGATGTAGATATTGATTAAATGTAAATAAATTAACGATGCCTATTTTGCAACGTTTGTTGTTATAAGCAAAAGGGACTTTAACAACATACAGTAAAGCAAAGGGACTTCATCAACAAGGACACAGGCTCAATCTTGCTATACATTTTAGCTTTCCCATTCACAGAACGAATGAAATTTCATACTTTACAAAATAATTAAATCGTTTTATTAATTCTTTCTTGGTTCAACTTTCATTGACAAGTTCCACAATTCCTTGTCGTCACAATTAAGGTTATGGAAAATATCTTCCTTGAGAATGTATTCCAAGTATGGAATAAGTTTGTATGGATAGTGAAGCGTTGTCTTCAAATCTTGAACAGTTCGGATCGTCTTGTAATAGGTACGTCTCTTCTTAAAGTTGATCAATTTCTTGTCAGGATTAGAGACGTGGTCAAGCAAATCTTGATTACCATCCTTTGTGAAAGTCACATCTGTTAAAAACACGCCTGTAAATGGAATACAAGGTGATCGATCAATACTCAATGACTCTAATCTCTTTCTCATTTGAGAAAAGTTATTGGTGAAGAGGTTATTACATTCTTCAATGAGTTGCAAATCATCCTTGCTGATACCTTCTTTGCAGCACGCAATCTCGAAATTGGAGCAGAATTGAGACCAGATGAGATGGCCATGATGGATGTAAAGTTATTCATTTGCAACAATTCTCTCATAATATCTAAGAATTTCTTATAAACTTTCTTTCTATTGTCAGGATTGACCTCAGCAAGAATACGTCCTCTCACCCAGTATGAAATGTTATTCGTACGATCAGTAATGGCACAAAGTGTTGGAGCAAGTTCATACTTGTATTCCTTATCAGCCCATGCATTGTCGAAGAACTCTTTGGGTTCAATCTTCATGAATAGTTTGGCATCAATTAAAGTTAACTGTCTTGCAATTTCTACAGCGGGCCATTGAATTAAATCGAATGATCGGTCGAATGGATTCTTGTAGTTCTTTCTCTGTGACTTTTTGATTCTCCATTCTTTGATGTCAACAATTGGAGTTTCAAGTTCTTCGAACAAAACCCCTTTTGGAAGTTGAGGTAAACAATCTTGAACACCTTTTTGTTTGATTGTTTCTTGTTTAAAGTTCAACAAGTTCTTGATGGCATACCGACGAATCTTCTTTTTGGTGTTGCTCTTAAGTTCTCGATCATTGGCAATTAGGAATCGAGTTAATTCAGCAATAACAAGATTGTCAAATTCATGGAAACTGTCACGAATCCAGTCACAAAGGAATTGTTCCACACGGATACGAATAATGTTTTGATTAGGATTTGGTGTTTGATAGAGAATGGACAAAATCTTCAAAAGTTGGTGAGGGGTGGTGAAAGATCCATATGTGATTTGGAAGATGTGCTTGAATTTACCGTGTTCCTCAGTATCACCAGTAGCAATATTAATCTCAAGCATTCTTTCGACAAGCTTGTTAAACGTTGCTGCACGAATAGTACCATCTTCGTCCAAAATGACATCTCCTTCTTCTTCTGAAGGTTGAAGATTTTCAGATGCATGCTTTTCTTGGAGCATCTTTTCATAAGGTCTCAACAAGAGTTCCAAAGAAGCTCGTACCACATCGTGAACTTGATCTGAAAATTTTGGATTGAAACTCCAGTGAATAATCACAGAACCTAGTAACCAACGCCATTTTTGTTCGACATGCTTTTTCTGCACAGGTGGAACTCGTTCCTTCTTTGGAATGGAATCGTCATACAATTCTTTGACAATTAATTGATCATTCAAGTCTCGTACAAGTGGTAAGATACATTGTCTGAAAACAAGATGACATAGCTGAGAATCAGATTTCAAAGTAAGTTGCAACACCAAGTTCATAATCAAGTGAGACACTCGTCTGAACAAGAGAGCAACAGTATGTGGTTGTCCTTTGACATTTTTAGCTTCGAATAGGTCGGCAATTTGTTGTTGACGTTGGAGAAGAATGTCAGTAATTTGGATATTCTCTAACATTTGAATATTTTCATCTTGAGTGCGGAGTTCTTGCACAATCTCGTCGAATAATGCACGATTAGTGAGAAGTGAAGAAACTAAATAGCTGACAATGCATCCAACTTCGCAACGAAGAATTGCATCATCACCCATTTTACCAGAGAAATCCAAGTTGTTGAAGCCCACAGTTACTTGTTCCAAGAAGGTGATAAGGTTGAGCATGACATAGAACGGTCTTGTCTTCCACCAGCGCAACAGCTTGTCTTTGGAAAGACCTCTCAAAATCCATAAAATGCACGATGAAACGACTACATAAATTTCATCATTTCTAAATCTAGTCAAATTTTCATCGTTTTCGAGGAATCTATCGACAAATTCGAGATATAATTCTGCCACAACAGCTCTCCTCGAATCTTCTTGGTATCTACTGTCATAGTCAAGTTTACAAAAATGGTCTAAAATAATCTTGGACATTTTGATGAGGAGCTTGTCATTACCACTTTTCACTACATCAAAGAACAAGTCAACCAAAAGAGATGAAAGAGTGACCATTTTGTGATCTATAACAGGAGTTGCATTGAGTTCCTCCATTAAATGATCCGTCTGGTTTGCTGAATCAGATTGAGCCTTGTAATACAAACGCAAAAGATGAAGGTTGAGTGGTATGTAGTAGTCGTAGTCAGTCAAAATTGCAACAAATTCAACTTTGAGTCTCAACTTTCTTTCATCGATACCATCCAAACTAGAGAAATAACGTTCTATTAAATGTTCAACATAGTGAAGCTTGTTAGGTATGAATGGAATTATATCTCTCAAGAAGAGAGCCAAGTTTCTGTTTCCTCCAATACCAATGTTTTGTCTTCCGTGACCGCTGGCCAGTAAGAGCTTGTAAATACGAACGACCATGTTGTCAACAAGTTGACGTAATCGATTCAAAATATGTCTATCCGAAATTGGATAATCGACTTCATGCTCATCGTGTGAAGAATTTCTCTTCTTCTTTGGTTGCTGATCTTGTTGTTTTTGTTTTTCATGGAAAAATATGGTCATTGACTTGATAATGGCATCAAAAATAAACCATGAGAAACGAATTGGATCATGCTCAGATAATTGATTTCTCTTTTGTTCAATTTGCTGCTTGACATCTTCTGTGTCTTTCTTTTGGCGAGATTTCTTAACAAGGTTGGTCAAATCAAGAAGATAATCGGAACCCTTTGCTGGAGCCATCTTATCAGACTCAGGAACTTCGAGATATTCTGCCATGAGTCGTAATAGAACGCTAAATAATGGATATTTAGCTCCACGAGGTTCTGTTAAAATGTACTTGATATAGCTTGTGAAAAATACATTGAGTCTGGAGTGAGATTCAGTTTCGTTATTAGACTCGCTCAAATAATGGTAGCAACCACGTAAGCAAACCAATATTTGTTCAAATGATGCAATCTCCACTTTTTCAATCACATACGTGGCAGCGCTGGATTGAAGCATGGTGGAAACACGTCCTAAAAGACCAAACAATAAATTGAGAACTACAGGCAAATGTGGCATGAATATCTTAAAATCAATCTTGTTGAATTGTGGGAAAACGTAGTCACACAAGAAGGTGAGTACTTGAGGTTTTTGATAATCAGGAACGTTATTCAAATCGTACATGGTGGAGAAGAATAAATTGAGAATATCATCCGCTGGATCAACTGATGATACAAGCTGAGCTCTTAATCTCAATTTACCAATTCTTAGGTTTTTGAGTTTCTCCTCAGAATCCTTCATATAGTTTGCAGGAAGCTCCTTATAGATTGCAATTTCGTCAGGGAATACGTGTTTGCGAAATTGAGCAAACAATGAATAACTGTCATTTTCAAACTTCTTTGGTTCATTGAGTTCCATGAAAGCATAGCCAATGACGGCTCTGTGTGAAGTTCCAAAATCTTCCTTTCTAATGTCGTTAGCTCCACTCACATAGGAAAGCTTTTTAGATTTCTTATTGTCAACATCTAAGTGATAAAATACAAGTAGTACGTGTTGATCTCTCTTTGGTTCACAAGGAACATCAATCTTAAATTCATCATAAAAATGTGGTTGTTTTTCTTCAGCATACGAGACACAAGTGAAATCAAATTTGGCTCCCTGTCTGCTAAATCTAGTCATAATTCTTGGCTCTGCATTCACAGCACCAGTAGTTTCATTGACAACCTCATTATCTGACTCGCGATATAAAATTTCACAGAAAATATTCTTAGCACCAGTCGATTTCTCAAATTGAGCTACAATTGGATAGAAAAATAAGTGATTAAGAATTTCCAAATTTGGGTATTTGGTGAGTTGAACAGGCAACTCTTGAATCCGAATGTAATCAGAATCAGGAAGCGATTCGTCATCTCTCTCAGGTTCACTCTTTGATGGGCTATTTGGCATAAGTTCTCCTCTTCCAATTTCATTCAACAAACGCTCTTTAAGAAGCGAATTTGAAGGAGAGAGAGGTGAAGGCGTTGAGTTGGATAGAGAAGAAGATCCAAAGCCAAGAGCATTGTGAGCATTGGAAATTGATGTTCGTCATCTAATTGATTATCTGTGCTTTGAGGGCTAGAAATATATGATTGGTTCGATCCTGATCCAACAATTTGGTGCACATTATTTAGAATGCTGTGCTCATTTGAACGATGTTTGTGGTAGTATCTCTTGGAACTGTTTGAGAGAGGTCTATAAATTTCAGCTCTAAATAGAAATCCGCCATCCACTTGTGTCATGTTCTTTAACTTCTTTTCTTTTTGAATGGTTTTAATGACTGATATCACATCGAAATTATTCTTGTAATCGTATCCTTCAATGGAGTACATGGGTTTCACTTCGAATTTGGTTGACATTAAATGAATTACGTTTCCTCGCTTGCTAAATAAAGGCATGTAACCAAACATTATTGCTTGTCTGAAATGAGCGACCTGTTGTTTCAGCTCAACATATTGCTTTTCCAAATCATTAATTTCACTTTGTTTTGAATCTTTCTTGTACAACTTCAGTGCATCCTTAATGCCAGAAGTTGGAAGTCGATAAACTTGAATAACGAGGTAAATTTGGTCATTGGGATACGTGACGCTGAACAGGCACTTCTGTTCTACAGTGATAGTTGGAGTTGGACTCTCACCTCCTCTTGGAGTAAGTACTTTTTCTTGAGCTGTAGGTGAAGAAATTGGAGTGATGGTTTGAAGATAGTCTTGTACCCAAGGAGAAAGAGTTTCTAATTGTTCAGGGGCCACAAAGTGGAAATGAAAATCCTCACTAACTTTTGCTCCTCTCTCTAGATCATACAGAGCAATTGAGTAATAATTAATTTCATTGGTGGGACGTTCAAATTTAGGTGATGAATAAAATGATATCACCATTTGTGTTCTCTTTTTCATTGGATATGTCAAATTAGCTTGATTCTGAGGTTGACGGAAGCACATTGATGTTTCCAATGGTCGATATTTGAAATTAGGCTTCAAACAGCTCATAAGTCTTGCAGTAGATGAAGGCAAAACTTCGTTATCAGTAATTTGGAGTGCTCCAGTTTCTGGGTTGAAAATGGATGGCGGCTCTTCGCTTGTTGGAGATCCCAAAGGAAGAGATCTCTTCTTAATGAGTGGAGGTTTTTCAAAGGTAGAATCTGCAGAAATGAAATCAAATTGCTTCACACGTCTCTTGGCACTGGAGTGTTTTGCAAATTCAACCAAGCTCAACTTTTTCAAATATTGTTCTTCTGGATCGACCTCTTCTTGTACCTGATTGGAATCAAATGTTGTTGGTTGATTTGTAGAGGGTGTACCTGTTGAGGGAGTTTGATTTTGATTATTTGTGTCAGTGTTGGTTGTACCACCTTGATTTTCTTGATCTCCTATGACAGCCATCTCGAGGAAATCGTATCCATCCAATAGCATTTTACCATCACCAAGTTTTGGTACTGCTCCTCTGTGTGAATCGAGTTGTCCTGAAGATGGAACGCTTGAATGAGTCTTGTTTAATTTCAAAGCAAAGAGACTTCCTTTCCTCTTTCCGTCAAGACCTTCTTCATTCTTGATGTTTCGCAATGAGCCCTTCAGTGGAGACAATGAATGTTGAGCCTCTGAAAGATCTTCATGCGAAGAGTCAACATTTCCAACAGTAGTTTCATCATGCAAAAGAGCTTGTGAATGAGTTGTATTGCTGACTTGAATTTGATCCTTTCCTAGTTGGGTATTGGTTGCCATTGAATCCAAATGATAGAGAGCTTTAAAGAAAGAATCAACAATACTCTTTCCGGGACCAGTATTTTGATTTTGCGATGAAGTGTTGTTATGTTGTGACAATGTCAAACTCAATAAATTATTGGAAGATAAATTTGAGACACTCTCTTGATGATGAGTGCCACCAGAATGATGATCTGAAAGTGATTTAAATTGTACTGCTCTGTACACAAATGGATCCTCTCTCTCAAGTACAGTGAAAGGCTCAAAGCTCATACGATGACATTCTTGCAAGTGTGGATACTTGGAGTGATCCAATTCAGGAATATTGATAGCAGGATGTGTGGCAGGAGGAAGAGGATGGAAAACAGGTTTAGGCTCGGCGTGAACATTTAAACGTTCCTCAACTTTCATCCACAATGGTAAATGTTGATCATCCACTTGAAGAAGAAGATCGTTTTGATCGTATGCAGAGAAGGAAACGTGAGACTTTTCATGGTTCATGATGCTGTTGTTATTGCTGTTGTATGATGAATATGAGGAGGATGGTTCACCATGAAGAAGAGGCATGGAATTTTGATGATCATGGTATCCTGATGTTGCCGAAAAGACTTCATGATGAGAGGATGAATCATCATCGGTATGAGTCGTTGCGGTAGAGGCTCTCAAAGATGATTCTTCTGATCTCTCAGATTCATCGGTAGGTCCACTACTCATACCAGTATTTGAAGTGCTGAGAGCAGCAACGGTTGTATCATGATCAGAATGATGATTCGTAGTATTTGTGTGTTGGTTGGATGACGATTCATGAGTGGAAGGCGAAACTGATGATGATGATGAAACCACAACGACCGATCCAAACACAACATCCTCACTGGTATTACTTGCTGCTGTTGTAGGTGTCGTGTTGGAATTGGTACCGTCCTCATTCCGTGCGGAGGAGGGTAGTTGCAACAAGGTCGTCGTATTCAAGGATAACGGCACAACGACGACCGATGCAGATTCATTATTTTGATTCAAATTTGTAGGATGAATATAGTTTTCATCATGGTGCTCTTCTTCTTCAGCATCATGATGATGATGGGTCAAAGAAGGAACGGATCCAGGTGGTGTTACCGGTGTATTCAAATCTATGGTTGTAAATAAAGAATGATACTTGTCTCCGACTCGTCTATGAAGTAGATCATCATCATTCTCTGCGAGAGAACCAATCACTGCCACATTTTCATCATCAGCAGAAACTGTCTCATAGACATAGGCAGAAGTGGAATCATCGCTTTCTATTCTGGGTAAATGTACAATCACTGGGGTTGTTGTAGACATGGATGGTCTTTGTGTATTGTTGTTGTTTTGAATGTTGTTGTTGTTATTATCATGATGGTCATCAGAAATAATATTGGAAGAAGAGAATGAAATGGATGATTCAGTATCTGTTGTTGTTGTTTCTAAAACTGGTGTAGTTGTTGTTGGAGCGACAGAAGTCGAATCATTCGTCATAGTGTTGTTGTTGCTAGCAGTACCACTTGAGCTCGAAGACTCTGTCATCAACAATTCTTCTTGTTTTGTTGATGAATGGTTGTTGTTGTGTTCTTCGACTACATCATCATTGAGAGATGCTGACATTTTTTTTAAAGGAATGGACTTTACAAATTTGGTTTAGTTTGAGTGCTGACAGGACTGGGTAACGTAATGTGATTGAATTGTTGTGGCAAGTTTGATGTATTGATGGGTTGGAGGTCTCTTGGTTGTTGATCTTGAATTTCTGGTGATTCTGATCCGTGCATCAAAAACATTGAGAAAACAAAGTTTTCAAAAGCAAAAATATCGACCGTGTTGATGACGAGAAGAGGAAAGAAGAGATACCAAATCGGAGGCTGGAAGATGTGCGTTTAAGCAATTTTTTGAAAAGCTGTATGGTCTTGACAAGTGGCACGACAAGACTATCTTTGGAAATTATCATACAAGTGTTTAGATACCACATCAAGAGAGTAATTGATATCTGTTCTGGTTTTCATGGAATACAAAGATGACAATCTCTGCCGCATGTCATCTAACACTTGAAGTGTTCTTGTCTTTTGTATAGAGACTTTACAACCATGCAATCCATGACCATCAACAATGAAATTGTCATTACTCCTCTCTCATTCTAAATCGGTCTCACCAACAAAAAATGTTTGATTTCAACAGGTCGAAACCCTGCAACAACACGAGTCTCGCATCAATCGTCTCATTCCGACAACGAAAAGAAACATGATCACTGACCTCTCCACACACTTGTTGATCATCACTTTATGTGTCTTGTTGTTGGGATGGAATCCATACGGAAATAATTTCATCTTGTTGGCAAATGGAAAATCTTCATCTTCTTGTGTGAATATTCTCTCAAAACCATTCATTCCTGATTTAACACCTACTCTGAGAAATCCATTGCGAGGATTTGCAAGCTATGAAGATACCTATGAGACGTTTACATTTCCACAATCATTGGAATATCGATACTTTCCATTGAATGTCTTGATGAATTCCATGAATAATTTTACATTTTCAAATACACAAAATAACAATCGAGACAATTTGGAAAAATATTTAAATGATGTGAAAAAGAGAAAAAGACAAGCCATTTTGAGAGTTTATTTGGATTATCCAAATTGTTGTCCAGATGGAACTTATAACACTGGAGTACCTTCGTTTTTATTTCAAGGTCAGAATGCTGTCACGTTGACACCTTATACCGAATATGGAGGTGGTCAATCTCCGGATTATTCCAATGAAAGATTAGTGTCAGCTCTCGAAGCATTTATTCAAAAATTAGGTCAACACTATGATGGAGATACCAGAATTGCCTACATTCAAGTTGGTTTATTAGGATATTGGGGAGAATGGCATACCTATCCAAATACCAACCAGATGGCTCCTCTTTCTACACGATGGAGAGTTCTTACTGCTTTTTACAATGCCTTTAATGTGACCAAGATATTGGTTTCACAAGATTCCATGCAATATTTTTGTCCTCCATTAGGCAATGGTTCTACGAATAATTTGTGTGACGTTTCGGTAACTTCCCTCCATATCCAACAGTTGCATTTCCATCGATTGGATTTCATGACGATGCATTTACTGATGCAACCTATAGCGGCACCACTCCACAAGATTACTACTTTTACAATCGATTACAATCGAGAATTCCAGACTTGAACAAATTTTTGACACAAAACTCGACAAATGCCAAAGTGGGTGCAGTCATTGGAGGAGAATTATATCCTAGTAATCAAGCAAAAATTTTCAAATCGGGTTGGACAGGTCAAAACTTCAAGATTGTGTTCAGAGAACGAATTGTACATGGCTTTTGAATGATTATGTTTTTTCAACGCTCAAGAAAACCAGTGTCGATGAGTATCAACGTGCTTTGAATGCATCTGTATTGCTGGGTTATGCATTTACCGTGAATGATATTTCATTGTGTAATGCAACATCGACCTCGATGAATTTGAAATTGAATTTACAAAATATTGGAAGTGCTCCATTCCCTTATCCAAATATTACATTGTTGGTTTCACTGAGAAATGGAACTTTGACAAGTGACACCATCCTTTCTACTCAAAGTGTTAATATCATTGGTGTAACACCGAGTACTGGAGTTCAAACATTTTCATTGAATTTCCAATGGTCATCCTCGTATGGAGTCAAATATTCACCTCAAGTATTATTGAGGCTTCAGAGTAAGCATGTTCCTTCAGAAATTCCCATTGCCTTTGCTGTGAAGGGAGCTCCTACTGATGGCTCTCCATTCGTTGCATTGGAAGATCGAGTACAAGTGTCCAACCAAGATACACAACCTGAGGTTTCCAAAAGTTCTACTCAACCTAACACCTCTCCAAAGGTATCTACAAAGACCTCACCAAAAACATCGCGAGGAGTCAACAATGGACAGGCATCTCTTGCAGTGAGTGATAGGAAGCAACAAGGACCATTAGCGACCTTTGTGTGTGTCGTCATGTTGCTGTTGTTGTTCTTCTGATAAAATTGGATAATAATAATATCTTTCAACTGGTTTTCCAATAATTCAACCTGGCAATCAACAGTTCAAAATCTGGTTACACAATGCATCTCATGGTTACAAGCCTCAAATTTGCACTCACTGCTGCATGTGCAGAATCATCCATTTGGGTTGTCGTGCTGTGAGATCTGTCCAAGTTGATTGAATTCCAAAACGAACTGAATCGAACTCTTCAGATTTAAAAAATGCTCAAACCCAGATGCATTGAATCTTTTGCCCGTAAGATTTTCAAACTCCAGTTGGGTCCTTGTCTCAATCGAACGACAACTACATCCTCCCAACAATTTTTCTTCTTAGGAAATGTTTCATTCCGCAATCATGAACCACATCACCGAGAATTCCACAAATGCATAGTCTCTTATCAAACGGAAGAGAAGTCTCCTGAACTCGAAACGGATGATCTTAGAACACAACTCGTTGAAGCCTTGGACCAACAAAGTCACGCTCTCGCAACAACCATTTCTTCTAAATTGATTCAAAGATTAACTACAATGAGTTCTGAACGCTCTCTCTCAGCACAAGACAAGGAAATTCTCGTGTTTGCATATCTAGCTCGCGGTTGGATTCAAAATTCCATCGAAGATTTAAGTAAATCCATTGAACTCAATCCTCTCTTGTTTAATGGTTATTACTTTAGAGCACGTATCTATCTCACCCTGAATCAAATGGATAAGGCCTTTCAAGACATTGAAACATGCCTTTCACTGAATCCAGATTGTACTGAGGCCTATTTAACACGAGCCTTCATTTATGAACAAGGTCAAGATTATGAAAAGGCAATTGAGGATTATGAGAGAGCCATACACATACATCCACCAGCACGACAAGATCCACAGATATTGGACCGATTAGCTGGTTTGTATTGGAGAGTGGCGCGTGCATCATTGGATGTAAATATGGACCAGTGGCATACCAATCTTGAAAAGAGTAATCAACTCTGTATGGAGACCATTGAAATATTGACGAATCGTATTGAAAATCATTCTGATACCAACACAGTGGGATCATTGGGTCATGGTAGTCATTTAGGCGTTGTTGCTCTTGAGGTACTGTCACTGATAACAACACGAGTCATGACGCTCCATTACACTCTGCCGAGAAATGTCATCGAATTCGACTATGCTCGAATATTGCAAGTAATTATGTAGGCATGAATCAATATCAACAAGCACTCCAGTATTATACAACAGCCATCAAATTCATTCGCGAGATGGAACAAGAGAATGATCTTTCAACAACAAAGCTGTTTGCAACCTATCAAGCATATATGAATCGAGGATTTTTATTGATGCAGTATTTCAAGAAATATGATTTGGCATTGAAAGACTTCAAGAAAGCATTTGATATTGCGGACTCGTCGAGGGCTGATGACAAGACACCTCAATGGGAAACTCAAAAATACCAAATCTATGTTGCCAACAGTGAGTTGGCCATGGTACACTTGAACATGAATGAAATTGATAAGGCATGTGAGTACATGCTTAGAGCAGAGATTGCACTTCTTGAAATTTGTAAAAGTAGAGCTACTACTACTACCACTGATAGTCCAGTTAATGATACAAATGAATCCAACACAGAAAACAAAAACTCGCAACAGGTCGAGAAGGTTGAAACTCCATTTCCGTTTAACTTGTTCCTATGTGGAAAAAGTCTTGAACAATTTGCATTGCATATTAGGCAAACATATCCTCATTCAGAAATCACACATCCCGTTGGAAATGCATTATATTGCTGATATAATATGTATTCTTGAGGGAGACTATGAAAACGCTCTCAAGCTGTTAAACATATATATTGACGAGCTAAATTTGCAAGAACATTTGGAAATCATTTATGCCAATCGAGCAGATGCAAAAATTAAATTGGGAAAATATCATGAAGCCATTCAAGATTGTAATTCATCTTTGGAATTGGATCCAAACTTTTATGCTGCTTTTTTTAACAGAGGAGAAGCTTATTTTCGCTTACATGAATTGGATAAGGCAAAACGTGATTTTGATCTAGCCCTTGAGAAGGCACCTTTTTTAAAGCAAGAGTTGTTAAATCTCTGGCCCACTTTTGATGAATACCAATTGAGTAATACACAAAACGATTGAGTATGTGATCATTTTGATATTTCAATAATAGCTCATTGTCAATGCGCCATGTTTTGGTTGTTTACAAAAAAATGCGCAAATTTAAAAGATTGCTTCATCGTGTGGCCACCATTCATCACGAAAAGTCATTAAAAGTTCAATTACCGGATGATATTGTATTTTACGTTTTGCAATATTTAGAATCTGAATTTATTTTGAGAGTGTGTTTATTTATTTCGAAACAATTTCTGCAACAATCATTGGAAATTCAAAAATCATTGAATTTTTCTGATCGGGATAGTTTTAATGAACCATCCTTAATTTCCTTTGTGAATTGTAAATATATTCAAAATTTAACTATCTTGAATCTCTCTTCAAATAAGTTAAGAGTAGAGGGTGCGAGATTAATTTCTCAATGCAACGCTCTTAATCGTTTAACCATGTTGGATGTGAGTAACAATGGAATTGAATTTGAAGGAGCAAACCACTTGTCGCACAGTGAACATCTTTCCAATTTAACCGAGTTGAACCTTGCCATGAATATGATTGGAGTGCTTGGGTTGAGAGCTATTGTGAACTCTCCAACCATGAAACGTTTACGAGTTTTGAACATTAATTGCAATTACATTTTTGGAGCGGGATTGAAAAGCGTTGGTTCCAGTGAGAACATGAACAATTTAACTGACCTCAACATGAGTACCAACATTATTGGAAATAAGGGACTACTCGCTCTGAAATCTGAATGCCCATACTTGTGTCATTTGACACGATTCAATTTGACTAATTGTGAAATTGGAAATGAAGGAGCGAAATGTCTTGCACAAAGTATCAAGGACGGAGTCTTGACAAATTTAAAAAAGCTCTTTGTTGGATTTAATTTCATTGAGAAGGAGGGAGCTCAAGCTCTCCAATCATGTACTCATCTATCGGTATTGGATTTTTCTGGAAATAATATTGAAGCTTAACCGTGTCAAGGTCGTACAGATACGAACATGGAACTACTACAACAAAAAAATGTCCCATGAAGAGATTTCGGATCTTCCCATGGAGATGATTGTTCACATTCTACAATTTCTAACCGCACGAACCATCATAGGATCATGTATTCGAGCTTCCAAACAATGGGAAAAGGCCATCGAACATTTAACACTCTCTTTGGATTTGATCGGTTTAGGCCCCAAGCAAGAATTCCGAGCATTGTCACTTGCCACAAGCTCGCATCTTCAACATGTAACCACACTCAATTTATTTAACACAAAAATTGGTATCCGAGGATTTGTAGCAATTGCACAGAGTACATACATGACCCGTTTAACTCGCTTAAATTTAGGATTGTGTGATGGCAGAGATGAAGGATGTTCAGCCATTGCCGCGAGCCGAAATTTGGAACATTTAACAGAATTGAATCTCATGTTCAACAATATGAAAGAACAAGCATGTAGAGCCCTCGCACAAAATTCCTGTCTCACTCGGTTACGAAGTCTCAATTTGAGTGACAATGCAATTTTAGAAGGAGGATGTTTAGCTCTATGTCAAAGTCCATACTTGAAATTGGAGGAACTTGTGCTACGATCAAATAATATAGGAGATCGTGCATGTCAATTCATAGCAGCCGATTCAAGTGTCAGTATGAAAAATTTGACACTTCTTAATTTGTACAAAAATGGAATAACTAGAACTGGTGCAAAAGCGCTTGCAACAAGTTCAAACTTGAGCCACGTAACGGAAATTGATTTGGGCGAAAATCCGTTGGATCTCATGGGAGTGACCTATATTGTTGAAAGTCAATCATTTCATGCTTTGAAATCCCTCAAACTTGAACAAGCCAATGTTGGAGATATGAATTGTAAAATATTGGCAAAATGCAAAAATTTGGAACATTTAACAGAGCTCAATCTGCAAAGTAACAAATACATTGGAAATTTTGGATGTAAATATTTGGCAGAGAGTCAAGTGTTGACCAAGTTGAAAATTCTGAATCTGGCAGGAAATTCGATAGGAAATGAAGGATGTAAATTGTTAGCTTGTGCCAGTTGTTCAAGCAATTTGCGAGAGTTGGACGTGACAAGAAATGATGAAATTGATGAGGAAGGACGTGCTGCTTTGCAGACAGGTTTTTCAAATTGTAAATTGTACATGTAAAAATGTTGGCCAACGAAAAAGTAAACAACGAGTCAATCCCATCAAGAAGAGACAACATCTCGAGAACAATAACAAAGTTGACACTAAAACAAACAAAATTCTTGGGGAAGAGGGGGAATCGAACCCCCGGCCACAGCTTTGGAGGCTGCGATGTTACCATTACACCACCTTCCCGGTTACATAATTTGTTATTACCTGTATCCTTTCTCAATTACACAATAAGATGGCTTTGCCAACCATACATCAAATAGACGCACTTTTATGTTTGTTTTAATGAATTTCATTGTTTATTGTTCAAACATCTCTATACATTCTATTGAACAATATTCTCAGCATGGTAAGTGGGTTGCACAGGTGTGAATGTAACCTCCTTGTATTCTTGAACAGGTTGTTGCTCCATTCCCGATGCGTAGGTGGTCGTTACGACTGTGCTTGTAGTGGTTGGAACCGATACTTGAGCTCCACTCATCATCATTTGTTGCATTTGCTGCATTCTAATTTCCTCAGTAAACACATAATATCGAGTCGAAGTGATCGATGACAGGCCAGCCATGAGACATTGAAAGACCGACAATGGTACAGCAAAACCAGGATGGAACAACACCAAAATATTAACCACCCATCCCAATGATCCATTCATGCTGCTGTTATTGTAATAAAACAATGGACCAGTAAATGCAAATTCTAAATTTTCCATTGAGTACATTCATGGACATTTTGAATTCAACAAAAAGTCATTCGTTAACAACCACTCAAATTATTTCAAATAAACCTACCTGTCACCCACATAAAGACATACAAAAAGGAAATGAAATTCAAACCCCATACACATCCCATATAGTTAAATCTCACCAATCTTGACTTGTGTTCTGGATGAATATGACTCCATAAACCAATCATTCCAGTCAATGAAAGAACAAACATGAACAAGGCAACAAAGAGAAGCATCAAATCAGCCACGGCATAGCCATACAATCCCTTCACGAACCAAACGAGAAGAATGATGAAATGATACACGAAAAGAAAGATGGACCATATCATTAAAGAACCGTCATGACGGAATGTCCAATTGCCCATCCTGTCGTTTGTTGTGGTTGTTTCATCGATGCTTGATGTTGTTCAGTGGTTGGTTGTTGTTGTTGCATATTTTTTTTGACGTGATGGCACAAGTTGGATTTTGTGACACGTTTTTAAAATTATCCGCGACGTCACACAAAATTTCTCGTTACGATCACGCTGAACAGAGAGCAGCAAAAACATTTTAACGAGTTGAAAAGTCAACTCATTCTGCAAGTGAAGCACTTATTTGAGGGCATGCCATATTTCGTTTTTTGACAAATTCTCGTAGAGTTTGCCTTATTTGTAATGAGAATTTAGAAATAATCTCAACGAATTTGCTACACAATCTCATAGACCCTTCTCAAATTCTCTTGAAATATTTAAAAATCATACCCACATGAATCAAGCATGAATGCATTGTACATGAATTTAATGTTTCTCTCTTACTTGTTATGAGTCCAATGAATATCACTCATAGAGTTGTTTTTAAGAGCACTCTTTAATCCAGGAATTTGTTGAGCGAATGCACTCCTCATTTGAATCATTCGATTCCACAACTTGTTGAACATCTCTTCCTCTTGAAATTCAAAATCGATTGAACTTGTTTCATATTGCGCCACATTTTCATCAAACAATTGAATACATTTGGATTCACTTTTCAATAACAAACTCACTAAAAAGATATTCTTCTTTTCATTAAAATTCACAAAATGAAAACTCTTCACGAGATGATACGTTTCATAATGTTTGGAGAATTCTTGGTTGACCAATTCAAAAACTTGAGAACTGTTCTTCAGAGGAAAAGATTCCAAAGGTGGTCCAGATGGACTCATGGTAGGATCCTCATGGATTGAAATGTTAGGTTCAAAGAATAACAAGTATCCAGTTCGAGTGAGTGCCATTACTCCATTCTCAACGTGTTGTTTGTGAAACAACTCTTCACATGAATTCACATTTGAAACTCGCCTTATTTGGAATGTGAAATTCACTCCCAAGTAAACTTTTTCAATGCAACACATGGGTCCGATTTCTACATCTTGTAACTTGTCAAACAAGCTGAAATAAAGAGTGTCCATTATAGCGCACTGTTGAAACCGTTGTAACACTTGTTCTAATTTTGAGATTATATTCGATGGAAATTCATGTTGTGCCTCTTTCATCAATTGTTTCAACATCAAGACATATCTTGGAATTCTTGATACAAAGCAAACCACTGAACATAACATGGGTTTGACTGAAAAATTCCATTCATAATCGTCATTGTCTTGAAATTGTTGTGTCAATACTTGAAAATCATTCAATTTCGTTTGCACATGTTGAAAAATTCTTGCCAAGGCATGTACAGAAAACAACAATAAAAAAAAGCATTCCAGTAATGGTCATTCAATTGTTGAGCTTGCATGATGGTCAAAATTTGATCACCAAGTTGTACATTCGAATATTCAGAATTATTGTTTTGGAAATATCATTTTCACACAATTCTTTCATGTCACGAGTCGAGTGTTGAAATTTTTCAAGATGATGCAATAAACTTGAAAAGTGATGAATTTCATGGGGAGACAAGTGTTGTTGATGTTGTTGAAGATTGACACTTGTTTCATCTTTTTTTTGGAGTGTACAATGTTAAAATTCGATGCAAGAATTTAATACTTTGATGAACAAGATTGATAAAGTATTTTTCAGTGACTAGGATCTCAAGGAGGAGAGGACGATGTTGTTGTTTGGTTGTTGAGACATTTTTTGGAATGCAATCTGGTTGTGAGTGTGAACTTTGAACACTGGCGTTTGTTACTGAAGTAATTGTATCAAGTCCGCTAATTTTCGATCATTTTGGTTCGAACCAAGGTCATAGAGATATGAAACACAAGATAAAGAGAGTCTCTCTTGTATACAATGAACCTGATGTTATTGTTACTGAACCTCATCTCTGTCAAATTTCAAAAACATCATCAAATAAAAATATTCATCATCAGCTGACAATAATAACAACAGAACAAAACACCACTCAACAACAAAATGGCCAACAATTTTCAAGGCATGGAAGATGATGTCCTTTTCGAAGCACAACGCATCAAAGGCCAACAATTAAAACGTGAAGCCGATTCCATCCTCACACGATCCATCTATTTTGGAAACAAATCCAAAGATGCTGTCAATAAATACAAAGAAGCAGCCGAACACTTCATGACAGGTCTCGACAATAAGAGTGCCATTGATTGTTACACTGCTGCTCTGAATGTATGGATAAAAAACCAAAAGATTTTAAATCATTGGAAAGAGCCGACATGTATGTGGAAATGAGTGAATGTATGAAAGAGATGGGAATTAAAACTGTCGAGGATTTTGAAAAATATATAACGTTTGTGGATAATGCAGCATTCTTGTATGCAGAAGCTGGAAAGTTCTATAAATCGGGAGAGCTCGAGAAGGAACTTGCGGAATATATTGAAGTCGAAGGATTGAATTTTGAAAATGAAAAGGATAAAGATGGTCATTATATGAAGGCTATTGAACATTATAAACATGCTGGAGAGACATTTGAATTGGAGAATGCTAAAACGAGTACCAATCAGTGTTATGTGAAAGCGGCAGAATTGAGTGGACTTATTGAGAATTATGAAGATGCGATCAAATATTTTGAAATTGTTGCTGCGAGATGTTCGAAAGAAAAACTGACTGCTTTTAATGCGAGAGAACATTTGATGAAGGTGAGTGGAAATTTAATGGTTGAAATGTTGAAATTTTTACAAATTATCATTTTCTGACGATATTGATTTCATGTTGAAATTTGATAACCAAATATTTTGCATGATTTTGTATGACATAATCATGACTTTTGCAGGCTCTATTATGTCACATCTTGTTACAAATGAAAAATGCAGAGAAGGACGACTTGACGGGAGCATTCTATTCTTCTGTAGATGATTTACGTAATGCCTACGACCGATATTGTGAAATGGATATTTACTTGAGTGGAAGTTTGGAAGGAGATGTTGTTTTAAAGCTATTTGATGCCATTCAGAGACGAAATCCAAAAGAAATGGCAACCGTGTTGCGCAAGTTTGATAGCCTCAAAGTTTTGGATAGTTGGAAAACGACCATTCTCTTGAAAATCAAGGACAATATTTCCACGTTAGATTTGACTTAATGTGTATTATACGATGAGGATAAACATTGCTACCCATACCGATTGTAAAGAAATGTGCAAGCAACACTTTTTTGAGAGGTATAATTGATTTATTGTCTTCAGCACCTTCGCCGTCCTCACCTTCACCCTCATGGGATTCAGTACCGACTTCCTCATAGTCCTTTTCCAAGGCAGCCAAGTCTTCTCTGGCCTCAGAGAATTCTCCTTCTTCCATACCTTCACCGACATACCAGTGGACGAATGCTCTCTTAGCATACATCAAGTCGAACTTGTGGTCAATTCTGGAGAAGACTTCAGCAATGGCAGTAGAGTTGGAAATCATGCAGACAGCACGTTGAACCTTAGCCAAGTCACCACCAGGAACAACAGTTGGTGGTTGGTAGTTGATACCACACTTGAAACCAGTTGGTGACCAGTCAACGAATTGAATGGTTCTCTTAGTCTTAATAGTGGCAACAGCAGCGTTAACGTCCTTTGGAACAACGTCACCTCTGTACATCAAGCAGCAAGCCATGTATTTACCGTGTCTTGGGTCACACTTGGCCATCATGCTTGCAGGTTCAAAGGCAGAGTTGGTAATTTCAGCAACGCTCAATTGTTCATGGTAAGCCTTCTCAGCAGAAATGACTGGAGCATAAGAGCACAACATGAAGTGAATTCTTGGGTATGGGACCAAGTTAGTTTGGAATTCAGTAACGTCAACGTTCAAAGCACCATCAAATCTCAATGAAGCAGTCAATGAGGAAATGACTTGAGCAATCAATCTGTTCAAGTTGGTGTAGGTTGGTCTTTGAATGTCCAAAGATCTTCTACAAATGTCATAGATGGCTTCATTGTCCAACATGACAGCAACATCAGTGTGTTCCAACAAGGCGTGAGTGGACAAGACAGAGTTGTATGGCTCAACAACGGCAGTTGCAACTTGTGGAGATGGATAGACAGTGAAACCCAACTTGGACTTCTTACCATAGTCAACAGACAATCTTTCCAACAACAAGGCACCCAAACCAGAACCAGTACCACCACCGACAGAGGAGAAGACCAAGAAGCCTTGCAAACCAGTACAGTTGTCGGCCAACTTTCTAATTCTGTCCAAGCACAAGTCAACAATTTCCTTACCAATGGTGTAGTGACCTCTGGCATAATTGTTGGCAGCATCTTCCTTACCAGTAATCAATTGTTCTGGGTGGAAGAGTTGTCTGTAAGTTCCGGTACGGACTTCATCAACAACGGTTGGTTCCAAATCGAGGAAGACAGCTCTTGGGACGTGCTTGCCGGCACCAGTCTCAGAGAAGAAGGTATTGAAAGCATCGTCTTCAACACCAATAGTCTTATCGGATGGCATCAAACCATCAGGTTGAATACCGTGCTCCAAACAATAGAGTTCCCAACAAGCGTTACCGACTTGAACACCAGCTTGACCAATGTGGATTGAGATGACTTCTCTCATTTTGAGTTGTAGTAAGAGTTGTAGATATTACAGGGATGTGAGTTTTGCACTGTTCTTTATAATGAAGAAAGAGCGTGTTTTTTTTTGAGTGTTGGTTGGAAGAGAGCAGAAAGGCGCGTGTTTTAAATGTGCGGTTGCATTGTATTCGTTGTAGTAGAGTTGTAAAAAGAGGCGGTTGAAATTACGATGCAGTTCCAAGTTCTTTTACAAAATTTGAAATCTTTCAGAATGAACACCGAATTAAAAAATGCCAATTCGTTATTGCATGGTGGGCCTATTACGAAGAGACGAAATGTCAAGTTCAACAACATCTTGTGAGATTAAACTAGATCAACAACAATCCATAAAAACTGGCCAGTCTTCAGAGACAGCATCACTCATGTATGCACCTGAGCACACTCTTGTACATTGATTGGTGAATATTTTTTAACTGCCAAAACCAACTCGACAACCAATCCATACACCACACAAACTGCATTGAGAACAATGTGTATTAAAATTGGAGAGAAAATTCAATGGAACAATCATAAGAAATCGTTGACTGATGAATCAAGAACCAATTTAAGATTTAATTGTCAAGTCATTGATCATTTCATATTTATCGCATGTACGGACAATGATTTTCCCATTCGGATTTCGTTTGGCGTATTTGATAAATTAAAAACTGCATTGTTAGATCAAGATCTGACAGAAGACTTGGCATTTGAAACAAAAAACATATCGAAAATGATTCAAGATGAAGTACTTTACAGCAATCACATTGAAAATGACAAAAGTTATCAAATTAGAAAAAAACTAATGGAAATACAAGATCTAATGCCTCCTCCCATCATCCAACACCCATCAACAACCATGACAGAGGCTTCAATGGACGAGCTTCGAGCAAGTACTGCTTTATTTCGTGTGAGAAGTACAATTTCTCGAAAAGAAAAAATTATTGGATTTATTCAAAAAGTGTTTAGTTGTATGAGGTCATGTTGTTGTGGTGGTGAGCTTCTTTAATCTTTCAGAAAATTCATTCCATGGCCAAGCCAGCTTTGGGGTAAGTTGTAGTTGACTCTGTGCATTAAAAAGTGAAAATTCGAGGAAAACAAGAAAAAACCAAGAAATCAAGCAAAAACAAGGGAAATTAATGCAAAATCGATGTGCGAATTTGATCAAATCATATGTTTTTTCGTGTTTGTTTCATTTTTGTCCTTTCGTTAGGCTGGCAGTTGGAATGAATAAATTTCGTAACTTTTATGGAATCTTGAAACAATCAAGAAAAAATGTCACAAGGTTTTTATTCCATCAATTCAACAACAAACGATTCGGTTGAACAACGACGCAAGGATGTTATTGCTGCCATTGAGAACGGATCAGCTCGCACTTGTCCATTCTGTTTGAATGATATTCCTATCAGTAAATTATTGGGTCACAATAAGGTATGCATGTTCTTGTATGAACAAGAAACAGATTCGGACATGCTTGTTATATTAAACATTACGAGTCCATTATTGAAAAAGAATCAAAAAAGAAAATTGGACTCAATATCTCCAGACTCTCTCCAAAATTCTCAATCATCAAATTCATCTCAACCATTGAATGCAAATAGTTCATCAAGTACTAACGCCTCTCAATCCAACTCTCAACCTGAGTTAATATTTGAAAGGGAGAAATATTATGAACATCCATCATATGTGAAGGAAAGACAGAGCAAGCAAGGTTTGTGTTGTGTGCCAGCTACAGATTGTCATATTGATAAGCGTAATCAAGATTGTATTGGCTGAAAATGAATTCAATTTTTGCAAGCTTTCACACTTCTCGTCAGCAAAAATCAGGAAAGAATTTTTCACTAATCAAAAAGTCGCTATTAAGGATGCCGAAAGGAAAGAACAAGCTTGTGTTGAAAAAAAGTATGATTGTCTTCACTGCCAAGTTCAATGTTCAGATCTAATTGGAATTAAGTCACGAGATTCCACAAAAATGCTTAACTTTTGCTGCGTTACATGCTTGTTCCAATATGGTGATATTATGAAGACAGATAAATGGAATAAGTGGGTCAAAGAGAACGGTAAGAAACCCAAAAAATCTATCAAAACTATCAATTCGATCTCAGTTAATGATGTTCTTAATGTGGATCAAGCAATATCCCACAGAGTACTTTTTAGCATTCATCTTTGAAATAGATCGGTCTACTGTTCACAGAAATTTGCAAAAGGTGATTGATGTGTTTTTCACTCATTACAATCAAGAATTGTCATTCAAAAACTATCAATTTAGGGCTGAGCGTGGTGTGAAATATAATGGAAAATTAATTACTATTATTTTAGATGGAACAGAGCAACAAGTATTTACACCAAGCAACAAGATAAAAGAGCAAAGTTTGTACTCAGGTAAAAAGTGTAAGCACACTTTTACGTTGTTGATTGGTGTGTCTCCTGATGGCTATATTTTGTTTGTAAGCTTGTCTTACAATGGATCAAATAATGATTTAAATCTTATCGAATTTCCAGAAAATCATATTTGGAAATATATTAATACTGATGAATATATTATGGCAGACAAGGGTTTCAAAGGAATGCCTCGTGGAGTCCTACCATTCATCGGAAATGAATCCCCTTTCACAGAGAAAGAGAAACAGTTCAATCGAGGCTTAGCAGCAATCAGAATAGTAGTAGAGAATGCAATTGCTCACATCAAGAAATGGAAGATTTGTTCCACTCCATTCCGATGCAAAACCTATGACATCAATGAATTTGTAATGCCTATTAGAAATCGCTTATAAATCGTCGAATTTCTTTGTTGTTGTTGTATTTTTTATGATGTGATTGCTTTTGATGATTTTGGACCGAGCAAACAAAGGCAAACAGAGAAAAAGTCAAAACTCGAAGAATTTGAAAAAATCAAAGCTTTTGGCATTTGGGCCAACACACATTCCAGAATTGAACGAAAAAAAATGTCTTCAGAGGCTGGTGTCTCATTCATTGAAGCCAAACAACTTGCGGATCTCATCAAAACGAAACCCCAAAGTCTCATGATCATTGATGTTCGGGATGCTGATTTTGAAGGTGGTAACATCAAGTCAGCTCAAAATATTCCATACTTTGATGAACAAAGAGCTACGGAACTTGCTCTCCGAGTGTATCAACACAATTCTCAGCAGCCACAATTGAATCTTCAAACCCGAGCCAAACAACTGTTGAATGAATTACATGCTGGGAATGGTGGAGTTACAAAATATAACACTGTAGGAGCTGACGATGATAGAGTGTATCAAGTCATTTTCAATTGTTATTATTGCAGAATGCGAGGTCCTACTGCAGCTAAATTATTTCAAACTGTTTTGCAGGAGGTGTACAACAATCAAGCAAACAATAATACCACACCAGTATTAATGCCAGACGTTAAATTTGTAAAAGGAGGTTGGAGTGCTTGGAAAAAGTTGTACAAAAATGATCCAGCATTGTGTGATAATGCCAAACAGTTGGACAAGTTCATTAAGGCAGTTAGAAAATAATGATATTGCACACGAAGGTGTGATTTTTCACAAATTGGTCACATCTAGAACTCGATCTACTAGCTGGGAGGTTTCAATTTATTCAGGAAATTCACAGAAATAGTGCCATCCCTTCCAAAAGAGCAAGCCACCAACCAACTATGGAAAAGCTTCGTTTAGTCAACCAAGACTTTTTTTTCGTGGTATGAATGTAGCATGTACAATTTGTCATCAACTTAACCTTAATAAATTGATGCACAAAGTTACTCTACCGACTATTTGGGTTATTGCTTCCGTTCGTGGATGGTCTTAGATTGAATGGTTCGAATTTGTAGGGAGCTGTACGTTGTGGAATGGTATGGGCGGCTTGATTAGAAGATTGTTGTTGATTTGGGACATTGTTGAGGGTCAAAACAGTGTTACTACGTTGTTGCAATTGATAGTTTTGGTCCTGCACAAGTCGTTCCAAGTTCATTCGATACGCACTTTGGTGCGTTTGAGACACTGTAGTAGGCGGAACCATTGTTGCTGAGCTTCCCATTGTTTGTAGGTTAGGATTTACACTGTTATTACGTGATTGAGTCAAGGGTGGACCAACCACTGTTTTCTCACTGTCATCACTTTTGACACTAATAGGTGAAGAGCTGGAATTTCTATGTTGTTGAATATTATGAATTGGTGGCTGATTTGAGCTATTCATGTTTCCAGTGGTATTTGTGTGTTGTTGAGACCACATGTAAGGATATGGAGGACAAACAATCGTTGTTGAAATATTGTTAGAAATTTGTGTTTGATGTGAAATCATTGGTTGTGAAGTAGTAGTGTTGTTTGTAATCCCGGTGCTATTATTATTCACAGAACGATTATTCATCACATTCATATACTGAGATTGCGTACGTAATGTTGCAAGTATTTGTTGCTGTAATTGAAACTGTTGCAATTGTGTTAGGGAATTCACATTTGGTTGTTGATTGTTTGTTTGTGGTTGTAAGAGTCGAACAATATCTTGTTGAGGTGGCCGATGTGACAACTGAGTGGTAACTGTTTGAGGCTTATTTTGTGTGGAAAGTTGTTGTTGTTGTTGAACTGTTGGTGGAGGTCGAAACGTCGCTATTGGTCCACTACTTGTAAATACAGGATTGGGAACTAATCCCATAAGTCTTACAATTTGTTGTGGCTGTGACGAAGACCCTCGTAAATTCAAAGCAGTTCTGGAGGTTGAAGTAGTAGTCTGTGGTTGGCGAGTAATCATTGAGGGTTGAACGGTGTGAAATTGTAAACGTCGCTGTTGTGCTGTTCTGTTACGTTGCGTGGTAATGGCACTTGGAGTTACTGAACTTGTCATGATAGGAGAAGCATTTGTGGAGGCGAGTGGTCCGGGACGTGCTGATGGCGGAGGTGGCGGAGGTTCAATTCGTGGAACATTTGTTCTATGGATGGTACTACTCGTATTATTATTATTATTACTGGTGACACTATTGGTTGCAGTGTTAAGAAGAGAGGATGCCCGTGTGGTGCTTTGTAATCTACAAAAAGCCAAAGCATGTCGATTGATGCTCAACATGTCCGAATAGTCAGTTGTCGTTGTTGTTGTTGTTGCAACATTGGTATTCACGTGATTGCTTGCCATTGTTGAATGAGTGCTCTCACTGCTTGCTTCCAGTTGAATAGGCAGTATGCTTGAAAGTCCACTTTCAGGGGATGAATCTAAACCAGAGGTAGATGCACGAGCATGCGAGGATATTTCTGATAAAGTTGTTGTTGTCGTTGCTGAAGAAATTGGTGATGTCGTCGACGTATTCGATAGAGTGTGAATGGAATTTGTGACAGAGCTAGATGTGACAAGTGGATGAACATTTTCAGACACCAATAAGCTACTTGGTGTTACTTGTAATGGTCGTGATTGTTGTGGTGGCTGTTGTGAGGGAGTTGCCTGTGTTGTTGTTGACTGTCCAATTTGTAACATGCCCATGGCTGGTTCCATCACAAACTTCAATTGCTGTTTGGTCTTCTTTTTTCTTGGTTGTAATGGTTTGTCAGCCATTTTTGTGACATCGATCTTTTTGGCAAGTGCTGCTTTGGAATCTGTTTTTTTCTTCTTCTTCTTTTTCTTTTTCATGCCTTGCAATTGAGCTGATTCTTCGGCAAGTTCTTCTTCATCCACTTGAAAATCTTCATCAGTGTTGTCGTTTTCATTGGAACTTTCAGATGCTTCAACATATTTGGAGTTACTTGATGATTTTTGAGGTGCATGTTCTTGATGCCAAGTTTTTCGATTTCTCAGTGTTTTTGTTTCTATTAATCCAAGCCATTCTTGAATGGTTTCTTTTTGAATGTCCGACATGGAATAATAGTGTGGATTAAAGTTGGGAGCATTGAGATTGAGAAGGAATGTATGTAGTTGATGTTTGTTGTGAGATTGTACTTTGGTAGTTACTTCGTTTTCGAGATATTCTCCCAAATCTTTTCCTTTTGAAGAGCTTTCGTTGGTTTTCAAGTTTGGTTTTCCAAGCATTTCTAGAACCAATTTAGATAACTTTTCAAAATAGTTAGCAAACTCGTGAGCTTCAAATGGTTTGGGATCGAACAATCTCCTTTCCAAAGTTGGAATGTCACAATAGTCTGGGAATGCCTTCTCCCAAAAGTGTTCGTCGTTGAGGGAGACATCGGTTGCAACCTCTTCGATAGGCACAAAATAAGCGCTCGTAATGACTTCGTTATCGTTCTTTTTCGAGCTAGCTTGCTCATTGGAGGTACTAGCTTCTCCTTCGACAGTGTCACGACTCGAGGAAGCAACTTGCTTACTTTCCTCGTCGATTATCATTTTGTCCTCTTTTTTTAACAATACGTCACATTGTGTTAAAGCATTCATTTTGCTTACTAATGCTCCTTCATTTTCCTCTTGAATATTAACTTTGTTGGATTCTTGCAAAATTTTTTCAATATCCGCATTTGCTAACTCAGAGTCCTTGTTCGTATTATCTCTTTCACTCTTGTTTAAGAACATGTGATAGACTCCATATCTTATCATTCGTTCCAACTCTTCTGAGGAGAGAGATTCAATCTGATCACACATGTTATCAGCAAGCACCACTTTTTCCTTGCCTAATAAATGTTGTTACTATTTCCAAAAATTGATTTGATTGAATTAAGAAACAAACCTAGTTTTTTGCTAGCTCTCAAAATGATATATTTCTCATAACTATCTTTGGTAATGAGTCTATACACAAAAACCTTCTTTTGCTGTCCAATACGGTGACACCTGGCTGCAGCTTGTGAGTCATTAAATGGGTTGAAATCGCTGTCATATATTATGACATGGTTAGCTGCGGTCAAGTTTACGCCCTGGCCTACTTTTGTGGACATGAGAAAAACTCTGCACTCCGAGTCATTTTGAAACTTTTTGATATTCTCTTCTCTTTCTTCAGAGCTCGTTCCTCCATCTATTCTTACATATTCAATTTGTTCCATTGTTAAATAATCTTCTAATATATCCAACATATCAAGGAACTGTGACAGGATTAGCACTTTTTCATTGGCATCTCTAAATTTTTTTAGTAACTTGTGTACCAATACCATTTTTGAAGAGCTATAAACGAGTATCGCTTTGTCATCCTTATTCTCTTCTTCTCTCAAATAATTTTCCATGCCAGATATTAAACATGGATGATTGCAGCATTTTCGTAATGACATGATCATGTTTGATAAATCCTGTGTTGAAGAGAATTTTCGTCGTAAAAAGCTTGCCTTTTTTTCAACGATAGCTCTATAAATTGCTTTTTGAAATGATGTCAATTCCACCTCTACAATTATTTCCTCTTTTGGAGGAAGCTCGTCCACTAGAACTTGCGCTTTTGTTCTTCTCAAAATATATGGGGCAATGGCTGTTTTCAATTCATTGATATAATTCTCAGTTTCCAAGTCTCCAAATCTTTCTGTAAAATCGTCAAATGATGGAAATTTAGAAGGAGCTATAAGACGCAATAAGCTCCATAACTCTTCAGTATTGTTTTGCATGGGTGTTCCTGTGAGCAATATAATACGGTCAGTCTTGAGGGTTTCCGCTTCAGCTCTCCATTTCGTTGCTCTTGACTTGAGTCGATGAGCCTCATCAAAAATTACACACGACCATTTCTTCTGTTTGATTTTTCTCTCTTTAAACAGTTCATATGTTGTGATCACTAGCAGTGGCTTTCGTTTGGCTGCACATTCTTTAAAAATTGAGTTTAAAGAGTCCAATGATTCGTCTTTGGATCCACCCATTTTGGTTCCCCATGCCGTGTGTATCACAAAATGTGGAATCCAAGTATTTGCTTCTCGCACCCAATTTCCCAAAGTGATGAGAGGTACTACCACAAGAAATGGGCCACACAGGTTTAGTTTCTTGTGAAAAATATTTAAAGCTGAAAGTGAAATGATGGTTTTTCCTAGACCCTATATAGTGTGATAGTATAACACATGAATCAAAGGTCAAAAATTGGAAATGATAGTGTTAAAATCAAACATACCATTTCATGACCCAAACATGAATTACGTTTCTCACAAAAATTCTTATACAAGAAATTGACTCCTTCGATTTGATAATCTTTCAATAAAAGAGTAGAATTATTCCCAAAAATATCTGAGCTCTTAACTATTGGTGAGTAAACACATGGTTCTGGTTTGTTAACTTCCTTTTTCTTTGCATTGTTAAGCTTTTTTCGTTTGGAGCTTCGTGTAATACGTACTTCTTCTTCTGAAGATGACGAAGACCACGAGACCGCTGTACTTGTAGATGAATACGAATAAGAAGCTTCTTCTTCTCTTTGTCTGTAGTGTCCATATCTTTTTCATTCAATTCTACAGTAGTAATCTTTTTTGAAGAGATACTTTGATTTTCAACCTTAATCCATATTTTCTGTTCAGAGTCACTATCAGCATCAAAATTCACACTCTCCTCGTCAGAAGAGCAAGAAATGACAACCAAGACCTCAGGGCTTGAACAAGAATGACCACTCTCTTCATCGGTCTCGTCATCACCAGAAGAATGTGGTAATACCATTTTTCTTCCCAAGAAATAAGGATGTGAAAGCGTGTCCTCATACGAAAATTTCTCAATTTCTTGTCGAATTTCAAAATCTCCAAATGGGGCTAATATCGATCGAGTTCGTTTCCTGAATTCGTTCAGTTTTACAATTTCTTCATGTTGAACGTGTAATAACTGTTTTCTTATTGTTCCGCCGCTTTCCATGTATAAATTTCGTTGTTCAATTTTTGAATAATAATGAAGATTATTCATTTCCGAATATTTGTGGTCAAAAATGTTTCCGCATGGAGTTGTTATGAGAGGAGTATCATCATGCTTTTTTATCGCATTGTGTATTCGCTTTTTTAAATTATTCTTTTCTGAATGGTTGTTATGATTGGATGAGCATGCAGGAGACAATTCAACCGACTCGGACAATGAAGAAACGGATGATGATGATGAAGGCCTTTTAACAGTGGTAGTGGTCGTATGGTTACTCTTCGGTGACAACGTCTCCAATGATGAAGATGCTCCGGATCGAGTCATCTTCTCGTGCTGAAATGTTCAATTCAATTTTTTTTTAAATTTTATTTTGGGAGCGAAAATTCGCTTCTTGCATGCTCTGGAACTGAAGCTCCATGCAAAAAATGTTGAATGGAAGAATTCTGCATTATTGGACGTATTGAAAAGAGTTTGGAGTGAAATAGCAATGTGTGAATCACAATTTTGGCATATTTCCAAATTGTTCTTAATTACTTGTTGCCTTAAGAAAGGATTTCCTTAAGAAAAGGAATCGAGAGCCATGGTTCTTGTTGTCATTTGTTGCTGGTGTCATTATTGTTGAGCTGATGCAGAGTAAATATCGTGGTAGGACTGTCAGAAGAAGAGCAAATAGAAACAACAGGGCTACTTGTTAGATCGGGTGCTCGAAAAGGAAATCCATACTCTTCAGGGCAAATATTGGTGTTGTGTCTGGTGGATGACTGTTCAGCGTGCTTCTTGGCCAAATTTCGTGAAAATTGTTTTCCAAAGGCGTATCGATTGATCTTCTTTCGTGGTGGTACAAGTTTATGCAAAGGGTCGTTAAAAATTGCTAAATCTTGCTCTTCATTGTCACCCATGAAATGATTCTTAAATAGTTTCGAGTAATAATAGTAATAGTATGAATGTACATAGGGATGCATCATGGTCATGTTGTGTTGTGAATCCACATAAACCATATCCTTTAGGATGGAAAAGTCTTTTCTTTCGGTATAAACATTGAATTGATTCATACTTTCTTTAGAAGACGTAATCCTTTTGAGTTCATGCATTTCTTTGAAATATTCTAGGGATCTTAGTAAATGTTGTGGAGGTGTTAGATTCTTAGATAAATATTGATGGAATATTTGATATTGTACAGAAAACCATAGAGTTTGTTCAGAGGTGAAGGTTTGCGTGCTATTTTCTGAATCGGTTGAAAATTCATGAGATGGAATGCCAGTAATATCATGCTTAATGATATTCTCTTGTTCCTTCTCGTGCTCGAAAAGAGCTGGAAATCGATTTCGATTCAACCTCAGCACGTCTCCTCTGAAGGGAAAGAGAAAAGAATTGTCATGGCATTCGTTCAGAGTCAAGTCTGTCGTATGATGATTCTCAGAAATTGATACGTGTGGAGAGTTTGTCTTTACAAAATTTTCCACAAATAAATGTCTTTCGGCCTCAAACTCATCTCGTGTTCTTTTTAAATGTTGTTCTGCACGAGCTAAACTGGATCGTACCTTGGAAAGTGTGTCATCCCCCACTTGAGTTTTTGGGTGACTCGTAGAAGGGTGAATATTCTCTTCTTGAACTTTTGGTTGAGACTTCTCAATTTCAACTATGAGCTTTGATATCGAATCGAGTAATTCCTCAAAATCTGTATCATATTTCTCTGAAACGATGGAAAATAATATTTGGAAATAATTGCTCTTGTTGGAATCGCTGTACATGGATGCTTTGTTATGAAAGGATATAATGTCACTGAGAAAATTTTCTAGCTCGGTAATTGTGCCTTCTTTGTCACTATCATCGTGTAGACAATCCAAAGTGATAAAATTTGCAGCTTTTGTAATGTCTTGAACTAGAAGTTGGTCGTTAAAAATTGAGTTAATAAATAAAATTGATAATTCTTTTCGGTATTTAAGAATGAGTGGAATTTTCAAACAATCCTTTTCCATCAAGAAATGCTTTAAATTTTGGAGAGAAACGACTGGAACTGCTTCTAATAGTGCTGATTTCTCGGTGCACATGCATTGAGTTGAAAATAAGCATTGGCTATTTGGAAACTCTGGCAGCTGTATATCCGAGACAATATCCTCTTCCGAAGAAGCAGTTTCTCCTAGATCCAGACTGTATTGATTTTCCAATGTACTGTCTTCATTCATGACTTTTTCAAAAAGAGAATGAATCAACAAATTGATTTGAACAATTGTGTTCCGACAATTCCACTGCTACACTAGGTGAGTAGTAATATTTATATTAATAATAAAATTGAATCGATTAAAATGTTGTTGCTCCGATTAATAATCTGATAATTATTGGTTAACAGATAACACACGAAGGATTGGTCACAATTTTTTATGTAACGGAAAAAGGCGCCATCAAACAAACCTCAATCCGTCAAGTAAATGTTGATGTACAGGACAACGCCTTGATGGGTTGCTGAGTGAGTCTCAAAGATGGATTACACCACTCAACGGAAGTAGGTGGTGTGTTCTCTTGAACAAACATCATCAAAGAGACGATTGAAAAGATCGAGATGTTGATGGAAGTTTCATCATGACATAAAAAATGTACGAATTCGAAACGACCATGCGAGATATGATCAATGAGGTTCGTCTCGCATTCAGCACTCGTGAACCAACCAATCCTCAACTTCCCATGCTTCGGATCGATCTGGGCTTCACAAATTCAAAGTTATTTCGACATGAATCATGAAAACAATGATGAGAAATCTGTATTTGCCGAGTATCTTGCCGAACTGACTTCTCTCATTCCGTTTGGTTATCCTGTCATTGCAACCTTGATGATCAATCTGGGAGCACTTGTGGAGGCAGGAGCCACATTGAACGATACAACTATTGGTTATTTTGTCAATTCGTTTGTTGGTCTGCTTGTGGAATTGTGTCCACAATATTTGAGAATTTATCGCAAGTGCAAATCTCCAAAAGTGTCAGAACAAACCAAGCAAATTTTGGAAGCACAATGTGAGTCTATGAGTGAAGGCATTGATAAAGTGGAAAAAGCAGTCGTTTGCATCACGAGTAGATATGCATTGGCTCGAAATTTAATGAGACAACATGCAAGCTTTACACAATTACAAGAACTCACAACAGCGTTGAGATTTCAATTTCGATTTCTATTTTTTGCGACACATTTATTGCATGATGAGCCAATTCTTATCATTCATCCCATTGAGAAATGGGGCATAAGAGCTAAAATTTCATGCATTACTTCGAATTGGACGTTGCATATGGTCATGGCATACTTTTTGAAACAACAATTTCCTTCTCTTTCCATCCAATCGCCACGAGTGGAACAAGTGGAATACTTACTTGGACAACGATCAAAAGCAAAAGGATCCATGTTCTGGGTTTATGAAATGTACAACTGGACAGCATTGGATTCACTTCCATCAGGTCAAGAGCATGAATCATACGAACAACATTGTTTCAACAACGGACTCGATCACCGAATTTGGGGAGAAGGTGTTCCAAGTGATATCACCAAATTTGAAGGCATTCGGGTCATATTATTAGGACCAGCTCAATATGAAAGAAGATGTAATTTAATGAAAGATTTTACTGAACAAAAAGCTTCTTTTGAAATTGAGCGAGAGATGTCGCAAGATGAAATTGAAACTCTGTTGAACAAGATGGTGAATATTAGCACTGAAGAAAAGAGGAGAATTGTTGAACAAAGAAGCTTGGAAACTGGTGTTGGTTTGGTAGATAAGGAATGATCAATACAATCCGAGACCTTTTCATGAATTAATGCGAAATCTATCAGCCGAACGTCTTTCAGGAATTATATAATTTTGTGGGCACTAAGTTTGAACATAATCTGAGTGGCACAAAGTGTATGAGTGACTTGTCGAGTCGGTCGAGATTTTCGATTAGTTGGAAGGCTATTTCCCCATCGGTGTCAAGATTACGAGAGGTGCAAATTTTCGACAGTTACGGAAATGCTGTGACCGTTCGGTCAAAATTGTCAAGTGTATGCAAATTTCATCCACGCTGTCTGTACATATGTCGACCCACGACTCAACATGTCATCTGCCATCTTGTGTATCTCCTCGAAAATATACTCCATAACAAAAAGTCCCAACAACAACAACGCCATGACAACAACAGATTCTCCACCCAACACGAACAACAACACCAATGATACGACAGCTCACTCCACGGACCTTCTCAATGAGCAATTTCGTGAAGCTGCACTAATATCTCCTTCGACTGCAACCACAACTGTACCAGTAACGAGTTGTGCTCCAGGTCAACAGCAACAGGAACAACAACCAGAAAAAACAGAGAGTAGGAATGATGATGATGAAAAAGATGACGCACAGAGTTGTGTGGCAGTGGATGATAATTTTCAATTCAAAGGTAAGACCTTTTGACTGTATGATCATGATTCAATGGTTCATTATAATTTTCATCACTTAGAACATCGTGAAGATCATGCAAACACAATCATTGAGAAAGATCCTGTTCAAAACATGTCATCGGAGAAACGTAACTCCAAACATCATTCCACAACCTCGAAAATGTCATCTGCCAGTTCCACCATTTACAAAATCAAAACTTGCTTTGGTGTGTCGCATGTCAACGTTGCATGTGCGCTCATCATGATTGTCATGCTCTTAAACTTTCTTGCTTTGGTCGCCATTTGCTTGTTAACCATTCAAATCTTCTTAACTGCCAACACTGGTGTTAGTGAAATTATGATTGCAAGAGGAGATGGTCTCTACTTTGATGAAATGGCTCATTCAAGCATTCGTTTGGCAGCCACTACTAATTACAGCATTGTTGACACGACGGTCCACATTAATCGATACAACTCGAACCCAACAAGAATACGAGCAGCACTTAAAAACATTATCACAGCTCTTCCTGTGAATTACACTTTGAAACCTGAGGGATTTTTGGCACAAGGTACAAACAATATTCCAATCTTGACAGTGTATGCAAACATGTCCAAATTATTGAACTCCTCTTCAACGTTTCATATTGGAAAGGCCTTATGGGAAAGTGAAGAATTTCAAACCATGAAAGCGAACTGGACTCGTGATTTTAATCTTTTTTTACAAGATGTGACAAGTTATGGATCTAGAAGAGATGACGAAGTACAGAGACGTAATATTGCAGTATTGTGTATTGTGGTCATTTCTCTTGCTATCATGTTGCCTTCATTGGTGGCTACCTTTGTATTTACATTGAAAAAGGATCACACTTCCAGCACCAAGTTGAAGCAAGTGAATGCCAATATGGTCTCATCGACCATGCAACATCCTACCCTGAGAGAAATGTTTAGAAAATACTGTGAACAAAATGATCTCGCTGCTACTTTCCATTGCATTGAAAAGATTCATCTCTATCAAGAATTGTGTTCCAAATCATTTGAAATTTATGTGAAATTATTTGAAAAGAAGAAATCATTTGAAAAACTCCGTCTATCGAGCAACAACGTTCAGAAAGAAAAACCTCTCAGAACCTCAGTCTTTAGAACTATCCAATACACAGAAAACGATCTCAAACTCGTTCAGAATTTGAAATTAGAGCTTGTCTTTGAAATTCTCGTTAATTGCTCAGACTATGAAGGAGAATTCGAAGCTCCAGTGAATGAACATTACATTAGCAACGTTTATCAAATACTTGATGAATTGAATCTCCAGACTGCATCGAGAGGTGCCAATACCTCTTCTCCTCGTGATTTTGATTTATATGAACACTATTTGAGAGAGGACTTGTTCGACTCTGTTGAAAAGAACTTGATTGATTTTTTATCAGTTCCTCATCATGCATTCAAACAAAGCTTAACAAAGGTTCAAGAGAGTCACCACAATACGACAATTTCATCACCTAATGTGAACTGAAGGGTAAAATATTAAGCTTTGATCAAGAACCCTGCATTCTTGATGAAGGACAAGATTGAAACAATTCATTATTTGACAACTGCTGTTCCATCCACAACTCTCCAACACGTAATTGAACTTCCTCCACCAATTTCAGGTGGTTTGGTTGTTTGACCTCAATTTCAAACAAAGAGCATTGACCTGTTTCCATCAGATGGTGTTTTGCTTTGTTTTGTCGAATATTCATGATTTTAATATTTTTTTCAAATATTAAAAAAATAGGCCATAACTTCTGCTTTAGATACAGCAAGCGTACTCCCAAAAACTCTTTTGGATTCATCTATCACGACAAACAAAACCAGCCGATTTTTCAATTTCTGATAAGAAATATTTTAGACGTTGGCAAATGAAGAGACCGAATTAAAAAGGTTGGAATTATTATATGTATCAAATGGAAATACTCGGATGATGTAAAGGAATTTCGGATTTAATCAAAGTTTTCCGTAAATTCAGTCACTAATCATTTCACTGACATTACTCATGACTTCACTCAATACTTCGAATTGGATAGAATGCTCTTCCTTCTCGTTTGACTTTCTTCAAAAGTAAATGAAAGATGAAATCCATGAGGTGACGCTTAGATCTGTCCACTGAAAGCGAACAATGTTTATCCCTCGTGATTTGAGAACTCAATCACCGCCGCTAGATTTGGTAAGTGGCCTGGGCCAGCAGTGACTTTGCAAAAAGCTAGGAAGCACAGTTTCAACGTTATTGCCAAGATCTCATTCTCGAAAAAACAAAGCCATGTCTCGATCTTGGTTTCTTGTAGAGTGCTCTGCGCTTTTAATTCTCTTGCTTGTCAACCTTTCTTCATCCTCAGTATTGGCTTCCACTTTTTACCTTTCACCTAGTGGAAGTGACTCCAACAATGGCCAATCTGTTTCCACACCATGGATGACCTTTAACAAAGCATTTACCACCATGAAAGGCGGAGATGAACTCGTCCTTTTGGATGGAACCTATTCTGTCGCTGCTGGTACTGGAATCATCAATTGGCAAGGCTCCAATTCGGCACAACCTCCCTCAGGAACAAGTTTGAATGCACCTACCTCATTCGTGCTCAAAATCCTGGAAAAGTGAAAGTAGATGGTGCCTTGTTTATTGGAAGATCGTTTCGTAAAGACAGCTACATTAGTGTGAATGGAATTACATTTGAAGGAGATTCTCAGATTTATAATTGTGATTATTGTACTGTGAAAAATTGTGGATTCCATGGTTCGTTCTGGATTGGAACAAATGATCACCAAATGGACAACCAATACAACTTGGTGGAAGATTGTTGGATGTGGGGCAGTCAGAGAAGAATTATTTCAGGAAACTATAGAGCTAATTACAATGTCTGGAGAAGAGTGGTGGTAAGGTAAGTTTCAACAATGAACATGATCACACATGCATTAACATTATCATTGATTATCGTTTGAAACAACAACAGAGGGGATGGTTGTGGGCAAACATACTGTCAAGGAAGTGGTAATCCTAATGTTGGTTTTACAGTTTACGATTCTCATGACACAACAGTCGAAAATATGATCATTGTCGATAGAATTTTAGCAACGGGAGATTACCCTGGAGCTGATTTTGCAGGTATGTTTGTCGCTTAAACATCTCCTTTAATCTCCTTATTATGATCCACACACAACTTGATCTCTGTTACATTTTCATGATCCTCTTCTTAAACGTTTAACGATTCACATCACACATCCAGCTGCTCAACACACCAATGACATCAAATGGTACAATGGTAGAAACAGATGGCTTGGATGCATCACTGTAAATTGTCCAGATGTTGGCTTTTACTTGGAACCAGATTACACCCTCGATCCAACGTTCTATCTCAAGAACTGTGTTGCAGTGAACACCAAAGAGACTGGTCTCAATATTGCAAGAAAAGCATCCAATATCACTTACGAAAATGTCATGGCCATACGTTGTGAAGGTGACGGCATTCGTGTGAGCCCTGAACCAGGGGTCGTCAGTGGAGTGGTCAGAAATGCTGTATCGTATGGATCTGGTCGTTATGGAATTAACTCTCAATTCAAACCATCCTATGTAAACGTTTATGGTAGTGGAGTGTCTCCCTTCCAACAAACAACACCAACCGTGGGAGTCTCATTGAGTGATCCAACCACAAGCTCACCAGTGGCATTGAAATATCCAGTTCGAATTGAAAAAAATTCATTCCTCAGTAAGACAGGTTACAACAACGAAGATATTGGTGCAAACATTGTTGTCAAATATGGTTTGGATGGCACTCGATTTGGAGATTCTAATGTAGAGTTGTTGACAGCAAATAGTTTATGGCCATGGCCCAATGAAGATCGTATCAAAGCAGAGATGTGTGCTAGCACTACAAGAGGATTTTGTTCGAGTGGCAAACGGTTGGATGGAGTGAATGCTGTAACTTTAACTTCCTATATTTGGGAAATTTTAGGAAATCCAATTCCTACTGAAATTTATCAAAATTCGAACACTTCTACAACATGTTTTGGAATTGACTCTACATCTGCTCAAGTATGTTCTGGACATGGAGTTTGTGTGAGTTTAGATTCATGTTCTTGCACGGGTGGTTATACTGGAAGCAATTGTGCAACGGCACCTGCCATTACTTGTTTTGGCATTGCTCAAGGAAATGCAAGTGTTTGTTCTGGTCATGGTAATTGTGTAGCCAACAATCAATGCTCGTGCACGGGTGGGTATACTGGAAGCAATTGTGCCACACCACCTTCGAATGCGATTAGCTGTTATGGTATTGCACAAGGAAATTCAAGCGTTTGTTCTGGTCATGGCACATGCACTGCTCAAGATCAATGCAATTGTAATTCAGGATACTCTGGAACGAAATGTGAAAATGTCAATCAACCAAAACCATCTCCAATTGTTTCGAAAAGTATTCGAAATTTCAATAGCACTACCAGGAATGATTCGAGTGCGTTGTTTGAGGGAAACAAAGTTGTGACATGGGGATGGATGATTCTTGTGGTGTTCATGTTTGTGGAATGGTGGATGTAAGGGAAATGTGAAAGAATAAAACATTCTTTGTCGATGAGATTACTTTGTTAGAATATTTATGAGAGCACTCTCAGCTTCAAGTTCAAGAATATCAAAATCCTTCTACAATTTCAAGTAATTCCATACATGCCATGTGAACTGAAAATTAAGCTAAAGTTCAGACCTTCTCGAGTTTTGACACAGGTTAAAACAATTTTGCCAAGTATTAGCGAAAGTGGAATGCGACACCAGGTTTTTTAGTTACCAAATCTTGTCGCTCATCTCAACAGGTACTCTATTCATTGATAACATGTAGTTTCTTCTCGAACTATCCAGCCACCACTACTGAAACTCTTGGGTTTATAACATCTCTTTTATGTATCTCTGTAGATAACATGATAAAAAACAAAGTGTCATGGCGCTCACTAAAAATGGCTTCAAAGCAAAAAAGGACACTAGTTGACGAACGGACGATCGGGGCCGTACAGATAAATAAATGGTCGCATTAAAATTTCAATACTACATTGTGTCATCTTTCGTAATAGTATTCAATCGAGACGTCACTTGCCAAATCAAAGACTGTCGCACCATTTGGCTCTTCCTCCTGCCACAACCACAGCCAGTATGAAGATGATCAACACTTCGAAAACGACAACACTCTCCGTCGTTAAATTCAATCTCCCAAACGATGACAACAATGACCACCCAACAAACGAAGAACCTCCTCTCAAACTCACTCACCTCATTCCATCGGAAAAACCTCAACGAAAAAACTATCAATTTTCACTTCGAGCAAAACCTGTACCTCACGACATTCCACTCTCCGTATACGAACTTGTTGTGGAGTTTTAGAATTTGATTGTATGCGAGTGATGTCGATCTTGGCACTGATATTCAATGTGTGTGCTTTTGCTGTCATTGCAGGTGTCATTATTCACTCGTTTTCAGTCATTAACAATCCTCGAGCAGATATTCTTTCATTACGTGGAGATGCCTTGTATAATTGTTTGTTAATGGAAGAAGCCACTCGACATGCCAGTTATGCCAATAATTTGACAGCTGCCAAATTGTGGTATCAATATCGAGATGCCATGGTCGATGCCCTCTCAGGAATCTTTGACGTGTTGCAACAAAGTGGTTCGACCATTAATATTTCAACATTGGTCGATCCTGTCAAGAAAGATCCAATGGTCATTCCCATCATCAAGTCGAACAACAGATTATTTCACTTGTCGAGAATGGACGTCCACTCGAAGCTAAAAAACTCTTCGTTTCCAATGCGTCTTTTATTAGTTCATATACAGGAAAGTGTTTCAGAATTTTCTCAATGTATTGAAAACAGATGGACGTTTCAAGGATCAAATTATTAACAGTACGAGTATCACGACCGTGTCAGTGGTTGGAACCAATCTCACTCTCATCATTCCTGTCATGTTTGTCATCTTTTTATTGACCATTAAACGTGACAAGGATGCTTCCAAGAAATTAAGGCAAGCCGAGTTGTTGCTGTTGAAGGACACGATTGCGAATGGAGGTTTGAGAACTCTCTTTCGAAATTTCATTGTTGAAAAGGCTGAAGGTTCTCGAAATTTGCGACTCTTGAATCAATACATGTTTTTAGAAAAGGTTCAATATTATAAGGATTTGAATTTGAAATTGTTTGAAATTCAAATCAAGATGGAACGACAAGAATTTGAAAACAAGAGACAAGTGAAATCGCCACAATTCTCTTTCAACCTATGAAGACCTACAAGAGAGAATCGACCTCTTGGAGGTTCTTCGAGTGACTCGACGACTTCTGAATTGAGTAACATTGTCATGCACAATCACAACACTTTCAATGAAAATTATCCTCAACAAGTAGAAAATGATTGGGACTCTCCAGAATTGGCTTTGATTTTCCCAGAATTGAACACTCATGTTGTTTTTTCACAACAAGATATTGACAAGATTGAGAGAGAAACGTATGAAGTTGCGTTCGAGATTTTCAGTGAACATTTGGATGAGAAAACTGCTGGAGATTGTCATATTGGTGGACTCTCAAAGAAAATGATTCAAGAAGTGAGACAAGTATTGGATGCTATCAATCATTGTCAAGATCTTGAACTGAAACAAGTTGAAAATGAAGGAACAAGTATCGACCAATTAAGAAGCATTCCACCAAGACAAGGTTGAGTGATGCCTTGTTTGATCCACTTCAAGAAAAGGTAGCTGAACGATTACTGACTTTACATAAACAATTCAAGCAACACTTGCATTGGGAACGAAAACAAGTCCATTCAGAAAGGAATTATCTGGACAAGTAGAAGAAATTTAAATAAATATATTTAATTCTTTACAAAATTACTACAAAATTACAATGACACATGGTGGGACGTTCCTTTGTGTCACCCTTAATTTCGTAAAGAATTGTTGCAAAATTATTATTCGATCAATACCACTTAGAATTAAGTCCCTTAAACGTGCAACTGTTTTGACATAACAGCATACTAGTATAGGGAAAACTCAAAGCTGCCCTCGGTCAACCCTGGGAGGTTGTCATCAAAGATGCAAGTACAATGCTGAATATATTCTTTCAAAATTCTGCCTTAACGAACATATCTTTTCTCACAATCAAAGAGAAGCAATCATGACTCACTGTATTTAAAAAGAATGATAAGGTAGAGCACACAAACAAGGTCCAACATAGCAATGTTGATTTGATTGACAAGACCATCATGATCGATGATGTTCATCACAGCATGCCAACAATCATTGAATATGAATGAATCATTCACTTGATTTCATTTTCCTCAACCATTCGAGTCATTCCCATCCAATGTTGAAGATTGGAATTTCGGAAGGGACAATGTGTGTTTTCAACGGTCATCATGTCCTCGAGCTTTGATCATCTCCATTCATTCACGATATTCAACAATAAACTCATCGGTATCATATCATATAACAACATGCTGTCAACTGTGTCTGTCATCATGATGACGAGGCTGACCATGATGTGTAAATCAACAATAAAACTCATCAATGATTCGTTGCTCACTCGTATTTCAAACTCTTATTGAAAATTCTCTCGGAATTGAAATGTTATTAATACGTTTTCATGGTCATCGATTCGATACACATTTTCTTCATGATGTGTGTCTTCCAATGATCATTGGCTACAAAGTTTGTTCTAGGTTGTACAAGCCTGATCCCCAAAAGTACAATTACTTCAACGAAAGTGTTGAGCCAAGTCACTTGCCAATTCTCGACTTTCACCAATTGTAATCAAAAGTCAACCGCCCCACGCACCAACCACCACACGTCACTTGCCATTGTAAAATTCAGCTTAACCGCAACTCGCCTATAATTTTCCCAGCACAGGCATTCTTCAAATTTTGCGTTTTCGAAAAAAACAAACAACACCACAACCACACACAAAATGGGTAAAGAGAAGGAACACATTAACGTTGTCGTCATTGGTCACGTCGACTCTGGTAAATCCACCACCACTGGACACTTGATCTACAAGTGCGGTGGTATCGATAAGAGAACCATTGAAAAGTTCGAAAAGGAAGCTCAAGAAATGGGTAAGGGTTCCTTCAAGTACGCTTGGGTTTTGGATAAGTTGAAGGCCGAAAGAGAAAGAGGTATTACCATTGATATTGCCTTGTGGAAATTCGAATCCAAGAACTTTGTCTTTACCATTATTGATGCTCCAGGACACAGAGATTTCATCAAGAACATGATTACTGGTACTTCTCAAGCTGACGTTGCCATCTTGGTCATTGACTCTACTACTGGTGGTTTCGAAGCTGGTATTTCCAAGGACGGTCAAACCAGAGAACATGCCTTGTTGGCCAAGACTTTGGGTATTCAACAATTGATTGTCTGTATGAACAAGTTCGATGATAAGACTGTCAATTACAATCAAGCCAGATACGATGAAATCAAGAAGGAAGTTGCTGACTACTTGAAGAAGTTGGGTTACAAGGTTGATGATATTCCATTCGTCCCAATCTCTGGTTGGACTGGTGATAACATGATTGAAAAGTCTGACAAGATGCCATGGTACAAGGGAAAGTGTTTGTTGGACACTTTGGATGACTTGAAGCCACCAGTCAGACCAGTTGATAAGCCACTCAGATTGCCACTCCAAGACGTTTACAAGATTGGTGGTATTGGTACTGTCCCAGTCGGTAGAGTTGAAACTGGTGTCTTGAGACCAGGTATGGTTGTTCACTTTGCTCCAGGTCAAGCTCCAGATTCTGAAGTCAATCTGTTGAAATGCACCACCAATCTGTCCCAGAAGCTAAGCCAGGTGACAATGTTGGTTTCAACGTTAAGGGTTGTCCACTACTGATATCAAGAGAGGTTATGTTGCTTCTGATACCAAGAACGATCCTGCAAAGGAAACTGCCTCATTCGAAGCTCAAGTTATCATCATGAACCACCCTGGTGAAATCAGAAACGGATATACTCCAGTTTTGGATTGTCACACTTCTCACATTGCTTGTAAATTCGAAAAGTTGTTGGCTTTGATCGACAAGAGAACCAACGCAACTGTTGAAGAGAACCCAGAAAAGATCAAGAGAGGTGAATCTGCTATGGTCAAGTGTGTCCCAACCAAGCCAATGTGTGTTGAAGCTTACACTGATTATCCACCTTTGGGAAGATTCGCTGTCAGAGACATGAGACAAACTGTTGCTGTCGGTATCATCAAGAAGGTTGAGAAGAAGGAAATTGCTGCTAAGAAGTAAATTTCTTCTTGAAATGGTGTGTTTCCAATAAAATTCAAAAATTTATCAAACTTTGTTTGCTGTGTGAATATAAAAATCAAAATTCGCTGGGACGAGCTGTTGCTGCAACGTCAAGCTTCTAGAAAACTTTAAGCTTGGTAGTTGATTGAGGAAATTTGAATTGATTTTGGGAAAGCTCACTCCTTAGACCTGGTCAATTAAACGACCTCATTGAAGATGTTTTCCTACATGTGAATTTGTAGGAATATAATACAATTTATTAAGCTTACACATTTTGACGTCTGGCTTTTCTCGCTCGTAGACACAACACAACCACAACCAACACAATGGCACCAACCAAACTCACCAAGACACACGATCCAACCAACGATGCAATCAATGCAATCATCAAGGTCTGTGAATTGGTGTCAACCTCCACTCCTCCTGACTTGATCTCTTCATTCTTTTGAGAAGCCTTCTTATAATTCATGTCAATCACAGCAAATGAAGTCAAGTGATATGTTCGACACACCATGGAAAAGACAACCATTGGAGAAGATTGTGAATTGGTAGCTTCTAAGGTTTTCTTTTCTTTGAGAATGGATTCCACTCCGTCGGATTTCCAGGATTGACTCGATTCATCAAAGTACATGCAAGTGAAATTGAAAGGACTGGTCGCGTTGAGATCGAGCGTTCCTTTGACATTGGTAAAGACAAGTTGAATGGGTTCTTGTAAATTTTGAACTGAAATTTTCTGTCCGTTCGAATCGAAGAGTGAAATTTTAAGGATGGGACTCACGGTGGTTCTTCTGCTGGAGTGGCAGCTGACAGATTTGAATTTTGGAACACTGAGGTAATCAACGTAACTGCTGCATTCGAGGTGAGATTGACCTGATTCGACAAGTATTGTTCCAAATTCGAAGGAAGGCTCACCACCACTGATGTGAAATTACTAAAAGTCACATTCTTCGAGTTGAGTTGTGTCAAATTGGTAAATTGTTGAGATTGCAACTCACTGGAAATGGATGGATTTGAATTTGAATTTGACAAGGAACAATTTCCATTCACTACTTGTGTTGGACAAAATGGAATGTTACATTCTGCTCCAATCCATCCATATTCACACACGACACAAGATTCTAAAACTGAATTCCACATGTAATCAGGACCATAGGAATTACAATTTGGTAATATTTTCCAACTCGATTTTTGACAGGATCTGTGAATAATAATTGTCCTTTTTCGGTTAAAAACATTCCAGCTCTCATTAAATTGGGAGTGTACAAGTTTTGGGAAGGAGGAAGACCATTCGCTGTGTAAGATATTTGAGCAACGACTGTCAATAGCTTTGAAAATCGATCAATTTTCAAAATTCGACTATTTCCACGATCCAAAATGAAAATAGTTCCAAGACGAGTGACTGAAACAGCAGTTGGCATATTCAGAGCCACCCATAATGGATGCATTCCAGAATTGTTGATATCAATGTTCCATCCCTGAACTCCTGAACCAGCAACTGTTGAAATGATTCCTTGTGCATTGACTTTTCTGACACGATGTCCAAAGTTTCTGCAATGTATAATTCTCCACTCGATTCGTGATAAAATACTCCAGTGGGTTTTTGAAGTGAAGATTTGATGGCTTCAATATTGTCCAGGCCTCTGCATTGTCTCTATTTCCAGCTACTGTGGTGATAATATTGTTTTGAATTTTTCGTACCAAACCATGTTCTGTGTCTGCAAAATACAAGACATTGTCAGATGTCACATGAATACCAGTAGGGTATTTAAGAATGGCGTCTCGAGCTAGACCTCCATCTCCAATTCCTCCTATCAACGTTTCAACATTGGCTTGAGTTGGTGAAGTTAATGATACTTTTCGAACTCGATTTGCTGTTGGCTCCACGACAAACAACTCTTTCGAATTTAATGGAGAAATTGCAATTCTTGATTGAAGGAAAGAGTGACATTCTGACCTGCTCCATCATTTGTATTAAACACACATGGTGTATTTAATCCAGCAACGAGTGACGTTGTCTGACCTGTCGTCATGTTAAAACTTTTCATTTGACAATCTTGAGTGGAATAGAGAGTCGTTCCATCTTGTGAAACTTGAACCGATTGTCCACTTCCAACTATGGACACGGTATGATTCAAAGATGTGACAGATACTTTACAATGGTATTGGTCGAGTCGGTATAATAAAGGTTATCATTCTTGACATCGTAGGACAGAGATGAAATAGTTCCAGATGTTACAAGTAGAGTGATCATCATTCCAGTCGATGCATCAACTTTTCGAATAGTTCTGAAATCTGCAATATACACATCTTCAGTGATGGGATTGACAGAAATATCTACTGGACTTAATAAAGGAGAGGATGTTGCCAATTGAGCTGATGTTGGGGTTTCTGAACAAATACCATTTCCTGCTACAATAGTAATGGTTCCGTTGAGTAAAATCTTTCGAACTCGACAATTTAAAGAGTCAGCAAAGTATAAAACACCTTGAGAGGAGAAGGAGAGACCTTTTGGTTGATTCAAAAAGGCCCTAGTGGCGAGAAGGTTTTCACCATTGTATCCGGCATCTTCTCTACCAGCGACGTGACAATCTCATCAGTGTTTAAACTCATGGCTCTAATTCTGTGATTATTGGTATCAGAAATGTAAATTTGATTAGTGACAGGATGAACGGCAATTCCTTGCGGACCATTTAAAAGTGATCCCTTGGCGTTGAAATTACCACCTAAGGTTGATGTTGTTCCAGCAAATCCCATCAAAATCCCATCTGAAGCCATGAATTGAAGGGCATTTGCATTAGAATCAGAAACCATAATTCCATCGATTCCCATTGATATTCAGCTAAACCATTAGGAACGTTCAAACTGAGAGTATTTCCCCAAACAACTCTAGAACGAGATGTTTCCAAAGGCTCTTCGAGCACAGACATGGTTCCAGTACCTGAAATATCACCAACATTTGAGACTGTTGAAATTTGTTGAGAAGATGAAACTTTCGAATTCGATTGGACCTGGCCTCTGAAATGAAAACATCTCCGGTGGATTTTGAAACCAATACGTCAGAGGGGAACATTAAATTGGAAGGGTAGGCAGGCGTATTGTCTTGTGCTGTGGGTAACAACGAACCACTTCCTGCAATGGTGTGAATAACTCCGTTGGTATCGACTTTACGAAGTCTGGTATTTCCATAATCGGCAATAATGACTTCTCCATTTGGGGACACGACAACATCCATCGGAGCCCTCAAAGAAGCAAATACCGCCAAGTTTCCGTCTCCACTATATCCTGGTTTTCCATTTCCTGCTACTGGTGTCATCATTGTTGTTGCAAAGTCATATCTTCTCACGACGTTCCATCCTGTTTCAGTAATGTACAGAGAAGACTCATCTGGTGAGAGAGCAATACCAGTTGGAGAAAGTAATGAAACGTTCATTGCACTGGCTGTAGCATTTGAATATTGTGCTCCATTGTTACCATTTCCAGCAATGATCTTTGAAATGCCAGTTGTCAAATCCACAGATCTCACTCGATGGTTTGCCGTATCCGTCAAATACAACATGGTTGCCTCATTATTCACCACAATGTTCGCTGGTTGCACATTCAATATACCAAATGTTATCGTTCTCTTTGAATTAAATCTCCAATCCACAATGACAATTCGTCGATTCATAGTATCTGCAATATACAAAGTTTTTGTAGCTTCATGAAAAAAGAGACCATTGGGATAATTCAACAAGGTGGCATTTGGTAACCCATTTCCAGAGGGTTCGATACCAGCAGTTCCATTTCCAATCACGTCAGTAATCACATAAGGTTCTTCTGAATTTAAATTAAATTTTCTCACTTTATGGTTGTCAATGAAATAAACATCTTTCGAGTAGGGTGCGCATGCAATGTCCATGACTGAGGTAACGGTATATTTAGAACTGGACAAAGGATCGCCAATGAGTGTTTGAATCATTTGAGAAGTCAATGAAAATTTTCGAATGCGACCCAGCGAAAGGTCCCCAAATAAAATTGACTGTTGAAAATTGGCATCTGACAGGACTGAGTGAGAAAGGCCACGCACCATTCCCATACCTGCTGCTGTTGCTGTAAAGCCGTCCATTCCATAGCCGCCAGCAATATCCAACGATACTTGATACGAAGATGGTTCTTTCGTCGTAGCAACATGTGACGTTTGTTGTTGTTGTGCATTAATTTCGCATCCAATGTTCAGTAATAAGATGAAGGACAACACTGCAAATGACAATAGCCACATGCTCGTCGTGGCAACTTGCTTCTTACAAACACTCGTCGTTGCCGTTAGCATGGTTTTTTAATAATTTTGAACGTGTCAAACGGAAACATTTGATGTCAGACGAGAACTTGAAAGTTGGGTACTGGAAGTTGCGAAACATTCTATGAGCAGATCAAAGAAAAAAATAATCAAAGTGTGAGAGTGTTGACCGCTTTGAGAACAACAAGTCATGAAGGGCTTGTCACATGTGAATTAAGATCGTAATGGTAGGTTTGTGAAAAAAATCAAACGCAAGCAGTACAAAAAGAGTATGGCAGAACTATGTTTATTGAATTGAGGTTACTTTTTACTCTCTTCAACTTTTCAGAAATGAAATTTTGAATTTTGAAACATAACGGACAAATCATTACTGTAATCATAACCAAGTATCAAATTTGTGCATGATTAAAAAAATGACGAGTGTGATGTGTTTTAGCTGTTTCTGCTAATGCTCGCCTTGATTTTTTCTAGCAGCGCCTACGCTTTCATACCCTCCAATCCCAACTCGATTCGCATTGTTTCACATTCGCAAGACATTGAACGAATGGGAAGAAGAGAACCCCATCGTCGTCCATCCTTCGAGATCGAAAATCGAATATTCAACTCTTTCCGCTTCCATCGATCCATAAGAATAATCATGAAGAAGATCATCGCAGTGCTGAAACCGCTCGTAGTAGCACTACTCAATCGATTTGGACACAAAATTCTTCAATTCTCACTTCCTATTATCTTCAACAACAAGAATTATTGAAAATTCATAAATTACGACAACGATTGACCGATTCGAAACGTAATAATTTCTTTGCTTCTCAAGATTTTCAAATTCGACACATTCATTTAGCTCTCACACAACAACCAAATGAAATGGTCGTTCAATTTCACACATTTTCATATCATCCATCGTTGGGCGACCATTGGTGAAAATTGGAAAGTCTCGAGACTTGAAAGCAAATGTTGAAGTGTTTCATGTTGGAGCTGTGATGACTGGATATGGAGATACGAATCATACGGGTTTTGATTATTCAATTTTAATGTCACCACTCGAGTTTGACACGACATATCATTACCAAGTAGGATTGGGATTTGTGGTGAATGGAGAGGCTACTTTTATGGTCAAATCCGAACAAGTATATAATTTCACAACAAGAAGTGAGGATCCAGATGAAATTTCTGTACTCATGTTTGCCGATATGGGAGTCGTTTTTTCACCAATGAATGTGAAACGTATTCAAAATCGAGTTCGACAACAAGCAATGAATGGAAATTTCTTTATTTATCATATTGGAGATATTAGTTATGCTGATTTTTATCCTGGAATGATGTATCAATTTATTTGGAATTTGTGGTTTGAATATTTTGATGAAATTCATCCCTACGTTCCTTATATGGTGTCTGTGGGTATGTGTTTAGAGAATTAACGTTATATTGATCCACATGATTATATTCTTGAATTTCTCAATTCTCAATATGTTTGTTAACATTGATTTCACACATTTTGACTGAACTATTTCACAAACTGAATTAAGGTAATCACGAATATGAACCAAGACATCCAGACAATCAAGATTATGAACAAAACTTTGCTGCCTACAATCACAAATTTTGGATGCCACTTCGAAACAATTCTCAATACGGTCACAACATGTGGTATCATTTTGATTTTGGACCTGTTCGATTTGTTTCCATTGACACTGAAACCAATTACCCACATCCACACGAGAGTCCATATCCTCCCATTTTCAATGGCAATCAATTTTCCTATGTCACTAATGCAATCAAATCCACCAATAGAAGCCAAACACCTTTCTTGGTGGTTTTGGGACATCGTCCAATTTATTCTGCAGTGAAAGGATTTAGCGATGCCAATGGAAATGTTCTTTCTCGATCGAAAGTTCTTCAAAATGTATGGGAGAGAGTATTTTATGAGGGACATGTGGATTTATATACATGTGGACATGTTCATGCCTATGGTATGTTTATATGGAATGAGAATGATGATGTGAAATTAATGATTTTCAAAATTATTGACTGTCCATGGTTGACATGATGATTCTAGAGAGACAATATCCTGTATATAATCAAACTGTTGAGACGAAATCAAATCCAAATAATTTAACAAATCCAAGAGATACTGTTCATCTCATTGTTGGAACTGGAGGTTGTATCGAAGGACTTGAGCTTAATGAATGGTACAATAAGAATATTTATTGGAACTATAAAATATTCAATGATGTAAGTGAATAATTGTGGATGTGTTCTTATAATCTCCATTCTTTTTCATTGATAGGATGAAGGATATGCACTCTTACGTGTGAAACGAGACAAAACAAATAGGAGACAAATGACAATTACATGGGAATTTTACAGTACGACTCATGATGAATTAGTAGACTCTTTTGTCATGACCAAGACCTATTAATCCAACAGAAAAATTGATGATTTTCCTCCAATATATTCATCATAATTGATCCGCGCTCAAATGTTTATTACGATTTCATCTCATAAAAAAATGTCAAAACGCAATTCTCTCATTTCTTCATATCCGTCCTCATCTCTGAGACAGTTTCCGAATCAAAGCCTCATCCTTTTTACCCTCCCCGAAGAATTATGGCTCATGATTATTTCCTTTGTAGATTATCATTCTCTTTGTGCATTGGAAAAGACATGCAACTTTTTTCGAAAGGAACTTTTAAATCGGGATGGATTTATGAAATTATTAATTAATAATTTAGTGTTGAGCATGATGCACAGCAGTAATCAAAATAGCGAAAAAATTCAACACATGTTTGATGATGATGATGATGAATTGTACGAACAAGAAGAGGATTATGTTTTTCAAAATAATTTTGTTTTTGATAGCCATTGTCATGAAGAAACAGCTGATTTAGTCATTCGAGAAATTAAGCATGGACATCGACAACGATCGACTCAAATTCTTCGAGAATATTTCTTTGAAAAAATTATGAAAGAAGATTACCGAGAAATTGAGAGAGAATATGTTATGAATTATTTGGTTCTTGAAGAATTTAAATTTCAATCGTTACGTGATGTGTATATTGCGTGTCACTTGTTTAATGTCAATCCATTTGTTTCATGGAGAAAGATTTTACCAACAGCTAAAAATAATGAACAATATAATGCCATTCTCATGGAAAATGCCGAAGAATTGTGTGGATTAAGAATTCATTGGAAAGGAATTGTCATTCAAAATTCAAATGGAATGCTCACGTGCTACTTGTATGACGATGAAGAAGATTTGACAGATTTATTCAATATTGAACTCTCTGCATTACCCATTGTGATCCTAAAGCACGTAAAAAATCTCTCTGATTTTAAATATTTGGACACTGTGGAATTCATTGCTGAAATTGAGTCCATGCCAGATCATGTTACAAGTAATAGAAATTTTCTTGGATTTATTCAAGGAGCTCACTCTGTTCTCGATCAATTCAGCTCCTCAATTTCTCAATATATACCTCACTATAATGCCCTTGATAGGCTTTTGAAATCAAATTTATATGTCACTTTACGAGTGCAAGGAGATGGAACATTGATTCGACAAGTTACCAATAATAACTTGGAAAATATTAATCTCACCGTGACTCGATATACGAAACAAGCAAATGCTCAAGAAAATCATGGACAAGTCATACGTTGGAACGCACAAATTATTTGGAAATTTATATTTGGCAGTCATCGATACCTACTTGTGAGATGTTTCGATTCTCAAAGTTCTCTCCTTTGTTGGGTCAAGTGTGAAAAGCAAATCTCCTCCTCTTCTCTACCTTCTCCTGGAGATTGTGTTTCTATTAAGGCATCCATTATTGGAATCGATTTTTGAACCTGAAAACAGTACATGATGAAACATTGACGCACGATGAAGGCAATGCAAAAAAGAGGACCGCAATGACCTCTTTGTTCAAACAACAATTATTTTCAAATTCGCTACAAGTACACTCTTCATCGGAATCACTGATTTGGAGCATATTGAGGATCATGTTGAAGGTGTGCTGGATGTTGTATCTAGTATTTGCATGGATAGTTGGAAGATGTACTGGATTTACATTGTATTAACTTTTGGAAGAATTTTCACAATTCCTCATGATCATGCTTCTTGTTTCGATCGTATGGTGGTGGATGCTTGGATTTTGTGTACACCAAAGCACAACGAGAATGTCCATTGTAGAAAAAGAATTTCGTTCTGGAACATGCATGCTCGACATGTTTTTCAAATTCACACCGTTTCATGGTTTCTTCACATGCAGGACATACAATTTCATAATTAATTAAATCAATTGTTTTCTCTAAACGACGATAGTAATCCAATTCGCGTGGATGGTGGTGAAGTTGACAATGTTTTTCATGTTGATGCAATGGAAGGACCATTCTGCAACTCAAACAGCTCGTCAACTGCTGTTGTGTAAAATTCGAAAAATTCAATCTCTGTTCAAGTCGTGTTTGAGGATGAGAGCCGTCATCATAATCCACAGTTGGAAATTGTATCTGATCCACAAGGTCAGGAGAATGAATAAAATCTGTAATGGTCAAATTCAAATGATAATCTTGAATGGCTTTCATGGTTGCGTGTGAAATTTTTCCAAAATTTTCAAATTCGATTCGTGCCACAGATTTCCAACTTGTCTCTCTCACAGATTGAACAAATTCAAGCAGCGCGTTTTCTTCGATATCATCCATCGAACAAAGCTTTAAATTTTCTAAAGGAATTCTTTTTCTGAATAAAGAGGTCATGCATTTCATCAAGTCTGTGAAGTGCTGTTGTGACGTACCATTCTTATAGAAACCAAGTCTCAAATGTTTCAATAATTCCAACTGTTCTAGGCGCTCTATTAATGTGTTCACATAACTATATGTTACTCCGTCAAGATTGACAAAAGTCAAGCTTGATTTAAATGCAAGTAAAAAATCAGCAACTCCATATCTAAAACAATCAAGAGCTCTGAAACTAAATTTTGACACTTTTGGAATTTTGCTAGACGCCTCCGTGAAGAGAGGTTTTGTGGACGGGCGGTCATTGCTTCGTAACAGACCTAGTCCTAATGAAACATTGATGGATTTCAATTTTTCACACTTGATGATCAGGTTCGAAATGACATGTCTAATTTCTATATCACCTAGGTCTTCTTCATCCAATGGCTATCCCTGTATAGTTGTAAATCTAACGATTCTGTTACCAAGCTTCCTTGTAAATCATTGAGTTTGGAAATACCTGCTTGAACTTGTACTGGTGTCATTTGTCTCAAACCAACATGCTTGGATTGTAGAAATAGATTTGGTAAAAATGGCACATTTGATAATGTTACTCTCTCAGATGATGATTTTACATTCACACAATCAGATCGAGTAAGACTTTTGATAAAAGCAAATTTACATGGATCCATGTATGAATGTTCAATGTTTTGAACTTCTTCCATGACCATTGTAGTTGACTTGGGAAAAAAGAGAGCATGTAGATATCCATCTTCATTATATCCAAAAATCAGTCTCTTAAACACAAAATTCTTCACATTCTTTGTAAATTCACAATCAAGATATAAATCGTGAAATATTTCAGGTCGAGTGCTTACGAACGATTGCATGAAACAATCGCCTTTAACTTCATGAGTCGAATAATAAAAATAGAGAAATTCTGGTTCTGTAAAACAATTGAAATAATAAGGGCCAATAGTGTTGTGATAAATTTGTTTTTCGATGGCTGCTCGTGACTTGAAAATGTCATTCTTCTGATCTTTGGTGCGTTTGGAAAATGTCAAAAACATGACATTGTTAATACTTCCATTCACAAAAACATGTTCAATTTTCATTTGATTGCTTTTCACAAAATTCATCACATATCTTACGTATGGAAAAAAGTCTTTGAAAACATTCATTTGAAAATTACAATTCTTGTTATGGAAATTTGTTTTAGAATCTTTTGTTTCACTATTATTCAATTGATCTATATATTGTTGAACATCAGGATACAAGTGCAACACATTTAAATTATTAATAAGAGCTCGTCTCCATGGAGAACAAACTTTCGGAATGGTCATGATCAATTCGTTGAAATGCAAATAGCAAAAAATATTATAGAAACAGAGATCGGGTGGGACTAGCCAATGAAAAGAAGATGGAATAGTGGCTTCACCCTGATCATCAAATTCATCACAAATGACAGGTGACTTGGCAGCTCTGTTTCCCATTTTTTTAATTATGAGTTCATTATGAACTCATTAATTCAGAATTATGGTGATGAATGTTGATCTAAATAAATAATTCAAATAATTCCAATTGATCTCAAACTAGAGTCTACAAGCTTGTAATCTCAAATTTTTTGTCCGTCGAACTCCACTCTCCATAAATGTACACAATTCCAAACCTGTCCTCGAACCAGTTTCCGTTGTGAATAATTACGAAAAACAAAAGAAAAGTGCTTCAAAAAAAATAGCTCCGTCCGATAGCTCGTTTCTACTATCTCAATAATATAGCCATCATCCAACCTCTCTTCAAGGAAAAACAATTTTTTTAATCATTACACGTTAGAAAAATCATTCCATCCTTTCTAATTTATTTTTATAATCATCATCACAAGAAAAATGATGCGAGAATCGGATTTGGATATTGGAAGCGGTCGGGCATCTGTTGATGAAGGCTCTACTGAGAATAGATCCTCTATTGACATTACACTAAATGAGCAGGAACGAGGACACACTATTGATAATTACGCACAATTAGACGCAGCATCATCAAAGCCTGTGTTGAAACGAAACCCATACATTTCTCTTCTTTTTCACAACAAGAGATTTCTCATCATTTGGATGGCTGGTGTGTTATCCGGAATGGGTAACTACTTTTCTGAAATTGGTACGTTATTAGTTTACAAATGATGAGATGATGCAACAATCATTCCACCATTCAATTTTCTTTCAAAAGCTGTTGTCTACGAAATTGAACACAGAACCAATATTGGTTTTGCAACTGGTGCTCTTTTCCTTTCAATCTTCGCCCCATCATGCTTGGCAATGCCTTTTGCTGGATTGTGCTCCGACATTTTTGACAGACGAAAGGTTTTAATTATTGCCAATATTGTAAGAGCTGTGATTGCTTTTTGTTTTCTTTTTGCCTTGTTGATTAAGGACAATAACCCACTCTTATTCGGATTTTATTACGTGTGTATGGCCCTAATGTTCTTTACCAACGCGTTTTATGATGCTTCTCGTGGTTGTTTGATGCCGTTGGTTGTAGATCACCATGACCTGGTCGCTTGTAACGCCCTCGATAGCTTGACCTGGTTGTTCTGTTCTTATACTGGTGCTGCTATTGGTGGTCTTATTACTTCCATGGCATCCAATATGTGGACTCCTGACAGCCCATTAACAAAAACAGAAGTAGGACTAGTCACAACCTTTGTACTTAACGGTGTTTTGTTCATTTTGGCCTTAATTTTGACCATTGTTTTGATGAGATATCCAGAGTTGAACCCTCCAAAACCTGCAGACTTTCCAAAGGGAGGAATTGCTCTTGCTAAACACAGTATCAAGGAATTATACGAAGGATTTAAACTGTTGCTTGGCGGAAAGGGTTATCTTTTGAGTTTTACTGTCATGAAATTATTGGGCTCTTTTATTTGGGCATCCGTTGAGTTTATTAATGTGAAATTATCTGAATTCCCAACGCTAACTTTGATGGATAGTCCAGAAAACACAATGACCATTGCATACAGCTTGTTCGGTATTGGCTCTGGACTTGCTCCTATGGTTTGTGAATTGCTACTGGGTAACAGAATTAGACGTTCTGTGAGAAGTGCATTCTGGACAAGATTTGTGATTTTAGTTTCCTTCTTCATGTTGGCCGTTGGTTTTGGTATCATGACATTTACTATTCACGCCTCAATGTTTATTGCTGCTAACTTTATCCTTGGTGCCGCTGGTGGTACCATGTGGGTGTACAGTATGGCTTCCATTGAACATTTGACACCTAACCACTTCTTGGGACGTATCACTGCTTTTGATATTTGCTTTGGATTTGGTGCTGGCCAAGCTTTGGGAGTTTTAGTTCCATCCCCATTCTTGAATGACATTTTTGGCATTAAGCAGCCACACTTGTTTGCACTTGTCATGTTCTGTTTGGCTTGGGTATTGTTCATTTTCTGGGTTATTTGGTTCTATCTCACCAAGAATATTCACCAACATCATGTTGAGCACGATGAGCACAAGCATTAATCAAATTTTTAACAAGATAATCTTTTTAAGTGGAAATTGAGAAACATATACATGATATGCCGTATTTCCTGAAATAAAAAGTTCTAAATTCGTACAAGGCTTTGATGGCTTTTTTCAGATCATGAACACTTGATGAACGTTATGAACAAGATTAAAACCCAAAGTTCTCACAATTTTTTTATTCAACTCACGAAACGTGCAAACAGGTTGCCTTAATAATACGAACCACCGCCATACTGTTGATCGTCACCATATTGTTGACCATATGAAGGGTATTGCTGTTGATCATAATAAGGATACTGTTGTTGTTGATCATACGATGGGTATTGCTGTTGATCCTCCTCCCATTCGTTTTCAAAAGCCATTGGTCCTTGACCCATATCTTCTGCTCCACCACCTCCACTTCCATCGTCTTGATCTGGAGGAGGATTCTGACAATTCACAGTACAACTACATACAACAAGTGCAAGCAAGGCAATCAAAAGGAAAATAACAATCTTCTTCATTGGAATTAAAAGAGACGAAAGTTTCAAGAAAAGATCTTTGACTGTTTTTTTGTCTATTCCATGAATGGAAAAAGTTTGAAATTGTTTCAGAATTGAAATGAACAATTATAGAAATTAACTTTTACTGATTGTGTGTTGGAATATGCATCAGTGAAAAGAGAACCAGTGCTTGAGCTTTCTAAATGGAGGCATTTCTTCGAACTTGGTCCTGTTGAGAAAATGGTTGACCAGGTTGTTGTAAGCTTACCAGCCGCTGCAAAAAATGTCGAAACGATTATTTCTCGAGCTTTCCGATGATAGTGAACTGAAATTTCAAAAAGAGAAAAAATCAAGTCGTAGGCATAGTCAGCAAACAAGCCATCATGATCGAAACATGTGAGGATTATTTTGACTGATTGTTGTCGTTCCGATAGTCATGCCCAAATCAATGAATTTTGAAAAACAAATTTACATCACAACAATTAGGAAAGAAGAAATGGCTGATCAATAGAGAATTAGAATATCCTGAATTTATTCCTATTGAATTTATGAACGATCCCGAATTTATTTTGAATCACGTTACAAAGTATGGATATGGATTATCGGGTGCGTCGTCAGAGCTGCGCTTTTACTGTTGGCATGCAATTAGCGTATGTGCCTAGGGATGTACTGAATGATCAAGAAGTAATACTAACAGCTCTTCAACAAGACGGCTTTGCATTTGAATACATTTTTGATGATCTAAAAAAAGACAAAGACTTTGTATTGAAAGCCGTCCAACGTAATGGGAAAGTGCTATGTTTTGTTGCACGAGAGCTTCGTAAAGATAGACAAGTTGTTTTAGAAGCTGTGAAACAAAATGGTGGAGCCTTAAAATATGCCGCAACAGAATTGTTGGAAGATCAGGAAATTGTGTTGAATGCTGTTCGTCAAAATAATGAAGCTCTTTTATATGTTTGGGATCGAGTCTTCGTAATGAAGCTCTCAAATTAGCATTTCCTGAGCTACCATTGATAGATTTTTCAGACAAAAAAACAGTGCTACACCTTGTACAGCAACACGGATGCTTGTTACAATTGGCGTCAAAAGATCTCAAGAGTGACAGAGAAGTTGTGTTGACTGCTGTGAAAAATTATGGACTTGCCTTGCAATATGTAGATGACGCTTTAAAGAATGACAAAGAATTGGCACTTTCTGCCATCGAACAGGATCCTTCAGCATTTATATTTCTGTCTAAAAACTTACAAGATAACAAACAAGTTGTACTGTGTGCAGTGAAGAAAGACCCAACTTTATTACAACACGCTTCGCAAGCAATGAGAGGAGACAAAGAAATTGTGTTAAAAGCCGTAACACAACACGGTTGGCTACTTGAGCATGCATCTTATGAATTGAGAGAGGATAAGGAAGTGGTGTTAGCGGCTGTAAATTCAAGTGGGGTAGCATTACTGTTTGCATCAGAGGAATTGCACACAGATCGAGATGTTGTACTGGCAGCCGTCAAACACAACACGATTGATCTTTCAGATGACTTATTCAACGACAAGGAATTATTATTACAAGCTGCTCAACTCGGATGTTACCGAGTGTTGTTTGGAGCCCCTGCCGAAATTTGTGCTGACAAGGATTTTGTGACACGTGTCGTTCAACGAAATGGTAATGCCTTAGAATATGCGAACGAGAGTTTTCGCTCCGACAAGCAAGTAGTGTTGAATGCTGTGAGAAATAAGGGACAAGCACTATTATATGCCAGTGACGCATTGCAAAAAGATTCCGAAACTGTGTTTTAGAAGCTGTTAAAAGTAATGGATTTGTTTTGGGTGAGTACAGCCACGAATTGTATAGAGCACGAATGGAACATTGTTATTTTGGAGCATATGTAGGAAAAGAACGCTGAAATTACAATCACAAATTTATTCTTTGATGAAGTTATACTTCCTCACACGGTAATAAGATCTAGAACACACTCATAGCAACGACCTTAATCGAGACAATGTTCCTTAATTATAATAATGTCCATATCTGGGTTTATAACGATAGTGTCTGTATCTATAGGACAATGTCGTCTTCTTCTTCTTCCATGTCGATACCTATAATGATCATAAGGATAACTGGAGTCACTTTCAAATTCGCTGACTTGTGGATCATCTTGCCATTCACTTTCGAATGCCATTGCACCACCATCATCCGCTTGGTCAGTATCTGCTGGTTGAGTCGTAGCTTGACTGTTCACATAATAGCAACAAGCAAAGAGAACAACCAATGCGAGAAGAACTAGAAGAAAGGTTTTGTTCTTCATGATGTTCGTTAAGTAGTTATTGTTTTTTAAAATGAACAGAGAAAAGAGTAAGGTCTGCTATGAGGAGATGGCAGCACTTGACTCGATTTGATGTATTTCTGAATGCAGTAAATGTCCTTTTCAGAAAAGCATGTAGCCATATGAAAATCTTTGAAATTGTGACACCGTGGATTTCTGCAAAGATACAGATTCCAAAAGAACTTGGGCTGTGCAAGGCTTTGCAAGAAGATTTTAAAGGCCTTTAAATTTTTCTGTCACTTTTCATCAACTGCCAAATCACAAAAAATGTCTGCTAGTTCTTCACAGCAATCACAACCATCCCTACAACCACTATCCTCTCAACAACCACTCACTTCCCAACAATCACGACGAAACAGTACCGACAGTCATCAAACTTCTCTTTCCACATCCACCTATTTCGATATGGAAAATGCCTTTGAAAAAACCATCGCTTCAAAATCCCTCTCTCCTTTTCTTTCCATGAGTTTGAATTCAAAAGACAGCAACAACAACAAGATTCGTAATTCATGGATCAGTAGTGTGAGTCAACTTTCTTCAAATATTCCTTTTACAATTCCTCATATTGAAGTGTATGTGGAAAAGTGTGAAAATTTACCAGCCATGTCGAGTAGTGGATTTTGCGAGTAGGTGTTATTGTTGTTGTTTTTAATGATGATTCATCTCTCTTTAATATTGAAATCGAATGGATGAATATATTATTGAAATATACACCGGTTGGTCAAATTTATTTATAACTTGTGATGATCATGTGTAATTTTCAAACAAATCCTAATATGAAATACTGTGATGAAAACAATTGAATGGCTACAACATTGCCATGTCTTATTGTTGTTGTGGATGACAAATACAACAATGACCCACATTTTGATTACAATCCCTCGTTATTGTCATGGACGATTAAAATGCCAACTCTCAAAACTCCGCGGATCTCTTTGGAATGTTCAACAATTTCTATCATTCGAATCGACGCTCGTTCTTCATGACAACAACAGTCCCTATGTCGTTCTTTCTGTCATTCCATTGGGTGACAATGAATTACGCGATTTTTCACAAATTCCTTCCGAAGAGTCCTGTAAGAGTTCGAAAATTAAAAAAACACTCAATCCAGTGTGGAATGGAAAGGAGAGATTCTTTTTAGGATTTCCAGGACTCGTGAATAATGCAAATAATTATTTCAGCAATTCAGTTTCTCAATCATTCAACTCAAAGAAACAATCACAGACAAAGAATACTTCAATTTCATTTAATGAGAATAAGAGTAAATCGACGGATAGTTTACTGTCAGCAACAACGACTATGACAGCAGCAACAACTTCATCGAAGAATGCCACTCATCACTCCTTAACTCATTTCCAAAATAAGAATTATTATTTATTAATTCAAGTTTTTAGTTATGATCGTTTGAAAAAGGATTCTTTTATTGGATCTGCCAGAATTGGACCTCTTTCTAAATTACCTTATGGAGTCATGTTATCCAAGACAGTGTCACTCCATGAGGCAGGAACAAGTGCTACTTGCAGTATTAAATTTATTGCCATAATTTTGGATTGACATGGGAAGAGTTTGAAGAAATGGATTCGAATGGAAATGATGAATTTTTAACATTTAAACCTGTCTGTGCCGATGTAAGTATTTCAAATTTCACACAACTTTTACTGTCAACATGATCACTCCTCCAACAATCAATGAAAACAGCCCGTCAAAGCAGTTCTCGACAAAATTTCCAATTCTCGTTACGCCAATCAATTTCCCAATCCCAAGGACGAACTTCGTTTTGCTACCATGCTTGCCGACAAGTCTCATCTATTACAGACCTACCTTAATAAGGATTGGGTTGAAATCATTCCTACCACTCATTCTCACAAACAACAAATCATGATCCAACCAAATTCTTCAGAAACTTCTCCAAGAGCATCCAATCCACATTCTCAGAATCATTCACATCAGCAAAATTCCATGAGTGGCAGTAATACAAGTAATAATTTAGATGCAACAGCAGCAAGTTCTTCCTCTCCATTGCATAATGAATTGATGCATTCAACTCCAACACCCTCTCATGGAACTGTTGGTAGTTCCGTATTCAGCGGAGAAGAATGTTCACATCATTCGTTGACACAATTGAATCATCATGAAATGAATAGTAGTGGAGGAAGAATTAGAAATCGAACTACAGTCACGAGTTCTAGTACAATGACCACCACGAATAATGTTTCATTTCATCCAGTGATCATGAATGAAAGTAGTAATAATAATAATAATAATCAAATGAACAACACCTCAGTACCACAACGTAGTCCACATGCATTTGATGAAGATCATCAAGATCATGAAGAAGAGGATGAAGACAATGAACACGATAATCATCATGAGGATGCTGACGAGGAAGATACTGAATCCACCGATGGATCAGAATCGGAAGAAGATGAAGAAACAGAAGAAGAAAAACAAGTCATGAATGAATTTATTGAAGAGCAAAAGAAACAATTATTGAAAGGAAAGGTTGACATTAAATTGATCATTGTCGATCAGGAACGAGATCAAAAATTGAAAAGCTCTGCTCGAAAATTACTCTCGCCCATTCTCTCGAAATTTAGCTCATCCATTTCTAGTTTTGGAATGTTTCACAGTTCGATTTTGATTGGAAATTGGATTCTCGAATGGAATGACAGTGCATTGTGTGTACCGAGAAGAACTCTTTCAAAAGCTGCGTTATTTTGTGCAGATTTGGAACCAATTACCACTTTGGAAGATTTAGATGTCGTCATTAACAAACTTGCGGATGTTATTGTGGAATGGAATACAACTAAAAAGTACAAACCCATGGGTGGAAATCGATGTATCTATGGAAATTGTCAAGATTTTTGTGAAGCAGTTCTCGCAAGAATTGGAGTTGATTTTCGCATCAAGAATCCATACGTGAGACATTTCTTTGAACAATTGAAGAAGAAAGGTTCCACAGATTTGAAACTATATTTCCAAAAGGAGGAAGCTGAAGTACCAAATTCTTTTGCCAACAAATTCAAATTGTTGAGTGCAAGCGGTGGTAGTAATTCAATCAAATTTGCCACTCATGAACAATTGGATCAATTTGTGTTACGATGTTTAAGAATTGACCCAGAAATGAAAACGAATTATCCAGATGTGTGGAGCTTACTGAAAGGTTTTGATCGAGCTTTTTGGCTTCGACATTTGGCATGGGAAGAAATGAAAGAAAAGAAACGAAGAGAACTTGTTTCTGTCGAAAGAAATTTATTCAAAATTTCACAGCTAAGACGTGCTAAAAAGTTAACCGATGAAGACGTCTTGACAGAGAATCGATTATTTGAGAGAGCTAACGAAATTAAGAAGGAATTTGAGAGGATTGAGAAGGAAGGAAAACCAGTGCGCCCATTTATGGGAAAGCAGCTAGACGAAAGGAAGGAACTTGTGGAAGTGGATTTGTGTCCATTCTCTAATCCTTTAACAACTTATTCGATCAGATTGTATCACTAACAACATGTGTAATTAAGCAAATATTCCAAAAATATCCATGTCATCATCATCGGTTGTCGAGTCGCTAAAGCGAACCTCGTCATTGTCATTAAGGATTGGTTGTGGTTGCACCACTCGTATTCCATAACGCATTTCACACATTGTTTCAGTATCCAGTGCAAGCAAATCCCATATCCCTTTCTTGATTTCGGCCATGACTGTCAGCTCATTCACAAGTGAACATTCCTTTGACAAAGCTGTCAGGTGATTGGCCGCCTCTACACAATTCTCAAAATAATCACGATCCAACACTTCATCTGGAACCACACAGGCATCCGTTTTGCTGAATACATACACGGGCTCCACTCGTTCTTGAATCACTTTCAAATTTAAGGCATTCAACATGATGACCTTATCTTTTGAGATTACTTCTCCAGCTGCTAGTATTCGCTGTTTGTATGGGAAATCAATTCGTCCCATTCGAATTCTTGTAACAACGTTGCAACAATGAAAAATGGTGATCATGTGTGGTGTCAGACCCGTTCGTCCTTCAAAATATACATTTTCTTTTACAATGGATCCAACTTTGGCTGTTTTGAAAGATGTATGTTGCAAAAAGACATTCTTCAACGTGGAATAATCCTCGCAATTTGTAAATAATAATCCAATTTCTCCAACCAGTAGTTCTTTAAATTGCTTCAGAGCCTTGATCAGCTCTTGATCTCTTGATGAGGACTTGGCACTACATTGATATTTCTTTTCCAAGTTCTCTATGATTCCATCAATGGCTACACGAGTCAGAGAATGTTTTGCAATATACAGCTCGGAAAACAAGTCGGAATCTTGATTGGACAAGGCTCTTCTTATTTCTTGCAATGTAGTCGTTTCCACTCCTGCAATTTTCACGATAAGGACATAATTGAAACGTTCAAATAATTCTGTAAATTGTTGGGTGGTTTGTGATATAAAGATCTTTCGATCCGAAGCATAGAAGGGACAGGTTTTATCAAATTTAAATTTCATCCTTCCCGTGGGAAATTCCAATCGAGGCATTCTTTTTGTCTTGTTTCAAATAAGTCCATTCTGAAAATGAACACAATTCTTTGTCAAGCATATGCTTGACGATTAACAAGAACTGAAAACTGTAAATACGCAATAAGACAAGTGGAAGGTTACCTTTGTTCAGAAAAGGAAATAGGGCGAAGCAGGTGCGAGGTTATCCTGAACCAACGTTGGTCTGTCACGACAATCTCATTCGTCGATTTCCTTTTCACCGTGACAACTCAATGACAACAACAAAATAAAAACAGAGAGACATCATGACATTGAAACCCTACACATTGGCTTCGGGAATATTTTGTGGACTGACGACTGGACTTCATTTGATTTGGGTAAGTATTGACACTTGGCAAGATCCATAAGAATATGAAATGCATTATTTGATCACTTCATCTTGTTTAAATATTTAGGAGGCCATGATGTCGTCAAACCATTTCTGAAAATCCATGAACAAGACAAAAAGCTTGATGAAGAAGCTACTTATATTCTCCACGCGTGCTGGCATGTCGTTTCGTTGTCTTTGGCCGCTACTTCAGCCATTCAAATTTCGTATGCTCTCGGAAGACCTTACTTGATCGGTAATTCCTTCATCAAAGTAACTCCCGAGCTCGTGGACTTTATCAACATGTTTAATTTCTTGGAAGGTTTGGTCGTGTTGGCTTGTAGCTTTTTTGGAAAGGTCGATGATGAAGAATTGAAGAAGAAACGAAAAAACAAGTGGTTGCACTTGCTGTTTCGTTTGCCTCAATGGACGTTGTTTTTCACGATTGCTGGCTTACCTCTGCTTGATTAAGACGTAATTGGCTTGAACAATCATTACATAATTAATGGAATATTAAAAACTAGATATTTTGATCTTGGATTCTTTAGGGAATGTTTCTAAATCATCATACAACGATTCATTCTATGAGACCCAATGACTATGGTGCTTTGAACTCGCCAATCAAAAACCAAAATCAAGGCGGGATTGAAAAAAGATTTTGATTGAGACACTTTCCATTTTACAATAAATCCCCTGAAATCTTTCCACAATATATTGATCTAAAAACAAATTAACAACAACAACACAATTAACTCGTCATCACTCCCGAACACAATGTCCTTCAAGCCATACACGTTTGCTGCAGGAGCCATCAGTGCTCTCGGATTGGGCATTCATTTAACTGTTGGAGGCAAGCATGTCGTGACACCTCTCTTGAAAAAGCATGAAGAAAAACAATTGAATGAAAGAGTCACTAATTTACTTTATGCATGTTGGCATATTACTTCCCTAACATTGGCAGCGTCTTCAGCAGTCCTTGTTTCCTACGCATTGGGACGAGAACATTTGATTGGAAAATTGATCAAGGTGACTCCAGAGTTGGTGGACTATGTTTGTGAAGTGAACCTTGGTGCTGCTTTATTGGCCTTGGATCTTTCATTGTTTGGAGTTGTGGATCAAGAGAAGGAAGAAAACTTGGAAACCAAACAAATTGTGTTGCGGCGATTGACCAGATTCCCTCAATGGATGGCATTTGGACTCATTGGACTTCTTCCATTTGTTGATAAGAGATTCTTGGCAAAGAAATAGTGAGAATCTTGTTTCATTGATCATTCATCATGATGACTGTGTGATTTGAAAAAGTCAAAATGTTGAACGTTGTAAATAATATTAAAAAAAAATTCGCCACAACATGTCATCTCCTTCCTCATCTTCCTCATCCAATCATGTTTCGGAATTTGTGGTTCCTCCACATCTAGTTTCAAAATATTACAGCACTAATCCAAAAGTGAATACCATTACGGGACTCTATGTTTTTCCAAATTATTTATCTCAAGAGGAAGCTTCAAATATAATGAATAATATTTTAGATGCCAATGAATGGTGTAGTGGCGAAATTTGTAGAAGACAACAACATTACGGATATTTATATTATCACACTAGACATCATTTACCAAATTTACAACCAAAAAAACAAGAAGTTTCTTCGTTAAAAAGTATGGATTTTGACTCATTTTGGAGTGAATTATTTTGGGAGAAGATGATCAAAAGAGATGGATTATTTAATTGTGACACATCATATCACGTTTGGAAAGAAAATGTGGAATCAAATCATGGAAATGAACATGACGAGAATGCCAAAAGAGCTGAACCTCAATGTTTAGTCAATGAATATATGGGAAATCAAGGCATTGCATCTCATGTAGACAATGTGAATGCATTTGGAGACGTGATTGTTGGCATTTCACTGCTCAATCCCGTGTACATGACATTTAGAAAAGACAAATTGGAAACAAAAATTTTACTTCCTCCCAATAGTTGTTACGTTCTTACAGGAGAATCCAGATTCGAATGGAGACATGGAATTACTCACATGAAACAAATTTATGTACCTAGAGAATATCTAGTTTCAGAAGAAGAAGCTATTACAAATTCATCAGATGTTGAAGATGAAGCAGAAGGTAAAATGTTCATTCGAGAGGACAATTATCGTAGAATCAGTTTGACATTTAGATTTATTAAGATTGATGGTACAAAGAAAGTGGTGGGAACAGAGCCAAAAGAAGAAGGGGCTTGGTAATCATGTTGGAAAAAGATGAGCTCAATAAAAAACGAGCTCCCATCAGAATTTTGGCACTGTGGCAATTTTTTTGTAAATAAAAAAGCGGCCAACGGTCAAAACAAGACCACCTACCACTACTATATCGGAAGCTCATTAGCAACAAGTCATTGATGAGGAATTAAGCAGTGTGAGGAGCTTGATTGTAGCCTCTTATTGCAGCTAGCGTTACACATACTCAGCGATTTTTCAATTTTGTATTTCAATTATTATACCTCACCCGAATATAAAACCAATTTTGCTCTTGTACATACTACCTCTCATTTGGCATACAACGCCTGTTCACGATATTCCTAATCTTTCCGTTTTTCAGAATAATGAATTGTTTATCATGTTTATGTTTAGGAGGGAAACGCAGTAATAAGGTCATCAAACTTTCATCGGCGGCAAGAAAAGAATTACATCGAATAGAGAAGAAAATAACGGACCTATTTCTGCATAACGCCAAAATCGAGTTGTTTATTGTAAATTCAAAAGAAGAAATCATGTAGGTGTTTTGTAGTTCGAGCTCTTTTCAGTTTCAAATGAAATTTCAATGAAGATATCACACTGAGCAAGCAACCCTGACAACTGGTGCTGTTGATTATGAGACCCTTGTACATTACACTCAATATTTGAAATCTTCTGTAATTCAATTTTCGAGGAACATCAATAATGACAAGACTGCTTCCTATTACTCGACACACATCAAGGGGTCACAAACAATATTTTCATTGTACACTTTAGAAATAGGATATGTAAGTAATGAATTGAGACCATACAGTAGCATTGTTATCAACTTTTGTGTTGAATCATTTAACCTTATTCATTCAGGATGTAGCTTTTTATACAAGGTTGCCGTCGGAACTTCATGTGTTTAACATCAATCTTGCAGAAATTGATTATAACATGATGAACATTATCACTGACATCACTAATGCCATTGACTACCTCAACAACGAATGATTTTGACTCCTTTGAATAGATAATTAAAACAATAGCATTACCCATGTCACCATTTCTATTTGTATTCAAACAAAAAATATTGGCGACCATAAAACCGCATCACATCTCAACACAAACAACAGCCACTAGATCCACACCGTGCATACATGGCCACCGAAGAAAATCAACGTAACTGGCAAATTTTGAAAAAGCTCCGTGAGAGACCTGAGAACAAGGTCTGCATCGATTGCCCAACCAAAAATCCCGACTGGTGTTCTCTTCAATATGGAGTGTTCTTTTGTCTTGCGTGTTCGGGAGAGCACAGAGGATTAGGCGTTGATGTTAGTTTTGTAAAATCAGCAGTTTTGGATAAGTGGAACGACGAACAAGTACAATCACTCGTACACGGAGGAAACAAGAAGGCCCGAGAATACTTTGCAAGCAAAGGAATTGATAAACTCGGTATCAAACAAAAGTACAACTCAAAAGCTGCAAAGGAATACGCTGCTCTTTTGAAACAACAAATAGCCAAAGCGTAAGTAATTGTGATAATTTATATTTTGAACAATTGTATTTATGTTTTCTTTGGAACAACTCCGTCCGTAAAACATAATGAATTTGTAATTTGGGAATACCAATGCCGAATCTCAATACCTCTTTCACCTTCTCACCTATTCAACATTACCTTCTAACATGAAAAATACCTACAACAATACATTCGGATGCATCATCAACATGATTTTAATTACACAAAAATAGTAACGAAGGAACTGAGAAAAAACCAAATCTCACTATCAACACTGAAGATGTGAACACATCATCTCAAGAAAAAGTTAAATCTGCACCACCAAAAACCAACAACTCGGATTGGGATTTCGAAGAGGAAATGATGAAAGATGTAGTTGCAAGTCCATCGCCAACAACTCCACAAGTCAACAATGAGCCAAAATACAAAGTTGTTACATCAGCAAGTTCCGATCCAAATAGGATTAAAATCAAGAGTCACCACCACACCAAGACATCATCTGCATCCTCATCGACAAAGGATATATTCTCTCAAGATTCTTATTTAAAATCAAAGAATAGTGGTAAGAATGAAATTAATGATGACGATTTTTTCGAAAAAGAAGGTGCTTCAGAAAAACAAGTCATTAATGATGACGACTTTTTCGACAATGATTGGGACAAGGATTTTGACAATCAAGGATCATCTCACAACATGAAAAAAGCTTCTTCCACCCCCAATATTTCATCGAGAGGCAACGAATATGAAAATAATAATTCTTATACTAACAATAACAATAGATACAGCGGAATTGGAAGCAATAATAATGGATCTTATACAAACAATTTTGCCTCTGGAGACAAGTACAGAGGAATTGGCTCGTCATACACCGAAAGAAGGAAAAATGCACTCTCAGAATTGTCTCTTACAGAAATGTCAAGCTCAGATTTAGCGTTTTATTTAGGTGAGCAAGCCAAAGACGTTGCCAATAAGACAAAAGAGGTTTCTAATTATCTTGGAGGTCAATTACAAGTTGTTTCTCACAATGTCACAAATTGGTTTAATTCCATGATGCAACCTAATGAGCACAAGTAATTTCATACAGTTATTGGCAGCAATGTTGTACTTTAAAACCTCTTTATTCGTCCTTTCTCCGTTTATTGCGAGTCGCATGTTAAATAGATACGGCCTTTTTGATTCCATTTAATTAAATAATAATAATATTATTTCTTTACTAAATTACGATGTCACAACCGCACCTTCATGGCTGCCAACCATCGACTTCAAAAAAAATGTTCTCCTTCATCAAGCAGAAAAAGATTATGGACGATCTTTCTACCATCAAGAAAAAGCAATTAGTCAAACATGCCAATTATATCATAGAAAAGAGAAATGAAATTAAGAAAATGCAAGAATTGGATGGAATTGGTCAATCAGTTCTTCCGAAGACAGCTGGGGTTAAACCCGTTCAAAAGTCGGAGCAGAAGAAAAAACATGCTACATCAGGTACTTCAAAGCTCAACAACAAGGACAATACATCGTACAACAATTCACGTAGCTTTGCAAATTCTGCTAACACCAACGAAGTTTCTGCGCAAGCAATACTTTCGGATGACACTGTACAAGACTTATCCAAAGACTCTGCACTGGAATTTCCCCAAACCGAATATCAAAATCATTTATTCAAAATTGCTGAACAATTCGAACACATGGACCCTGAACTTTCCATGTTTTATATGAAGAGATTTTATAATGAAATGAACAGTTCTGATAATTTGGACAAACACACCGACAAGTATGCCAAATGTTGTCTATTTTGTGGACATTCATTCCTGAGCAGGGATGAGGGATATCATCTCATGAAGCAGCCATCGAACAAGGTTGTAATTAGAGATGTTACCAAGGACGAAAAGCTATGCTCACTTAATTTAAAGAAATTTTTTGGATCAAAAAAAGAACGAGTGAAATGGTCGAATATAGTTCACTGCTTGTGCACCACGAGAACTGCTTCTAATAACGTGCTTACATATCGATGCAAGAGTTGTCACAAATACTTGATTGTTCCATTTGACAAAGATGTGGCTCTTACAACATCAAAATCGGAAAACAAACAAGAATGTGTCCAACGAAAACACCAAACCAGTAATGAAGCCTCAAACAGAGCTTCCCAACAACCAAAAAGTCAGACGTCTTCCAATGAAGTCAGTGCACTAGCAACAAATGAAAATTCGAACATCTTATCTACAAAATCTAAAAAGAAAGGCAGCCAATCTCAACACACTCAAACTGCGGCACCAAAAATTAACGATTCAAACGAAAAGAAGAGAAAGAGAGAAAATGTAACGTCTTTATCAGACACTTCCCAAGCATCCAAAATCAAGGATCCACCTACAAGCAACAATGAATCCAAGAAGAAAAAAAAGAAGAATGCCTCAGGTGCCACATCAGCCAGTGACTTTTTAAAGATGCTCTAACTCGCATCATTCATGAATAAGTGTGGGTTTAACAGGCTTTGAGTATGGTACTCCATTCACTGCATCCTTGCGATAGGTAAATACTTGAGGGGTTGAAAAAGTTTTAGCATGGGATACGTATTCACTTTTTGGGTATGCCACATACTTGGATTTTTGCTCACTCGCATTGGTCTGGCCAACCACTTCCGTTTTTGTTTGATTCATGGCAACTCTGGAGCTCGATGACAACTTGAGCTCATGACTTTCTTCATGCTTTTCATGAATGGGATTGAAATGCTCTTTTGTTGTTGGTGACATACCAAAATTACTGGTATGAGCAAATGATTGAGGAATAACATTGGCCTTAATTCTCAAATCGTCTTTCAAAACACTTGGAGGTGGAACACTCATGTCAACAGTATGAGCAAAAGATTTTACACCTGTTTTGACTTTTCCACGTTGTTGGGCGTCTCGAAATACAATGGCCTTAGTTTGACTTGATGCAGTTGAAAAGGGTTTTGTTTTGTCATGGTTAGATTTTGTGGTGGTGCTGTACAGACCCATAAGTTCCTTAATTTCTGAGCTGTCACTTGGAGTGGCCATTGTATATTTCATCTCTTGTTGCATTTCTTCAATTTTTTGAGTGTTGAGGGCATAATTTTCTTCGATATTTGGAGCGAGTACGGGAGTTGTAAATGACGATTTGGTTTCGGAAGCATACTTGATGGAAGGATGCAACAATTTGTACGTTTCATTTTCGGGATTAAATCCAACAGGTTGGCAGCTACTGATGGTCCCGTTCAAGTGATGTTCCTTATGATCTGCTGTATAGGTAATTTTGGTACTCAGTGGAGCTCTCTTGTGCAGTGATTGTTTGAGGTTTTCCGATAGTTGAGCTCCATGATGATTGGATTCATACGTTGTTTCGTAAATACTAAAGGTTGGCTGAGTTGGCATTTGAGAAGATTTTGCAGACTTAGATTTGGTGGGTGTTCTTGTTTTTTTCAACTGAGGAGCCATCGATGGGGTTCCCGCCCAAGTCTACTGTTACACGAGATCTCATTTTAAAAATGTCCATTCCATGAAGCAACAACGACCCTGCCTCATGAATTTGTTGATACGGAATAGTATCTAGACAAGGGTGGCCATAAACATGTTTGGTGCTTGTTCACTCAAATAGAACAATGATTTTTTTTTCCATGTTACGTTTTTTGTGAGCGAGTTGGAAGGACAATCACTTGAATGTTGGTTAGTCATAACCAGGATTGTTGCAATAATTACATATCTTTGGTATCAACATCAACATTTTTCCGCAACAAAAAAATCAATGAACAAACAAACTTTACTGCATGTCGTATCTGGCTTATAGCCACTCTATTGATCATTGCTTGTGTATTGATCGTCCTTATTACATTGGGAACGTGCTTCACTCATGGAGGAGTACAAGAACCAGTCTCAGCTTGTGGAAGAACAAGCTCTCCAAATCGAGCTTTATTCATTGCGTGTTTTTGTGTAGCAGCATTACTAGTGATAATGTTTGCTCTGACACGAATGATTTCGCTGCATTACTCGACATTTGGGACATACATTCCTCAGGTAAAATCAGGTTACTTTTGGTTTTATGTCTTGCATTTCCTTCCATTGCTAGTGAGCATGCCAAGTTTGATTATCATGGCCATACTACCTGACGATTCAGACAATGGAAAGATTCATTTGGGAGCAGCCATTCTTGGAATGGGATGCTTACTTCTCTATGCTTTGTGTAATGCAGTTTTTCAAGTGGTTCGTATGGTCAAATTGGTACGAAATTCATCGAGTTGTGTCTTTAGCATTTCAAAAGCAAAGAGTCTCCCAAATGTTGTGTTTTATTTTGCATGTTCCATGGCAATTTTATTTAATCTGGCTTTGGTCATTGCAGCTGTGGTGGGAATGATTGTGTGGATGAATGGAAATTTGTTGGGAGAATGGGTGGCTGTATTCACAATTGTTGGAACTCTCCTCCCTCTCACACTGGAAAGCATTTCATTGAGCTTTTTGTTGGAACAAACAAAAAGTGAGGCCACAGTGGTTGAAGAGGAAGAAAACAAGACACTCATTCATGAATAAAAGAGCTTATTCATTCGTCTATTCATAATATTACAAGGAAACATATCGTTTCATCATCATGATGATTCCCTCAAAAGTATTGAGAATTGAAAAAATGAAACAAGCAAGGCTCTTCAAAACTTCGCTGCTCCTGGCCAACAATCCCACAACAACACTTTCGGGAGCTTCAATTACGCCAGCCATCCTCTCTTCAATAATCTCACACCACCACAATGAGTCATCTTTTTTGATTTCTTCATCAAATACGAGTGTACAAAAGAGAAATATCAAACAAAGGAGATTTAAAAATGTTTATCAAAATCCCTTTGATATGGTTGATGAATACAAGAAGAATCAAGGAAAAGTTCAATCACTGATGGACGCTCCAGACTATACCGGTGTTATGCTGTATGATAGTCTTGTGGAGTTTAATTTAAAGAGATATGAGGAAGCAAGGAACAAGGGTGTTATTCCTGGTATGTAGTAATCGTAATTGTTGCTATGTAGATATAATTTATTCATGGCCCAAATCATGATGATTAATGTATACATGAAATTACTTCTTTTATTATTTGATTCAATGATGTGCATTTGAAATACGAATGAAATTACCATATGATGACCAAATGAACCATGAATATACCCACGCTGGTTGGAAATGATGAATTTCATAACAATCATCTCCGAAAATATTATTTTCATTGCTTCATAACGGGTCTTTTCTCTCAATGTAGGCGAGGAATTGCTTCAGGAAGAACCTCTTCACCAAGGTTGGGTCAACTTTATGAAAGCAACAAAACCAAAAGAAGGAGAGTATCATCCTGGAGAGAGCATTCGTACAGGTGTAATTGGACAAAAGGTTGGAATGGTTCCATTTTGGGATAGCTATCATTCCTATGTTCCTCTTACTATCATTCATATACCAAAATGTCAAGTTGTTCAAGTGAAAACAAAAGAAAAAGATGGATATACGGCACTCCAACTTGGTGCTGGATCTATGAGCGCCAAAAAGTTAACAAAACCATTGTTAGGTCACTGTCAAAAGGCTGGTGTAGAGCCAAAGCATGTTTTCACTGAGCTAGAGTTACCGAAGATGCCATTTTACCTGTTGGCTTTGAGATTACTGCTCGTCACTTTATGCCAGGTCAATATATCGATATTAGTGGACGTACAAAGGGTAAAGGATTTGCAGGTGTCATGAAAAAGTGGGGATTTGCAGGTCAACCAGCAAGTCACGGTGTTTCTGTTGTTCACAGATCACTTGGATCAACTGGTACAATGATTAATAAGGTATTTAAGGGCAAAAAGATGGCTGGTAGAATGGGAGCAGAACAAGCTACACAACTTAATTATTATGTTTACATGGTTGATGTCCAAAACAATTGCATCTATGTCAAGGGATCTGTACCAGGAACAAACGGTTCCTATTTATATTTGTGTGACGCTAGAAGAAAACCATTACCTGCTTCACCACCATTCCCATCATTTGTTGTTCCAGAGGGAGAAGACATCTCAACAATGACCAAAGAACAATTATTTATGGAAGCTCCTGGAGTTAAGCCATACATTTGGGAGACTATGGGCATCACTAAGGAAGAACTTGCTCGAGCTGAACGAGAAGAATTACCAAAGGTTCTTACTTCAGCAGATATTGCCTCAATTCAAACAGCAGACGCTTATGAAAAAGAGTTATTGGAAATGAGACGTTCGAGAAAGAAAAAGAGAGAAAGTAAATACGAAGAAGAGGATGAAGATGAGGAGTAATTTTAACCATGAGATAATAACGCACATAAACATTATTATTAATCGAAAAATAACAAATGAAAACAAAATTTATCAAGTTTGCAACGAAGGCCATTGTTTGACTTTCTTTTGAGGAGATTTGAAGGTTTCTTCATCTGTAGATTGACCCCAAAAAATGACCACCACAAGAAGATTTGTGGCCGATGACATGTTCAAGTTTAACAATGTCAATCTTGATTATTATACTGAGACTTATAATATTCCATTCTATTTTGAATATTTAGCAACATGGCCCGAATATTTCTATACAGTGGAAACTCCTCATGAGGGAACGGTGATGGGCTATGGTAAGTCTTGGACCATTCGTTGAAAATCATGTCTTGATCATGAGTTGTTGTTACTTCCGAAAACTTTAATTACTGGATCTGTGATGACCACTAAATTATTATTATTATTTATATAACCTATGGACGATGATAATTGCTGAATTCATTTCGAAAATTATTATCAATTTATTATTTTCAATTATTTGCCATTCACCTGTTGCGATATTTGGGATATAAAATTATCACAATACACAAAATGGACATCACGAATGACAATCAGTAATGGGAAAAGTGGAAGGAGATAAACCACGTAAAAAGTGGCATGGTCACGTCACTGCTCTCACAGTGGCTCCAGAATATCGTCGACTTGGTTTAGCAAAAAAACTCATGTTTCTCCTCGAAGAAATCACTGATAAGATTCACAAAGCTTACTTTGTTGATTTATTTGTGAGAGTTTCCAATCGTATTGCTATTGGAATGTATGAAAAGCTAGGATACACGACCTATCGTCGAGTGCTCAATTATTATTCAGGAAAGAATGGAGAGGATGGTTTTGATATGAGAAAAGCCATGCCCTTAGATCCAAAGAAACTATCCATGATACCTCTGGGACGAGACATTTACCCTGAAGAATTGGAATCCACTTTATAAAAACACACTCTGTGATCACAAGAATAAAATACAATTTTGAATCTACATTTGCTAGCGATCATAATAATCTTTGAATGATTTTTGTCTTGGCATCGTCGACGATTGAATCTTTTTTCGAACATCAAAACGTTTGTCGAATTAGCTCAAAAAATTGCAACAATCATGCCAGCAGTAACAAAGGGTAGAAAACACCAACAACCCTCATACGAGGAAGAAGAGGAAGAAAACGACGTCCAAGTGTCCGATACTGAAGAACAAGAAGAAGAAGAAGAAGAGAACGGACAAGAAGAAATTCAAGACGTCAATGAAGACGATGAAGAGAATGAAGATGAGGACGAAGAACCACAACAAAAGGGTGGATTGAAAAAGCACAAGTTCAACGACAATGGAAGCTTTACACAACAACGAGGAAGAGGTGGTTTCAGAGGTGGTCGTGGAGGAAGAGGCGGTGGTTTCAGAGGAGGTCGTGGAGGTGGTGGTGATCGAGAGGGTGGTGGTTTCAGAGGTGGAAGAGGTGGTGGTTTCAGAGGAGGACGAGGTGGTAGAGGAGGAAGAGGTGGTGGTGGTTTTAAATCCTTTGATGGTCCACGTGGTGTTGAGAAACAACATAAAACTGGTGGTTTTGGTGGAGGAGGCTTCGGAGGAGGTGGAAGAGGTGGAGGAAGAGGCGGTGGACGTGGAGGTGGTTTTAGAGGAGGAAGAGGAGGTGGACGTGGAGGTGGACGAGGTGGATTCCGAGGAGGAAGAAACCGAGAATAAGATGTTGAGTAATTGTAGTGGATAATTCACGATTTTGACGATACATTCATCATGTGGTCGACGTTGTTCATCACGTGATGAATGCAAACAGCTCTAGAGGTGTTTGGAAATACGTGAAAAAACATAACTAGTGGAATGATGTTGACTATCATCTCTAGGAATTATCATCATCATCATAAAATATGGTTGAGAATAAACCAAAGTCTCGCTTTTCAATAATTTGTTGTTCTTTTCAAATTTCAAAAAATATTTTTCATTCGTATTCTTTGGTCGCTAGTCAGACTTCATCATGGCTTCATCAGCAACTCTTGGCCCATGTTTGGCTTTGGCCGTGGTTATTGGCGGAATTGGTGCCGGACCATATTTTGGAAGACGTCTTTTTGAAGGACACTATGTAGGTGATTTTTGATAGTATTGTTTATGATGATCGTGTTGGTTTTTCGGTGAATGAATATCAACTTGAAAATTACAATATTTCTTGTGATGAACAACAACGCATTGCAATATGATAAATAATTTTGATGAACGAACAAATTGATGATGACATGATGATAACAAATAATATACAAATTGAAATCCGTTTCATTCCACTATCGTGGCAAATTTGGAATTCATTTGAAACAATGAATCACTTAAAAACCTATGTGTGATCATAAATTAGAGAGAAAAACAAAAGCCAGATTATTTTAGATACGGCTTGTGGATGAGGGACTATGCTGTCTCCGATAGTATCCGAGAAAATGTCGAGCCAACAAGTGGTACTATCAAATCACCAGTGGCAAAACCACTCCTTGGCTTTATTGGCCCCAAAATTGATACATCAAATCCATTCAAAGCAGAGTTGGAAGAACAAATGGACAGATTACTGCTTGAAGTGGCACTCAAAGATGTCAAGAAATAAGATCATTATTGGCAATTTCTCTTGAAACATGTCACTATTAATTTTATCAAATGTAGCCACCAATAAGCTTGATAATTTTCTTAACTCTGTAACAGGGCATTCATAAAAGTATTTCACATTGTTGTCATCCTCGTTGTTGAATCATTTGGAAAGAACAAATGGTTAGCAATAGTCTGGTTGACGCTTGTAATCCATTGGTTCAGCTCCACACCGTTCGTTCATGCGAGGGTATGGCTTGATACTCGAAAAGTCATTAATTGGCCAATACCAAGGACCTGCCACCTGACAAAACATGTAATTATCATTATTGGCGTTGCATTGATTTGGTCGTTGCCAATTCTTGTCCCAAATGTCCAACTGATAAACATCCTTAGGAGTAAATTCAGCGCTTTCAAATTGGCCAGTCAAATTGCCAAATATTCCTGCAGCTTGGAGCAAATTCATGTACATGACACTACACACCATTTGTGGCTTGCCATTATCATACAACCATCCGTCTCGTTCTGGAAGTGTCAATGCATAATTGATGGTAATATTCAAATCTGTGATTGTATCAAAAACACACATAATGTCAGTGCAATTCTTATTTTTCAATCCATAATAGTGTCTAAATCTCTGATTCATTCCCTTCACAAACAGTAATTGAATGGCAGAGCCCATGTACCAATTGTTAAATAATACAAAAGTAGCTCCAATCATTTCACCAGATAATGGAGTTGGTAATTGTCATTTTCTGTGTCAATCCATGCGTAGGCAATATTGTTAAATCCATATTCGTTGCCATCGAGAGTTTTAAATAGAGCAACAGCTGCTGACTCGTTGTAGATTTTTCGATATTGTGGAGCAAGCCGGGCAATGATAATGGTGGAATCATCCTTATTCGATAAATACCATTCAGCCCATTTTGTTTTACGAATTCCTTCTTCAGTGGATTCCACAACATATTTAACTCCATCAATTTTGAGAATGGATGCAATATGACCAATCTGTGAAGAAATGATCCATTGATTATTTCAACCATCATCATGATAAATCTTTCAAAAAATAACTCTAGAAATACTACATACTCTTGCACCAGTTCCATACATTAACAGACAATCCAATCCACTCATTTGTAACTGAGCTACAAGATCTCCACTTTCCAAATCTGAGTCATCCAACCAAATTTGTTTCACAGGTCTTTCATTGAACTCAAAACCCATGTCACGTTTCAAAAAACTAATCTTGTCTTCTTCAAAATACATTCCTGCTAATATTTTACCAGCATTAAAGGCATCAATGATGGTTTGGAAAATTTGATCTTTAAACTCAAAAAGTCTCAATCCATTCTGTAACACATCTTGCCATTCTCCTATTTCTGCGTTTAAATTTTTTAACACAACTTGATGCTTTCCTTGCATAAACAAAACTTTCACAAAATAATTTTCCCGAGTAGTGATGAAATACCAATCATAGCAAAACATAGACGCTGGGCCATAGCTATCAAATTCAATAGTGACCGAGTGACTCTCATGATCAATGTTTGTAATTCGAGCAGAGGTGTTTTTAAAACAGGGAGCATCACTCCAATTTAAGCCATTTCCAGAAGGATTAACACTGCCAATAAACGTTGGAACCCAATTTCTTCTGTGATCTGGAGGTTGTGGTTCCGATGATGATCCGTACGAATGAGGATGATGTGTTTTGGAAATGAAAGGTGAAGATACTTCATCATTCTTCCTATTGTTTTTAACGAGTTGAAAAAGTTCTTTCCAATTCATTGGTTTTGCAGATCGAGCAATAGAATATGTTTTTACATAATTGTCCTTTCTTTCAATGAGAGCAGTTTCTGTTTTATGAAATTGAGATTCACTTTCCGTGAAAAAGTTCAATCCATCCGTCATATCTAACGATGAAGAAGAAGTACTACTTGATTTACCCATCAGCTTGGCCTCTTGCATCATTAATCGGGTGGTTATTGATTTTAATTGTTCCTGACTCGAGGTCATGTAGGAAACTTTGGATTCAAGAAGTGATGATGATGATAATTGTTGCGGAATTTTGAGAATGGGAATGGCAAGTGCTCCATGATGATTGGAGGAAAGAGTAAAGAAGATTATGTAATGTACAAATGTCAAGCCTATCATCATTGCAATGATGGATGGAAAGAATCTTTTCCGGCTATACGGATATCGAGGAAATAGTTGTTGTACCATTGGTAGTGTTGAATACGTATATATATTGCTAAAACATGTATTTACAGAGTTTTTAAAAAGAGAAATGATGAAAAACAGCAACAATATTTGATGATCGCTGCTTTCAGAATCAAGACAAGTGATGACTGTGTTTGAAAGATTTTTTCGTTCTAATTTTGCTTCTAATATGCGGCGTCCAAGGTCCTGACTTGCGAAAGTCACCTTTTCCTTTTACGTTCTTTTTTGTATTGAGGTTGAGGAAGTTTTACTTATTTATTTAATTGTCATATGGTTCATAAGAACCATCTTGAAGAGGAGACGATATTGGAGTTGGTGGGTTGGTCACGGGATGGTTTGCAGAATTCTCAAAGCTTTGTTTAACAGCCAACTTGGGTAAGGCAATCTTGTTGCTTCGCAAATGAGATGGAATAAGGTCGTCGCTGCTTGGATTGACTTTTTTGAATTGTACAATTTGTCTGAACATGAACTCAAGAATATGTTTTGCACTGAAATGATACTCTGACTTTAAAAGTTTCGTCACACCAACAATTTCTCCTGCTTTTTGAATAAAGTACTCTGCATCTTCGTCAGTGCATCGGTTTGTTAATTGTGCAAGTCTAACGTCCTCTGAAGCAAATTGTTCATCCAAATCAAACAAGTCAATTTCAGGCGGCGCAAACTCTCTCAGTGAAGGTGGATACACTGCTGGCTTTAAACTTGGAAGAGGTGTTTCAAAGGCTGGAGGAATGAAAGTGAGAGGAGCGTGCTTGACTCCTAACTGAGCATATAAGTTAATAGCTTCTGGTACAAGGTCTGTGTCAAATTTAAACATCTTATCTACAAATAGTTCGTTGAAATCGATTGGAAGTTCTTCACTCTCCTGCAAGCACGACTTTACCTTCTCTGACATGGATTTTGCATCTGGCAGGAATTGATAATCATTTACCTCTGGAGATGTAGAGTCTATTTGGTTTAACTCAAAGCCGAAAATAAGCCATTTGAAAATTACGTCCAACAATACTGAATTTTCTTCCTTGTCTAACCACTTATCGTCAAACATATGAACACTTCCAAGAACGGCAACTCTTCCCTTGTCATTTTTCGAAGTATAAAAAGCTCCAACAGGCCTGTTCACTGGATAAGAGACATGACCTGAAGCTAAAATTGCTGTTGCCGGGCTCTCTACGTTCAAGGTAGCTCCATACGGATAGACGAAGGTTAAATGTGACGAAGGATCTGATGAATCTACAGCTGCATCCATTGTTTTCCCCGCTTCCTTGTTGATCGTTCTATTCAGAATTCCCTTTTGGACACACACTTCCTTTGGATGATAATATTTGAAGAATGATGTTCGGATAACTGTGTCCGAGTTAATGAAAATTCCCCATTGTTCTAGAAGATAGTTGATATTCGTTTCAAATCTAGGTTCACCTCCTTCTCCGAGTTGAAAAAGAACACTTCCGCCTTCCTTAATATATTGCTCAACGGTCGAAAACTCTTGCTCCGTAAATTTTAATCGGGGACCACAAAATATTACTAGATCAGCTTGTTTTAGTTTTTCATGTGATATTTCCTCCTCATTACTGCCATGTTGTATGAGATGGTGATATTTACAACCATCCTCGCGATCGGGTTCAATAACTTACATTAGAGTTTTATACTCCATTCGTATCTTTTTATACAATTTTTGCAAATTATTCTTTGGAGTTCCGTACTCATTCTTACTGATATTAAACATGACTGTCTTCGCCAACGATGGTTGCTGAGAAGCATCAGTATTGGCGCTTTGCTGCGAGTGTTCGTTTGACAACATTTTTTTTGGCGGTGTTCACTTTTACCCGCCCTTCAAAACTACAACTTTAAAATTTTGTCAAAAATTGTATCTTGTTTCAAGTGGATTTGGTCATGCTTGATTGAAATTAAAGCTCATTTGTTGCTTCGCCAAATTCCATTGTAGACTCCACTATTTATTGTATATCTACAATATTCTAACAAATATTATTAAATCCAAAGTATCCACCTTGCATAAGGTTATCCACGAGTGATTTAATACCCATCGCCCCTGTCAATATTGATGAGATGGCAATAAAGATGGCAATTATGAAAACAATGAGACTGGGACGATTAAAACGTTTCATTAACAATGCCACAACAATTTGACCTGCAATTCCACTCAGAATTCCACACACAAAGTACCAACCTAAGGAATTACATTAACCAATGCAAATTTGTTAGTTGGAAATAATATTCTTAGTACAACACTCAACAAATACATAGACTACTACTTACAGAAATAATCCCATGATATCACACCCATAATTAAGAATTGAATAGCTGTCGATGAGCCAGTCAATAGTACGGTGAAACTTGAAGTTGCAACACTCACAAGTGGATTCACACCCATTTCTAAAAGCAGAGGTCCAACCACTAGTATTGAAATTCATAGTTTTAAAAATAAGTATTCATGGTGAATTGTTACAAAATCAGCCTTTGAACAAGAACATACCTAATCCTCCACCAATGCCAAGTAAGCTTGCTGCTAGACCTGCTGTGAAAAATACCAATGGAATGAGAGTGACATTTCGAGTGGTCCATCTGACATCTCCGTCCAAATAATTGTATCCATGTTGTTCCTTTTTGTGATGCATATATCTCAATATAATACCAGCAATGCCAGACATGAGCAATAACAAGGGAAAGGATGCCGCAACAATGAGCCAATCTGAGGTGTTACATAATTTTTCAATAATTTTGTGTGAAAAACCACACAATGTTTAAACTTACATTCAACAGAACATTTTTCAATTCCCAGCACGGAAGGAAATGATTTTCCTCCTTTCAAAAACGACGAAATGAACACAATGGTCCAGCTCACCAATAACAAGCACCAAGAAATGACAGGAAATACAATCAATTCTGATTTCTTAATTTTCTCCAAAGTGGGTGAGTAAGATTTAGTTTCCAAGGCATCTTCCAGTGAAATTTCATCGACCACGAGTTTAGTTTCATCCTCGTCATGATGTTCATGATGTTCACTTTCTTCCAATGAAAGATTTTGTCTCGGTTCTTCTTCTTCCAACTCGAAGGATTCTTCAGCATTGATGGATCTAGAAATTTCCACCATTTGAGGATGCGTTTCAACAAGTTCTTCAGTGTTATCACCTCTTGCAAGCTCCAGTTGTTGTTGTTGCTGTTTTTGGAGTCTCTCTTCATTTTCCTTCTTCCACATTTGTCTTCCTTTCTTGATGGACCGATAACTCACAATGAGCAACACCAGTAAAAGCATGACAGTTAAAGACCAATTCGGAAACCAAACATTAAGAAATACTCCTACAATGGATCCAGCTAAAATAATGGGTTCAACAATGACTGCAATTTGATAATCAATGAGAGGTCGTTGTTTTTCTAATGGATGTCTTTTGAATGCGAGAGTGGCATACACACTAGCAGAAGCTCCAAAGATGATAATTGTGGAGAGGGCAATAGCAACGCTGGCTGGATATCTTCCAATGAGGAACAAGACAGGGACTATGATAGCAAGATGTTAGGAATAGATATCATGTTTCAATTTGAAATGAAATTAATAAGTGAAAAAATTACTTACCGCTGGTGTGAAATATGAATAAGATTATTTGCCACAAAAATTCCTTAATGTAGATACTTACTGTACACAGCATTGTGTGCCAGTAGTAATTTAGGAATGTGTGACATGATGATATTCAATTGTGTGGCATAATCATGAACATGATCACAGTAAAATAAAATTCACATAATTCAAGAACAGTCATCTAAATTTCAATCTAAATAATAATTACCTAAACTCCTCCTCCTCCAACACCTGAAGCAGCTGCAGCAATTCCTCCAAATGATGAGAAAAACGATCCCATAAGATCCCAAATCGTAATTGGAAATAAATTCTTTGGTCCACACAAACCAAATCAATATTTACAAAATGACTCGAATTGATTAATTTCACACTTTGATTCTGCACTCGACACACCACATAGGGTTCATCCAAACACAATTCTCCATTTCTTGCCAAATCACACGATTGACAAGTCGAATTTATACATAATAAATGTTTTCCACATTGTGCGGTTGAATTACACGGCGAACCAAAGAGTGGATCGACACTTTGCCAATCAATACTAGATGAAGTGTTTTGTTGCGTTAATCCTATTGTTGTTCTCATAAATTTTAATTCAACCACATGAGCATCGTTATTATTCATTTCCAACGATGATGAAATGAATGATGAGGCTTGTGTTGTTACAACTCGTATGAACATGCATAACAGAGTGGTTATAATAACCATCCCTACTAATACGAAACGTGTGTTATTATTCCTTCGGAAAGTACTTGGCTTTCCTTTTAAAATAGAAGGAGGGGTGAGCGAAGAAGTCATTCGAGGAATGGTCATTTTCTTTTCGAAAGGTTATTGAAGATGCTGAAGCAAAGATGCGATTTGATTTTTCAAATTGTAATGGGTACAGTTGCATTCGCTTCGTACACATTTAATTAAGTGTTCTTGAAATGTGTTGTACTATTTCTCTTGTGTTTTGCTCCAGGAAGAAAGTTGAATAAATGGTGGAATAACAAATTCTGTTCTGTTTAAAAGAAAACAAGTCTTTGAAATCAAGCTTAACGTCATCTAGACATGTGCTTTCACACTCCAGTCCATCGTTACCTCTTCTTCATGAAAAACCTCACCAATGAATTTGTTGGTTTTTCCTTTTAAAGACTTTCATACAATTCAAAAAAATGAGAAGAACTCCCTTCATCGGTGGTAACTGGAAGTGCAACGGAACCGTGTCCTCGATCAAACAGCTTGTATCCGAGTTGAATCAAGGAACAATGAATAACAATGTGGAAGTAATTGTTGCTCCATCGGCTGTTCATATCGGATTGGTTCAATCTTTGGATTTGAGAAAGGATTGGAAGATTAGTGCCCAAAATATTGTTCAAGAAAAGAACGGTGGTGCCTTCACGGGAGAAATCTCTGCTGCCATGTTGAAGGATATGGGAATTGAATATACATTGTTGGGACACAGTGAGAGAAGACACATCTTTGGTGAGTCCAATGCTGTGATTGCAAAGAAGGTTAAGGCTTGCGAGGAGACTGGATTGACCATCATTGGATGTGTGGGAGAAACATTGGAAGAAAGAGAAAGAGGTGAAACCAACGCTGTGATCACTACTCAATTGAAAGATTTTGGTGTTACTAATTGGGATAAATTCGTGATTGCCTATGAACCAGTGTGGGCCATCGGAACTGGAAAGACTGCCACTCCAGAACAAGCACAAGAAGCTCACAAGGTTTTGAGAGATTGGTTGAGTCAAAATATTAGCTCTGAAGTTGCTGATAAAGTGAGAATTATTTATGGAGGAAGCGTGAAGGGTGACAATTCTGATGAACTCATCAAGAAACCAGATATTGATGGTTTTCTTGTTGGAGGTGCCAGCTTGAAAGGAAAGGAATTCTTACAAATTGTAGATTCAGGTGTCAAGAAGGCTCAACAACAATGAATAGTCAATACCAAGTTAAAAATTAGTAAATTATAGAAATACTATTTCATTTATTGAAATTTGGTTGTGTCTACGAGTTCTTCTACAGTTTTTCGACGACCTCATTGCACAAGTTTGCATATTCCGAACTGAAATAAGTGTTAATGATTATTGAAAATGATGAATTTCATCACCAAAAACTTACTTATTCTTATGTTTCAGCATGTTAAGATAATTTAAACGAAACTCCTTGTGCCACTTGAGAATTTGCACAATCGAATTCACGTCACAAACCAAAGTGGCCACAAGCAGAGCATTTCCAAAACACTCACTCTCAATAAAACAATCCTTCAAATACAGCAAGTCATGATATAAATCATGAGACTTACACAGAACATGTTGAGTGCTTGTGAAAAGTTGTGAATTTTCAAATTGTTGCAAATGCTTATTCTTCATGGTGTGTAGATGGCCTTCTTCTCCAATTTTGCCTTTACAAGCTCTAGGCAAATTAAAAGATTTGTGAATTTTTGCGAATGTGTCTTCCCATATTGATACGTCCTCCTGTAGTGAGGAAAGTAAATGCCCTGACTTATCTCGCTCGCTTTTAAGCCAATTCTTTAGAGAAAATACATCACTTAATGATCGTTCAAGTTGTAACAGAGCAAAAAAGTCAAAATTAACCATGAATTCTCTTAATTGAATAGAGAGCATACTACTGAGAATAATCTGATGATCGGTTTGCAAGGTAACTTGTTGTTCATCTGTTTTCAAAAAATTAATAAACGTTGTGGGTGAGTGACTACCATTCTCGTGCTGTTTGCTTTTCACAGCAATCGAGAGAGATGGTACGGAATCATTCGAATTGGAATTTTCACTCATTCTCTCCATTTCTTCTGCTCTCTTTTCTGCCTCAATTCTTCTAATAAATCTTACAATATCGTTAGAGAGCTCAAACTCCGATTGTGAGAATGCCAATTTCAAAACCTCATACGAGTACGATAGAACCTGATCGATACCTTCCGTGTGTTGTAAAATTTTAAGCATGTTGGCAGCAGAATGAACAGATTTTTGCTTAATAAAGGAATCAAATATAATTCTTGGAGGCTGTGGGAGACAATTGAAAACCTTACTCCAGTGAATGATATCCGTTTTTCGAAGACAGTTGACCACAATATCTGTATTCAACAACATCTTGAGACCAAATTTTGAATTCCGCTCGTATAACTTACCATAAAATTGAGGAAAGTTTTGTAAAAATTTCACAACATAGGGCAATCCATTCTCTGTGATCGTAATAAAATTAATTGAACAACAAATTCGAATGTTCGCACGATATATTAAAAAAATGGATGAGATTACATCATTTCAATTACTTACGCATATCGACTTTGGAAAAGACTCCTTCTTCTGTTGATCGTTCAATCGACAAGTATGTTGAACTATCGGTACTTCCCAATGCACAATGCAACATCCACTCTAAATTTGCCACGAACGATAGTGCAGAGTTTTTGTGAGGAGGTAGTTGTTTGGTAAATAACACTAAGGATTCGAATGACAAGGTCTCATCTAAAGATTCTGTGTGAATATTGGAATCTATTTGTTGCTCAAATAACAGACCCAATAAGAGTCCATGAATATAAGGATACATTTTTGGTTGCATTTCATAGTAAGGGAAGCCAAGTGGATTTTCAATGAAGAGTAAATCTCGACTGTTAAATCGAGGAGAAGGTATTGTCAATTTGGAACGAGATTGCGAATGAGTGTTCTCAACATCCACGTGAGCGCTCAATCTCTGTTTGACTGTCTCTGATATCTGAAGAAAAACTCCAAAATCTTTTAACACACCCATTGGAACAGCCTCTGTATCACATGGAATAATATTCTTCACTCGAATATGGTTAATTTTTGGAAGTTGAGAGAGATCCACAATGGACATGTCTGTTCCTTTTCTTGACTTTCCATTAAATGTAAAATAAATGAGCTTGTCATTGTATGAGCGTTCTTGTTCAATCCACAGACCATCGACACCATTTTCCAAAACAAATTCTTTAAGAGTACCGTGTAATTTAAAAGCTCCAAGATCACCATTAGCATGAATGAAAAGAAGTTTCACCGAGGACAGCAACTTTTTGGTTTCTGAAGCATTCACACCAGCTATTGATTTACACGACACGCTGACCATGGACCTAGGAATACTGGTGTGAAATTGTGTCATGTCAATGATTTCTAATTTTGTGAGTTTCACTTGAATATTATTGTTCTTATCATAATCTATTGGGCAAGTATAAATGTGTAATTTCATGGATTCGTCATACATGAAAATAATTGGTACAAGTTTCATTTGTTGTTGAGTAATTCTGAGTAAAACCGATGTACTGTCAATAAATAAAATTTTTGACTGTGAAATAACCCTTCGTTCCAATCGAGAAACTTCGTCCAAATGAGTCCTAGGATAGAGTAATAACTCGCTTTCATTCTTGTCATTGGTGGATATAAGGGCGAGGATGACATTATCAATCCAAACCATTGCTGAGCATTTAACTTGATATTCTTGTTCCAAATTTCCAAACATTCTCCACTTTTTTGATGTTCCAGAATAAATGACACATCCTCTCGCCCCAGAGAGTGCAATGTGATTTCTGTCTCCACTAATTGCTACATTTTCAATTGGATAGTTGAATGTAAGATATGAGAGTGGAATTTGTAAAGGTTCCCAATCAGCACTCACAAAGTCCATTCCAGAAGACATGTGAAATCGTAAAAGTTTGTTCGTTGTTTGAAGAATCACGTCCGATGATTTGCTTTGAGCAAAGCTTGAACATAAAATACTTTTACAGAATGTAAAATCTGCCAATGTTGTGGTACCATTGGAAACTGCAATTAAGTGATAGCCCTCACTATCCCACAACAGAGTTCTAACTCCTGAGCCAAATGGTTCGTTCTTGGAGGAAATTTCGGTCATACCTATTGGACTTCCATGCGTCACTTGAGATCGAATACTGTTTGCAAAGAGAACGAATAAACGAATGATTAAGAATTGAATCAAATAGGTCAAATAATTCCAAATGTTTGTACTAAACAAACCTTTGCATTTCTTTTTCGGAAAATTGAGGAAGACTGGTCATGATGCACACTCCTGATATATGAAAGATGGCAAAACCTCGTTTGCTATATCCAACAGCAATTGCCAACCCATCATGAGAGCTAAAGCACATGGAAGAAACACGCCCCAATTCTTCACTTGTGAAACCTCGATAAGAAAGAGACAATTTTGATCGTTCACTAATGGAATGATTTTTTGCAATTTCATAAATAATAACATCTCCATTGTTGCAACCAATCGCTAATAAATTATTTCTACTGTTGAATTGAACACACACTGCATCAATACCTTCAATAGTTCTCAAAACTTTTAAGCTTTGCAATTGTAATTTCTAATTGTACAGCAAAATATTTTCATGAATTAATCAAAAAATTTTACCCACCTTCTCTGAAGCAATGATTAAAACAATTCCTAATTTCAAAACTATTGCAAAAATCTTATTGTTCGTATTGTAGCTCAAACTTATAATCCCCTAATTTGTTGTTAAAAAATGGCATGAAAAAATTACAACACAATTAACATCAAAGTCACTCAATAGTTTCTGAACCTAACATTTTTCACGTACCAATTCAGTGTCATTAGAATCCACTTGTTTTCTATAATGTTGAGGTAAACATTCATAAATAAAATCAGGTCCAATATATTGTGAAAAGTCACTACCTCTCCATGATGTAAAAAGAAATCCTCCAGTTGTTGTTCCAACTACAACATTGTCTCCATCCGAACATATTCCACCAACATTTCCATATTCACATTCTAATACACAAAAATTAGAAATTGAAATTGTTGAATTAATAAATGCATTGGATTGACTCCTATGTTTGATGTATTCTTGTTCATAGGATTGCCCCGATTGAATGAAATGTTGATATCCGGACACCTTGAACACCAATAATGAATTTGTAGACAATGGAACAACCAGTAGAGAAAAATCATGAAATATCTTCCATAATAAATCGCCTCTCGGAGCACGTTTAAGCTCAATTCGTTGTTCGAGATGATAGCCATCCTGTTAACATTATTTTTACAATTATCAACAAGATTTGTGATTGATCCATTCCAGTCATAAAATTACATGATGGCAAAATAATATTCAATGATAATATGATTGTGGACATGTCAAATAAATATTAAAACATTGATATTTACATGTTTCACTGTCCAGACAGATAAACTTTTTGTTGTGGTAATCGCTAGCAAGGGCCAATTTTGATTAAAGGCTACTCCGATAACTTCTTCTTCACCATTCGAGAATTGCCGATCCACACATTTCAATGTATTAACCCAGCCAACAGGGAAATACATTATGTTGTGAATATTTTTTTAAATTGAGCAATCTGTCTTTTAAACATGATGTTGTTTATAAAAGATTTTCAGAATGTAAATTACACAAAAATTGATTAAAATTGAAAAGAGGGCCATACTGCATGTCATGCCAATAGTTGACAGCAATAACAACACCCTCTTCGTTGTGTTCTTGAGCAACTTGATGCAGCCAGAGAGCTGGTAAATAGAGAGCATCACCGGGTCCTATCTCGACTTTGAAGGGAGTGGCATGTTCGTACCTTGGATATTTCTTTTCAATATCTTCTCGTGTCTCCTTGTCTGGATCTATGTCAATCCATGGAACCTGAGTGCTTTCATCTTCAATTTTCCACTCTTTCTTGTCAAAATCGAATTTATATTGAGCTTCTTGATAATTTTTGTAGGGTACGTTGATCTTTTACAGATATTTTGCATGTTTCAACAATTAGCAAACGTGGTTGTGATAACAAGTGTGAAACTTACAACATCTGTCGGTGGGTATAAGGTGAAAATTTTCTTTCCAGCAATCACACAATAAATATTTTCGTATGGATCTTTATGGAGAGAGCTAGTGCTTTGTGAATCACCAATCCACAGATTTACAGCATCAGGTAAATTGTTGAACGACCGTACAGCAAATCCCAAGTGTTCAGGTACGTCTTCCATAAGAAATGGGAATTCCTTGAATATAATATACGCATAATGTAAATTTGTGAAATTGTAAATTTCTTACCTTGGTTAAACTGGAATTTTGATGCTGGGCGTAAAATATTGAATTCATTGAGTTCATTCCATTCAAATCTTCCTCCATGGCATCTTTTGGTGAAATGTCTTCTTTCAGTAGCCTTCTCTTATTTTGCAAAAGCTTAATAAACTTTGAAAACTTCATTTTCAATTCCATTGGTTTTATAAACTTGCCATCATGAACTGCATCAGCTTTTCCATTGGGTGTACATGCCACTGAGATTTCTCGTTCTCCAATAACCTGCTTGAAATATTCAACATTCCACTTATTGAATGCAGGCCAATCACAAATAGCATTCCGAAATATCACAGGCTTATTCATGTTCACATAATGTTGAATAAAATTCAGAATTTCATCCTCATCTTCATAACTTGGAAATCCATTGAGCTCTTCAATTTCAGCATGGTCCAATTCGTCTACGCCACAATATAATTCTCTGGTTTGTTCCGACAAGAAATTTAGCTGGCGATGAAGTTTTTCAGAGAGTGATTCCTTCATTTTTTCCATTTTTAATGTGCCAAAATTGCAAGCCTTCATCAATTTGATTTACTGAATTTCCTCTTCAAGCAAAACCATCAACACCTTCTTTTCAACATATTTGCAAAATACGGCGAGAGAAACAGGACAACGCAAGTCCACACAACGACTGTTTAGTTTTGCATATTAATAGTCCCTCAAAAAAATGTCCTACAGCTGTTGTCGTAGCCACGAAAACGACAGAATGTTATCATCATCTTCATCGTCTTTATCATCGCATGATGATGAAATGATGAGTGTAAGTGGTAGTAGTGATAGCAATCAACTACCATACCCATCTTTTCCATTACGAAATAAGCCTAACTTTTCATCCGCACTCTCATCTTCAAACCACGAACAACGAAGTGGTGGTTGTTGTGGAGGCAACGGAAATTCTCCAAACGCACCAACTACATCAATCATTCTCCTAATCATTCAACGACATCCTCAACGAATATGCACTATTGCGCCTGTAAGAATCAATTTCAACCAAACGCCGATTGCGAGTTCAAACAATTCTTAACCCGATATACAGGCAATCAATTAGATCCAGGTCCAACCAATTCAGCAAACAACAATGGCGCCATTACTACCAGTAACAAGTCAACGTCTCCGTCCACAAGTTCAACACGTGCCGAAACTCGATCGTCCAAGTCATCATCTCCACCAACGCCTTCATCATCAAAAGCTAACACTTCTTGCTTGTTATGTAAACTCAGACACAGAAAATGCGATTATACATATCCTGTACTCACTGCGCAAAAGAAAATCGTACTTTTTGTCTCTACATTGGAAACGTAAAGCGAGGTCCCAAAAAACACAAGGATGACATGGAAGATGAAGACGAGACTAGTGTTCTTTCGAAGGAAAACATTGATGGCATCTATAAGATCATTTATCAAAACATTGCTAACATCAAATCAGATCCTCAGGTCATTAGCAAGCTTTCGTTTGAACTATTCAAGAAGATTGTAGACAAACTTTTGCCCAATTCTGAGCGAGATCTAGTTCATCAAATTGTTAAGGTGGCTTTACTTCCTCCAACTGAACCATTCACTGGAGATATGGATTACTATTTCAAATACTTTTACAAATTGGAGAAAAAGACATTGCTTTAATATCCATATTACAAGCAATTTGCTTGCAGCGATTGAATGAAAAAAGCCTTGGCCAAAGAATGTATGAGAAAGCTAGATCCAAAATTTCAGCCATGTTTGATCAAGTGTCTGACTTTAAACTAATTGCTGTTTACATTTTTTTGGCAATATTTTTGATTGGTGAAGGAGAACGACAAAAAGCAGAGTATTATCTAAACCATGTCAAATTTTATGTTAAAGAGTTCCAACCTAACATGCAAGAAGCTCAATTCCTATTACGAACAGTTCTTCTTTCAGAATCCATTTTACAAGAATCTTACGAACAGTTGTTGAGACATTATGAAAACATTCTCCTCTATTTTACTCCTAACAGCAGTACTTCTCAGACCAATATTAACACAATTTCTAGTTATATCACTGCATCCAACGAGAAAATGTTCAGGGGTGGAAATTGTAGAATATCAACGGACTCAGGTGATGACCTCAAAAAACAACTTTCACACTTGAAAACATTAATAGAAACGAATAACACAGAATACCCATTAGGATATCACCAATTACTTGATTCGTTGATGAAGTCGTCGAACAACTCTAGCCCATATGCTGTCTCCATTTCTTCTTCTACGGTTCACAGTGAGAATTTGGATAAGAAAGTCGAACAAATTAACATGGCCATCGAAAATATTCGAAGTATTTATGGACAATGGGATTTTCTTGGAAATACTTTCATCATGATGCTTTACAGTATTATCATTCTCCATCATCACAAACAATTTAATGACGAAGAGCTATCCATCGATGCAGTGAAATGTGCCGACATGATCACCAAAACAACGGAGTGCAACGATGATTTTTCATTGTCTTCTTTTCCAGCCTCGATACCAATCTCTATTGCATGTAGGATACATTTAACATCCCTCAAGACCGTTCTAAGTCAACATCACTCATTATCAACGAGTATGCAGAACAATTGACCACATACATGCAACTCGACATTGATGCACTCGAAATGCTTGCAACCAAATTTCCTTTGGTTGAACGCAAGTTTGGAGCTCTTATTAAGGAAGCGACGGCCTGCATGGGTAAATATCACGAGCTGAAAAGAACTCACCCAGCAAATTCATAACCTTACAATCTATTTCACAACACTTGAGCGTTTAATTGTTATTAAGGAGATTTACTTAATATCATTACAGTTACTTCATTTGACAAAATTAATGTTGTTGTTCTTGCTCAAAATAGTTATGTGTTTTCATTCGTTGCATGCAGATAAGTGATCATGCTTAAAAGAAGCAACTGGCTTCACCAACAACCCGTACCAAAAAGGCAAGATTGATACCAACATTGTTCGCATCTTGAATTGATATGTTGTTTATCCGATACCCCTTTCCAAGCGCAACAATGGCCAATTTTACCTCCAACAAGATGTTATTGTTTTCTTGTCTTTCCGTGTATACAATTTGGTTACCTTTCGACGAGGGCAATTGACTTCAACCCCAAAGACGTTTGTGTTTGTTGTTGAATCTGAATGGTTGGGTAATTGTTCCCTCAATAACCGAAACTTCCATTCCCTTTTCGTGCTTTCTTGCTGTTGGAGTTCACGATGCGACTTCAAAACATGACACAGATAGATCCAGCAGGGGTTCAAAGCAAGTATCGCATGCTTTATTTCATACCGCAATAGTAAAGAAAAGCTCAGTTTGTTTCGACTTTATCTAAAACGGACTTCCAACGTCACAACTTCATAACACAAATGTCATCCATTGCTTAATTCACCGCACATTGTTTAGGATAAAGGCCAAACTCAAACATTTCAAAAGAGGTCAAACAAGGGATGTGAATGAATCATTCTCATTCGTACATTATTGTTGTACTTCATGAACGGGTGATCACTTTTCACAAGTTGCTGTGTCACTGGCTGGAACGCAACATAAACACCACCATAAAAAACAACACCTCTCTCATTGTGTTTCCTTGTTCGAACACATTTAAGTGCGAGGAGTGGTGTATTGAAAGATTGTTCTCTCCAAACAAACTGCAGAAGCCAAACTCCTTGAGTTACTGCAGCTCTTACACAGCTCGATCGACGTGTTTTTCAATCCGTGACTACAACACTTGTTGAAGAAAGAAATACTTCTCATCTATTCTTGTTGCAAAGAACCAATCCACTCAACATGTCAACACCCTCAGCAAAACCTCTACGAACCATTCCTTCTCTTCATGAATTATTGCATGGAAGTATTCATCAACATGATGAAAACAAGTCAATGGATCAACCATCCCACAAAACCTTTAAAAGTCAAGAACAACATCATCTCCCAAGTATTTTGGGCTATTCAACACCAACTACCTCTTTGAGCATGACCACCAAGGTGAACTCGCTCCAGTCATCACCTCGGCATGATGATCATCACGAAATCAAAGTAGGTCAAACTACTACATGTTCATCTTCCAGGTACAACCATGTAGTACCGAACAACAACAACAATAACAGCAACTACAGGGAAAGCCAGGTGTTTCAAGCCCAAACATCGACACACAGCGCATCAGCATTGATCTCACAAGTTCAACCATACAGGCGTCCCAATTATTCCTCTCACATTATACCGTCCCTTCCACCGACAACGACTTTGAGTTCATATTCATCATCGCCTGTAACAACAACAACAGCAACTTCTCTTCCGCCCTACAACCCACTTGAACCACAACAGAGCAACCTTCGAAGAATTGAAGAATTGGAACGTGAATTGAGACATCAGGCAAACATCATTGCTGACTTGGAGAGAGAAAATGGAGAGTTGAGAAGAGAATTGCAACATGTGTTGTCATCCAGAGGTTCCATTGTTGCATCTACCTCGAGTGGAAATACAAAAGACAAAAACACAACTCATAACTCTACATCCGCCTTAAAAAGTACTGCCTCCTCTTCTTCTTCACCTCCTCCTCTACCGACATCACATCATCCTTCCTTGTTTCATACATCAAACAGAACCTCAACACCAACTCAACATCGATATGAAAGTAATGCAACTCCAAACACATTCATGCTCGAGCAACACCAACAGCAAAGGCCATCATCCTATTATGCAGGTAGTACCACTTCGAATCCATGCATGCATGTCCATGATGCCCATACATGTAATGAACTACAACCAAAGAAAATACCATCAGGGGATCATGCATCAAGCAGCATGCATGCCAGTTACCAACATCATGAGGTGCCAAATAGTTCCAGCTCACATCATCAACACCATGATTCGAATGTAGATCATTACGTGCATTATTCGAGTAGCTCATTGCATGACAGGTATCATGCCAATGTCACATCATCATCATCCTCTCCTCAAAAACATGTTCCATACTCGAATGAATATCCTCATCGACCACATTTAGATCCACACAATAGCAATTATGAAATGCATTCCTACACATCCACTCCTCTACATACTCAGCAACCTTCCTCGCTACCACAACACCTTAAACGACCTTTCCATCAAATGCATGAACATGTTCCAACATTTAGCACTCCATCAGCACAACAATCTAAAAAACATGTTGCAACATCATCCACCTCGACCTCAGAATCCAAAAAGAGAAAAACAAAAGCTCAGGATTCCAAAAAATCTGTCCCATTCCCAAAAACCATTTCCATTGTGGATGAATCATCGGATCGAGAAAATCAATTATCGGATTTGGAGCTCTTTAAGGTCAAATGGAAAGGAGAAGAATATGTTTTAGGTACGTATCATTCATGAGTTTTGAATAATCAACAATTGATCCTTCCATGTACAGTTACTGCTTTCAAGAATAGGACACAAATTTTGAATTATTATGTTCCCTTATATCAAAGTCAATTTCCAGATAAGCCTTGCAAAATAGTTCTAAGCAATGAGGATTATAAACAACTTTCTGTTGAAAATCCTTCAAATGTTGAAAAGAAGAAGCATGCATGGAGAGTTTCCGTCTTTACCATTGATTTTTATAATTTTGTGAAGAATTTGCAGCAGAAATCTCCACCTCCAGCTTCGTTTACTTCATTGTCCTCTATTCAACAAGCTTCTTCCTCAATGAATAATAACACGAGTGGTATTAATCCGAACAACAACAACTAAATAAACTAATTCACCACGAACAATCTGACTTTCCTTAATTTCGAACATGTTTGCCAACGAATACCATCCATGCATTTTTCAAATTATTTTCATTTTCGAATTTTAACGTTCAAATTGAACATCTTCAAATACAACTCGAGCGCGCTATTGAGCCTTTGATTCTGTTGAGGATGACAACACTTTCAAACTGCCATCGTCCTCGAGTTGGTTGAATGAAATTATTTCAAGGCTTCACCATCAAGGAAAAAAATTCACCATCTTCCCTTCATCAAATTCCGAAACGCTGGAATCACGTTATCGCTTTCCAAAGTGTATTATTGCTCGGTGTTGTATTCATTTGCGATCCGGTTTTTGATAGTCCTTGAAATTGTACTTGTTTTTATATATCAGTAGTAGTTATTCTTGTTGTTGAGAATTTTAGTCTTGATAATTCTTGAGAAGAAGAAGCCTTGATCGGAAACGACAAAGAATTTATTCCCAAATCAACCAAACTGTAATAATGGTCAAAGAAAAACTGGCTTTTACCAATCCAAAGAAAGCTTCTGCTCCCAACACAAAGAAGCCTCAACCCAAACAGCAGCAAGTTGGCCACCCAAAAGTTCCATCATCATTGAACGGAGACGAGAATATTTCAGCTCAACTTCCGTCATCACAACATCAACCTCCAATACTAGCTGAACCACCAGTCATCACATTGAAGTCAAATGACACAATCGGAGAGGAGCCTAACAATGAGCTTATCAACCGAATTAACAAGGAAATTAGAAATTACAGAAAGCAAATCGCAAAACACAAAAAACTTGGAGATGATGTAAGTACTTGCAAATTCCGAGTGTTGCAATATGAGCTTTCATCGTTCAACTCATTTATTAGATCCAAAATCAATTAGACTTTGAGGTAGTATTACCAACAATTCCTGCTTCTCTCAACAAGAAGGAACTGTCTTTCGACGAGAGCATTGAGAGAAAAAAGATTGATACTCAAATTGAAGAAGTAAAGAAGAAGGAAAAGCAGCTAAAAGAAATGATTGAAATATTGGAATCAGAGTCAAAATCTTTGGACACTCTAGAGTTCATTCAAGGCTCCATGTCTAAAGTTTTCAATGATGTAAGTGAAAGACTTTTGACAATGAATTGTTTTACACTTTTTAGTATGAAACTCGCCAGTCTAAATTGGAAAAAGATGTAAAACAATTACAAAAGGAAATCAAACAAAAAGATCAACAATTAGAAGAGGCACTTCAAGCATTGAATACCACAAAATACCAACTTTCGATTCAAGCAAATAGCAAAAAAGAGAATGTCACAAAGTTGTCCTCATATGAGCAACAGCTAAACGACTTGACTGAGGAAAATCGAAGACTTTCTTGTCAAATCAAGGAAATTGAATCCCTTAAAGAAGAAAATTCCAGACTAAAATCCGACAATTCAGATGTGAACAAGTCATTTGAGAATTACAAAAACGAAACTTCACAACAGCTTGCTACCCAGAGAAATACTATTGAGGAGCAAAAGAAAACAATCCAACAAGGAGAAGAGGCAATTCGAATGCATATAAGCAGATTTAACCAAGCTAATAGCGAGTTAATGATGCTTAGACAACAATACATGGAACAAGATAAGTTCGTAAAATATCAACAACATCAAATCTCAATGAAAATGGAGGAGAACAGCTCCATTGTCAAAGAAAACAACACTTTGAAAGAAGAAAATTCGAAATTTACAAAACAGATCCAAGATTTGTTAGAGACAATCAAGAGTTTAGAACTCACTGTTTCAAATCTCACAAACTCCAACAAACAAGTTCAAGAGAAGCTCCAGAAAACGGAGTCAGAGTCGCAGGCTACTATTCAACAATTAGAAGAGCAGTTAAAGCAACGTCCAGTAGTTGCATTCCCTGTAAAGTTCGAGGAGGATATTATTAACGATGCAATGGACCAAAAGAGAGCAAAGGATATTGTAGAACTCATCCAAGTTTTGAACTTTTTCAACATTTCCCATCCAGACTCCTTCGAAAGGAGGTCAATGTTTCTTTCTGACCAAATGGCAATGAGCCAATCTGGAAAAGAAGTTTCAATTCTTACTCATGGCGATTTTGCTGCTCTAGACTCTCTCGCTCGTTCATTATTTGGGCAACAGCAAACTATTGATCACGTTGAAGCATCCGTCTTGGATGGCGTCCAAAAGTTAGAGAAGATTTTAGATCGATGCGACAAGGAGTACATCCTTGGCTTGTCCTACAAAGTGATAGCTCAGCAACTAAGGGAGTTGGCATCCTCACACATTTACCTCTATGGAAAAACACTGTATCCATACATTTCCTCGAGTTTTGACAGTAATCCACTTTCCTCCAACAATGCCATGTTCAATGCTCAAGGCTATAATATCAAGATGGACGATTCAAGCATGTCCTCGACCACAAAGCTCAAGAGCAATTTTATGAACAGCGAAATTACTACTTCTACCACCTCAACGACGTCACCCTCCACAAACTTTGACACCTCCTCCAACATTAATATAACGTTAGATGTACCAATAAGCGTCACAACTTCTCCATCCAACACTGAAGTTTCAAAGTCGTCGAATTGGGAAAACGAGGCCTCTTTACTCACAGTGCCAAGCGCTCCAACAGAGCAAGAAATTGGGCAACTATCTGCTTCACCAGCTAACCCCAATGTTGTGGAAGGAGATGTTGCAGATAGTAATTCTAACATTGAACCACCAAACGTTCCCTTAGAGAGCCAAGTACGATTGTCACCCTCTGCTCCTTCTCCAACAGGTGAAATTGAAGAAGCCGTGACACCAGCCACAAATCCTAACACCAAGAAAACTACGAACTATTCGAGAGGAAGAGGACGAGGCTCATATGGCAGTCGAGGCAGACAGAGAAAGCTTTTTGTGAGAACTGAAACTAAACAATAAATCCACCAATATTTTCAACAAGTATCGAGAATTCATTTCGATCCTACTTTACAATTTATACAGTAGAAAATTCTTTGCATATAAAAGTGACAGTGCATATTTGGAGATTTGGCTCTTATGTGAAAGTCAGCTCAGTTGATGCAGCTCTCTTCAACATTGACAATCATAAAATTACTTTCTATTCTTAATATTTTCACTGAGCCATTCTAAAGCCTCGTTTATACCAATTCCATTCAGCGCTGATGTTTTAAATATTGTCCATGTTCTGTTTTTTATCTTACTTAAATTAAGTTGCTCCGACACTTGTTCCACACTCATTGCGTTTTTAGCATCTTGTTTGTTAGCCATGATTAAAAGTATAGAGTCTTTGAGCTCCTTTTCATCAAGCATTGCAAAAAGCTCTTCTTTAGCAATACCCATTCTATCTCTATCACTTGAATCTACTACATAAATTATTGCGTCTGTATTTGCATAGTAGCATCGCCAATAGGGTCTAATTGATGTTTGACCTCCTAAATCCCAAACCTGAAATTTAATATTTTTGTATGTGATGGTTTCTACGTTAAATCCGATCGTAGGAATTGTTGTTACTGCCTCTCCGACTTGTAACCGATACAAAATTGTTGTCTTTCCGGCATTATCGAGTCCCAAAATCAAAATACGGACTTCTTGTTCCATATTGAATAAACCACCAAAGATACTCGCTATTAAATTTCCCATTTGTTATTTTGTTTAGGCTGATGAAGAGGATAATGAGAATGATGATTCGTCGCGATCGGATGATGATTAAGCTGATGAGTAGAGACGATTTTTACAATTTTTTCTAGTTGCGTTTCTTACGTCATCATCATGCGGGTCCATTTTCCAAACCGGGCCATCTCCCCGTTTCATGAAAACTTCTCATGTAATGAGAGGTTGTGTTGCAAGAACATTTGAGTGGTATTACATCTTTCTAATATTATGATCATGACATTCTTATTTAATTAATTCTTGTAAATTTAAAAATGTCGGAACATGATTCTTCTCATCATCACCAGCCATTCATCCCCATGGCAAAACATAATGAAGAGCCTAACATTTCTACAAATACTACATGTACCCGGATTAAACTGTTTAAATCTATTGGAAAACATGAACGTGGAGTGTGTTGGCATTATCGGAAAAAGGGTTTTTGTAATTTTGGAGATACATGTAAATATTTACATTTGAGGGATGGAGAGGCAAGACCAATTGGCACGAATCGTGTGATGAGTGTTGAAACCAAACTGAATCATGATGATGTATTACAAACAGAGGAAATTAAGAGCCATTTAACACTTGAGGAACGGAATGGATCGACTCATTCCAATAATTTCACAAGTACTTCATCAATGATTAATACCACAACATCTACTGACACGACAATACTTGACAAGTCTCAACCTATCAAACTTTCATATTGGATTTCGAGAGCAAAGGAATTGAGATTTCCTTCATCTGTGCTTCGTTCAAGTTTTGAAGAGAATGGGTTTTCCATGATTCCCAATGCGGATGAGATTGGACATTACACAGCTGTATTTTGGGGACATACCTTTCCACATACACATGATGACTGGAAATTAATTATTCCTTCTTACACTTATTTCAATCACTTTCCAAATTCTCACCAATTATCAAACAAGAGTTTAATGGCTCTTAATTTTCAGAGTGTGGATGAACAACATTCTCCACATACGATTCAATTCAAATCTTGTTACCTACCAGTCACTTTTTATTTTCCAAGACAAATTTCACTCTTTCTTAATTTTTTAAAGACATCACAAGTAACTACGAATTACAGATGGATTATTAAACCCATTGGATCCGGAGAGGGAAGAGGAATTAGAATTTATGCCAACTCTCACGATTTGCTTTCACAAGAATTTCCATCCATACCTTCCTCAGAAATTGAAACCTGCCACATCACTGAAGAGACTTTAAATTCTATCAAAAAGAAGAAGATTGTCGTGTCTCAGTACATCTCAAATCCAATGCTCATTGAGGGTAAAAAATTTGATTTAAGATTGTTTGTTCTTGCTGTCGGAGGTGAAACAGAAAGACTCTATCTTTATAGAGACGGTATTGTGAGGTTAGCAAGTGAGCCATATTCTAATTCTGATGATACTCTCAACAATCCATATATTCACATTACCAACAACACTGTGAATGATAAGAAGAATAAGGTCCAACACGAAACGATCAAGAAAGAATATGGGTTTTTCTGTAACCTGTCCCTCAAAGAACTGAAAGAACATTTTTCGAAACATGCTCTTGATTGGAATCTGTTTTGGACCCGTCTAACAGTGTTAGTCAAAGAATCTGTTATGCTGACAATTTTCGACAAATCCAAACAAGATGAAATCTATCATGCATGTTCTCACAGATGTTTTGAAATTTTTGGATTTGATGTATTGATTGATGAGAATTTGAATCCCTATTTACTTGAAGTGAATTCCATGCCTGATCTCTCTGGTGTGAGTCAATCGAGCCATCTCACTCTACAGAAGGATTTTACTGTAAAATCCAAAATGCTTGTCTCTGCACTGAATCTTGTTGGTATCAAGATCATGAATAGAAATGTCGATCTTGGAGACAACAATGGTAAGAATGATGCTCATTCGGAATATGATGATGAACAGAGGTGTTATAGAGAGGACTTTGAGAGAATTTATTGAAAGGTAATGCTTGACATTGTTCATTCTCTCATGCGGAGTTTTTTCTGCTACGCGCAAATGCGGATGAATCTCTCGTGACAAATTTAACACAAAGCGAAACTTGCCATGTTTGCATTTCAAACAACATCAAAAAATAATTACAACATTGATTACTGAGACACCTATTGAAAGCAACATCATGAGATTCCTGAATCAAACAGTTTCACGCATGAGAGGAGCACAACTCTTGAAGCCCTCACAGGTACAGCATTGTTGGCTTCTGGAGGATATTACATGATCAACAAGATGATGATGAATGATGACCAATGGAATTTGCATTCCGACGTATTCGATAACCATCAACAGTTGACACCTTCATGGATGCCATTAGTACAAGCAGAGGAAAAGAAGTTTAAAGACCCACAGTCCGGAGTCATCACTGGCAATTATGCACAAATGGCGATTATTACCATCAAACTCAAAGATTCGTTTGCTCAAAAGGATTATGCCAAAATTTTGAAAGCTGTTGGTGAGGTTCCAGAAATTATTACCAAATTATCGAATGGCAGTGACGCTCCTAACGATGAAGATGAATTACCACCTGTGATGGCAAGTGTTGGGTTATCTACTCGATTTTGGCATCAGCTTGCATTGAAGGATCCAAAAACGTTCCACAAACCTGATGGTTACACTGCAGATTTTGACACCAAGAGTGGAGAGTTTGGATCCATGCCTTTCAAAGAAAGTGAAATTGTATTGCATGTGAAAGCTAAATCTACGTCATTGTGCTATGAGACCATTCATGATTTCATTAATGCACTTCCAAAAGACTCTATTGAGAATGTGCAAGAACATTACGGTTTCATGTACCAAGATTCCAGAGATTTAACCAAGTTCATTGATGGCATAGTCAATCCAAGTGGTGTTGAAGATCGTCAAGAAGCAGCCCTTAATAATTCAGGAGGAAGTTTTTTATTACACCAAAAGTGGGTGCATCATCACAATCCAGATTCCAAGTACACAGTGAAGCAACAAGAGGAATTTGTTGGAAGAGAACGAGCATATGGAGCTGAAATTTCACAATTGCCACCCACTTCACACGTTGCTAGGATGAGAAGACCCAATGGAGATATCATTCCAATTCTTAGACAATCATTTCCATTTGGAACGGTCACAGGAGATCATGGACTACTTTTCATTTCATATTCATCAAATACTGACAAATATGAAACTTTATTGAATGCCATGGTTGGAAAGGTGCATGGCAAACACAATGATGCTATTATGAAATTCTCGAATTGTGAATATAGCAATTATTACTATGTTCCCTCACGAGAAGAATTGGAAGTTATCAAATCAAAATATACCCGATTGTAAATAATAAAGCTTTGATGTGCTTGTCAAGCTGCTTCCCTGAGCTATTCTTTACAAAACATGTTGAAAAAAATGAAAGGAGCGTCGACAACTCTGTTGCTGCTACTTTTAGCCATATTATGGGTCGCGACACTGACCTCCTCTGTGGCACTTGCCTGGAAGATTACAACCAACCCAAACACGAGTAATAAATTCGGGAATAGTAAACTTCCTCCGAGGTCGGTTTGGAAAAATCTTGAAACAATCATGACTTCGGCAATTTCAAACGGAGCCTTTCCTGGTTCCGTATTCTTGGTCGCTGATAGAAAGAATGGCATCTTGTACTCGAATAGTTTTGGACACTTTACTTATGATCAAAATTCAACTCCGATGAGCCTTCACAGTAAATTTGATATGGCTAGTTGTACCAAGGTCATTTCAACTACAAGCGCCACTGCTCTCTTATATCAGAAAGGGTTGATTGGATTGAAGGATAAAGTCACCAAATATTATCCTAATTTTGCTGTGAATGGAAAGGGAGAGATTACCATTGAGAATTTGTTGTTACATAATAGTGGATTCCCTCCAGATCCAGATCCATGGTATAGCTCAACAGCCTTTGGATGCCCAGCTACACAATTCTATCATCCACCTCAAGAGTTTACCTGTGCTTCCAAGATTTATAATTCATGGATTAATCAAGTATTGCAAAATAAGCCTGGACAAGTTTATGTCTATAGTGACTTGTCAATGATTTCCATGATGTATATTATCGGACAAGTGGTTGAAAAGAATATGGCACTTTTAGGAATGACCAAAGCTGATTTGAGGGAAGATTGTGTTCAACAAATTGGATTGACAGCTCCAGGTTATGAGACATGTTATTATGAAGCATTTGTTAGAAAGCATGTTTTTAGTAATTTACAAATGACAAAAAGTGGATTCATTCCAAAACCAGAGGAAAAGTCAACCATTCCACCAACCTGGATGGACAATTCTTATCATCATGAGTTGATTCAAGGATATGTTTCTGATGAAAATTGTTACGCACAAGGTGGTGTTGCTGGACATGCTGGCCTCTTTTCACCAATGGTTGATGTTTACCGTTTCATGAATGAATTAATGTTCAGAACGAGAGGTGTTTTCATTAATGAAACCACTTTACCACATTCATTACTGTCAAGAATGTGACACAAAGTTCAAGAGCTTTGGGATGGTAGGTTTGATTGTTTCATAATTTTTTAAAGGATTTGGAATTGACGTATTTAATATTTCACTATAGGGACACCAACGCTGAAGGAAACGGATCCTGTGGCTCACTTTCAAAGAAAACCTTCTTACATTTGGGCTTTACTGGTACTCAAGTTTGTGGTGATCCTGACAGACAACTTTTCACCGCCTTTTTAACCAACAGAGTTTATCCAGATAAGGACAACAACAAGATGGCTCCTGTCAGAAATGCTGTCAATTCTGAAGTACAAAAAGTCTATGACCAATACTACGCTACATTATGAGGTGGCTAATTTTTTCAAATAATTTATTAAACTTTTTCTCATACCTTCATGACGAATAATTAATTCGATTTGTTTTGTTTTGGATCCCTCACATTACGACACCATTTAATGATAAACTTTGTTTCTTGCTCACCAATTCGAATTCCATTATTTTCCACGACTTTGGAATCCATTAAAAGGAAATTGAATGGAGAACATCGTAATTTAGCAACTGTAAAGGAATTGTTTTTCAATCTGATTTTGAAGTACTGTTTAGCTTCATAAGCACGACCTGCCCTGAGTTGGTGAGTTTTCGGTGGTTACTGAAGTCGTTCCCTGTGACTTTGAGAGTGAAGAAGAAATTGTTATGAACCTCGCAAATCAAATTGAGCATGACCATTAGATTTCAGCCGCAACACCATTCGCACAATCTATCTACTTCCTCTCACAAAACAGTCTCTTTGTGACTCAGTTCTTGGCAAGTTTGCTTCCATCTAAGGTAAAGGTTCTTAGAATGACGAACGAATGAGATCAATACTAGAGAAATTAATTACGGAAATTCATTCAACTTGTTCTCATACTAATGAAGTGTATTTCCATGAGCATGACGATTAATAACAAGGAATTTCATTCATGTCAAACTAACAAATTTGGAAATCTAACCTTAGATCCCCTTTTTCTAAAAATTCACACACCAATGAACCCGCAAAGACCAAGAACCACTACGACTTCAAGCAAGTCAAGAAACACACACACAGATCGAACGTTAACACCAAGCACAACAAAATGCCTTATCAAACTTTTCAACGACCACGAAATTGGCAAAACAATTACTCCCGACCATGGTCACGCACACCACCACAACAACATCAACGTCGTTACGGTACATCATTTCATCGAGAATATGACAAGAAGACAATTACGGAGGATATCATTTACACTCAACAAAAAGTACTACAACGATTACTTCTCCTTCATGGATCACAGAAAAGAAACGACAACGTCGAAACAAGTACACCATGAAAATTCGAGCACTCAAACAATTGGTTGCCGACAAGGACAAACTATGGGAAGAACATCGATTCAAATTAACACTCAAAGAATGTTCCAAATTTTCAACACAAACTTTGCGTGAAATGAAGAGTGACTTGTTGAAATGTTACCAAGTCATTGATGAAACGTTGCATGATCGAGAGGATCGAGAAAGATGTGTTCGATTTGTTTCGGTAGTAAAAGACAAGTCTTATTCATGCCTTGTCGACATTTCTTGTCCTGTGAAGAGTGTTCACATAATGTTGAGAATTGTCCAATTTGTAGACAATATGTTGAAAAGAGAATTAAAATCTTTCTATCTTAAACACCTCCTCCTAATTAATTAATCATTTCACTGTTTTCTATCATTCTCGAATTCAAAAGTAATTTCAACACTTTGTATACAATGATTGAATATGAAAATCATTCAATGAGTTTAAGGATCCAATTAAAAATTCTATTTGAAGACTATCTCTATCAAGACTTCTCACCAATGAGATGATTTTCATGTCCAGTAATGGATGACATTCTTCAACATCCATTGAATATATGACTTTCCTGAAAATTGGAAAATGCGGAATCAGCAGTCAACTGTCGTTACCAAAGTCATCACGAATCAGTGCACACAACAATTCATCAAAAAAAAATGGCACGAACAGTAGAAAACATGATCATGTTAGAGGATGTCTCTGAAAGAGGCATTCTCAATAACCTCAAAAACATGTACAGAAAGGATTCTATTTACGTAAGTTCGAATTTTGAGTATTTTCACACTTTTATTGTAAACTGTGAAATAACAGACCTTCATTGGAGAAGTGCTCATTTCCGTGAACCCCTTCAAACAATTAAACATTTACAATGAACAAAAGTTGAGACAATATCGATCTCATTATCCCTTCGAACTTCCTCCTCATGTCTATTCCATTGCTGAAAGTGCTTATCGAAATTTAATTTCTGAAAGAACTTCTCAATCGATCATCATTTCGGGAGAATCAGGAGCAGGTATGTGTTTTGGTGTTGATTGTCGATCATCATCCTTGTGATTTTATTGTAATCCATTCATTATGTGATGATCAATAATGTCAAAATTTGTTGACGTTTGATTGGCACTATGATTTTTTTGATTATAAACAACTACAACCTTTGTCTTGAACACCAAACTCTCAGGTAAAACCGAAGCTGCCAAACAGATCATGAATTACATTGCAGCAGTGAGTGGAGGTCCCACTGAAGATAAAGTCAAGACACAGATTTTGAAAAGCAATCCCTTGTTGGAAGCTTTTGGTAATGCTAAAACTGTAAGGTAGGTTGATGAGTGCATTGCAATGAAAATTGTGTGAGTCACCCGTGACAAATCTTGGCACATAATATTAATATTGTCTTTTCAATGACAGAAACAACAATAGTTCCAGATTTGGTAAATATATGGAAATCTTCTTTTCCGATCTGAATCAAATCATTGGTGGTCAAATCATGCAATTCCTCTTAGAAAAGTCACGTGTTGTTTCACAATCTCAAGGCGAACGTAATTTCCATATTTTCTATCAAATTTTCACAGATGATGAAATTGCCAAGAAATTGTCACTGACCAAACCCGAACATTACAAATATCTCAGTAACACCTACAGTGTCGATACCATTGATGACAAGTTAGGTTTTCGTGAAACCAAAGAAGCTCTCGACTATATTGGAGTGAGCAAAGAAACTCAAATGCAAATTTGGGAAGTTGTCGCAGCAATTCTCCATTTAGGAAATATCGAATTTTCACATTCCGAAAAAGGAGACAAGACAGCTCGTAAAGATGGTTCACAAATTGTGGATCGTACTCCTTTGAAATTGTGTGCCAAGTGTTTACATGTTGATGAAGGAATGTTAGAAACTGCACTCACGACAAAAACAGTAGAAGCAGGTGGAAGAAATTCAACCTATATTAGCCCTCTGAGTGTAGAGGGAGCCTACTTTGCAAGAGATGCATTGGCAAAGGGTCTTTATCGAAGATTATTTGATTGGATTGTGAAGAGTGTGAATGAGTCCATTACTTTACCTTCTTTGATTAATCGTCGATTATCTACCATGAATGGAAAAGCACCCAAAAATGGAAAGAAAGAAGAGTCCAGCAAACCCAATGAATATGTCACGATTGGTATTCTCGATATTTATGGATTTGAAATTTTCCAAACCAATTCTTTAGAACAATTGACCATTAACTATATTAACGAAAGACTTCAACAAATGTTCATTGAATTAACTCTCAAAGAAGAACAAGAAGAATACGTCCGAGAAGGCATCAAATGGGAAAAAGTTCCATACAATGACAACAAACCATGTGTGGAATTAATTGATTCCAAACTTGGAATTTTCAACTTGTTAAATGAAACAAGTTTATTAAGCAAAGGCGATGATGACTTTTTGAGAACGGTCAAGACCAATACGAGCAAGCATCCATTCATGGTTCCAGACGATAAGGTCATTTCCAAGGAACAAGAAAAGTGTTTCAAAATCAAACACTATGCAGGAATTGTGGAATATCATTCGGCTGGATTTGTCGAAAAGAATTTAGATACCTTATTCCAGAATTTAGTGGCATTGGCACTCACTTCCAAATCGACCTTGTTGACTCAATTATTCTCCAATGATAAAATCATGACTGGTGGAAATAATGTTGCGACGAAACCACCCATGATTTGTACTCAATTTAAAAAGCAAGTCGATCACTTGATGGCCAAATTGTACGCGTGTAAACCTCATTACATTCGATGTATCAAACCGAATGATCGAAAGATTGGAAATTGCTTTGAAGATGATATGGTGACTCATCAAATTAGATGTTTGGGTTTATTGGAAAATGTGTTGGTGAAGAGAGCTGGTTTTGTGTATCGTCACAAATTTGACTTTTTCATTCATCACTACAAGGTCACAACCAAAGAGACGTATCCATTCTTGGCAGCTCAATTCCACAACAATCAAGTTGAGGCGAGTAAGCACATTATATTGAATGTGCTCAAATCCAATACGGATCATTCGAAAATGTTCCAAATTGGTAAGACCAAGATCTTTATCAAACATCCAGAGACTATCTTTTCATTGGAAGAGCTCAGAGAGAGAGCATGCCCTGACGTTGCGACCAAGATTCAAAGAGTCTTTCGTAGATTTATCGCCAAAAAGAAGGCCGAAGAGAATAAGCGTGAAATTAATACCATCTTTAAGAAATTCCAAAAGAAGAGAAGAAGAGTGAGTTACAATCGAATCTATCAAGGCGATTATTTGAACTTTGCATTCAATTCAGAAATGTCCAAAGTGTTAGCAAAAGAAAATGATTCCAACATTGTCTATTCTGGTTATGTGAAAAAAGTGAACAATCGAAACAAGGTTCAAGACAGAACATTGGTCATGACTCATAAGAATATTTATAATTTGGATTGGAATGAAAAGAAGAAAAAGATCAAGGTCAAGAGAGTTCTTCCAATTTCAGATTTGGCTGCTGTCAAAGTCTCTCCATTCACAGATGGATACTTTATACTCTTCTTCAACTCAAGGTATTGCTACTTCTTTGATTCTGATGATGCTTCTGAGATTATTTCCATTCTCATTAGATTGTTCAAGCAATCAAAGAGAGAATTGTCCATCGAAGTCTCCAAGCAATTCGATTACAAGCCAACCCTCAAGGAAACTCGTACTGTCAAATTCGCAGAGGTGTCAAGCTTGCCTAAAAATCCAATTGATAAGAGTGGCAAGAATGAGATTACTGTGTTCGTAGTACCTCAGGCTGAACAGAAAAATCTGTAAATATAACAGATGATATCATTCATGTATATCAGATCAAATATCACCACAAGGCTGTGTGTGAACAATAATAAACACGTGTTAATCATCAATTCTCTCAAATCCTCGTTTTCGCCACTTTTTCACTCGCTTAATGCCACACCTCAACAACAACGAGGTCAAAATAATCAAAATCACCAAAACAATGAAACTGACTAGACAAGTCGAAAACCAATTTTCGTAAACAAAAATGTAGAAACCTTCAGAGGAAGTGTACGGTGGTGAGACATCAATTTCTATAGAGGAAAGAAGGAATAAATACTCTTGGAAGGGCATGTCACTCTCCATGGACACTATTGCAATCACAGGATAATACTCTCTTATGAATCCGTATTGGTCTGCATGTTCATAGGTCGTGTAACTGTCAAGAGAAAGGAACCTCCACCTCAATTTAAGTCCATTCGACAAAATGATCTCATCTCTGTAAGGAAAGTTTAACCTTGGATCATTAATGGAAAAGTCCTTATATTCTGGAGGTGCTTTTGAGCTGAAAGGCCCACCCACCATACTAAACGATGACAAGTAGTTGTCAATGTGAGTGTTCGTCACAAAAAATAAATCAAATGGAGAGGTATCAAGTAAGATATCTCCGTTTCGAAAATCTTCACATCTCAAACCTGAAGATTGGTAATAAATTTGCCCCTGCATCATGTCCACTTTTTGAATAAGACAAAACTCTTTCAAATAGTATTTTACAACTACGAATATTTCAGTGGCATCACTCTTTGAAACTTTGATATTGGAATGCACTATTTTCATGCGTTAATAAATGTGTGATTTCATGGTCAAGAGAAAACATACCTGACTGTTCGTTTGGTAAAATGTTGATAGACTTGGATTCTTTGAAGGAAACTAAATCAATTTGCTTCACTTCTGTCGTAATAACATCCTCACTCTTTCTTAAATAATGAACTCCAATATATAAAAATCGGTTCACAACATTTCCAATGTTCGAAATTTCCGAGTAAATATTCAGAATAATATAATTTCTTATAGAGTCAAGTAAAAGGTATCCTTGATAGGACAGAGTTGGTACGTCTGCATCAGTATCCACTAGCTTAAGTTTCAGTAATCGAGGTTCGTAATTAACATAGCTATAAGCAGCAGACAATATATACACAAGTCTCGAAGCACTATCGATTTCGATATTATTGGTCACTCTATTTCCAACGGTGGGGTCCAGTCCTGACCCCAAACAAGTGTCCTCAAGAAGTATTCCCTCCTTATTAATAATTGTTAAATTTCCATACCATGTTGTAATAATAAAAAGTCTTTGACAGAAGCTTGGTATATCTGGAGAAGTGGTAGAAATGGCATTTGACAAATGTACAAATGTAAGTAGTAATACTTTGGAATATCTGTCGACTGACATTGCTGTACATTTTAAATAATCAGGAAGAACGAAAATTTCTTGATCTGTTAATTCAAAATTGTAGTCATTTGAGTCGTTTCCTGCAATTTGCTGATCATACACCCTCAATAAATACAACTTGGAGTAGGAATCTTTGGAAGAATTGAGATAGAGTTGATATAACTTTACAAACACATAAATTCTATTAGTGTAAATATCTTCAATATCAGTTGCAATAAAGAGCTCTTCATCTGCATTGGATGTCATATTTCTTGTAATGACATGAAAATTCGACCAGGTAGTATTATAATAGAAGGGATATCTATCCTTGATGGCAATTTCTCGTTCTCTTTCGCTTGTGGCTTGAACTTGTTTCATTCTATTTGAAATCATCTCGCTCCATTCATCCACCGAGTTAAATCTTGTTCTTGTTTTAAGTGTTGCTTCAACAATTGTTTCCGTTCTAAAAGTTGGCAATAACAAGAATGTAACAATGATGAGTACAATCATGAAACAGTACCCGATATCTCTTTCCTGCATCCAATCAAAAAGCAGCAAATTTAAAAATAAAATATAAAGTTCCCACGCCTATTTTTGTATTTCGTGAGTCACGCTAAAACAAGAATGGCAGCACGACGCGGATGAGAGGGTTTGTGTGCAACCATTCGCGGCCCGTTCTCAAGTGATATCTTACAACCAAGGGAAATTCGAGATAGATCTATCAGAGGATTTGTGTACAACCATTCACGATGGTGTTGCTCACTCTTCCGTTGGTCCCAAGCACATTCCCTGCGAATTGTTTGTCAAATTAACGAAAAAATAAGCGGGCCACAACAAAATTAACGTCTCACCTCGGTTGTGTTATCATAGCAATCATCACAAATAATTAATAATAATCATACTACTTTACCACAACAATCACAACAACTACCTTCGGATGAAATTCAACAAACAAAATCATCGGAGCAACAAATCATCATACTGTCACAAGATGAGCTGCGGAACTTTAAAGAATTACGCAACAATATCATATTAAAACATTGAAGGAATCTGCTGAGCGTTAAAAAACTGAACAGTTCTACGAACAATAATTCATCAGCCGAAACCAAGGAATCCAAGAAAAGGAAGAAATCAATGACATCACATAGATTAATAGAGAAATCAAAAAAAAGAAAAAATCAAATGTTTGAGAAGAATGCAACAAGAAGTTTGCAAGGAATATAAATTGATATACATTTATTCTGTGACGTGTGTCAGATTCCCTCAAGCTAGTGCTCTCATTGGTTTCCTGCGGTCAAGTGCTAACGCCTTCAGTTCAGCCCGATCTAAAGATGCTTCGAATCTGACACAACCTAAAACTTTTTTAATGCAACATGTCTCAACACATGCTCATCGCTCTGTAGTCAGTGCTAACGCGTCTCAGTTCAGCCGAGTTAAAGCTTGTGAATCGTATGATGAATGGAGCTGAAGAAGTAGTTGCTTACTGTAGTGCGGCTAACAAACAAGTACAACTGCGTTTTTATGTTGACACAACATAATTGGAAGTGGAATCATCTTCACACTCTAGTTCGACACAGTCGACGTGAGGACTTTTCATTTTTGAATTTACAAGTTCATCAAGTTACAAACATAGGTGGCGGTAATGAAGGATATCGTGTCGGATTGAAATGATGTTTGGTCATGACTGAATCTCAAAAGACTAAATCCTACTCGGAAGAAGCAATTGAATCATGTATGAGAACAAACAACAAATAAACGCTGTTGTTCCTCCTACGAAGGTTTGTTTGATAATGAAAAAAGCCGATCGGTGGTTTTTTGCCTCACAAGCCTTTCTTTGTAGAAATTTGAATTTTTTATGTTGAATTTAATTTCGATTTGAATCATAGAGAGTCTTTGGAAATGACAAGAAGATGTTGGTACTCTCTCGGAAAATACTAACTTCATTTCCCAAGTTTCCTTGTGTCCTTCTTACATTGAGAAAATAAATTATTGGTCTCGTTGTTTTTCATCCTATTAAAAAATGCTCTCTCGCCAATTATTCTCTTCCTCATCCACAATGAAAAGTATTCTCTCGGGTTGTTCGTCCCAAATGCGATACTTTTCCATACTCAAGAGTGGTATTTCTACTACTTCTCAAATAACAACAACAAATTTATTGAGTGCTTCAACTTCTTTTTACAAGACATTGCCATCGGCCATTTCAACAACAACCTCATCATCTTTCCTTCTTTCAAAAATCGCATCATCATCACTGGATAATGCTCAACAAACCAGAAATTATGCCCTGCCAAGAAGATTGAAAACTAAATTCTGGTATGAAAAACTCAAGAAAGACAAACCTAATGCAAAGGGAAGCATGAGATACGCAAGACAACAACCCGAAGTGAACAATACTTTTCTTCGTCAGCAATTAGTTGCTTTGAAGAGTAATCGTAATTGGAAGAGAGCCTACAAGCTCTTCAAAAGACTTGAGGAAACAAGAGCAAATCCAAATGTTGAAGCCTATAGAAAGTTCTTGTACGTAATTGCATACAGAGGAGGAGCAATGAAAGAGGGTTTCGAGATTTTCAAGTATATGAAGAAGTTGAATGCATCTCTAAAAGATATTAGATGTTATAACACTATGATTCATGCTTGTGCTAAACATTCGGTTCCGATGAATGCCTATGTTATTGACCATGACGAAAATACCAACTCTTTCAACACAGCAGTTAAATTATACTCTGAAATTAATCAAAGACGCATTACCAAGACCTCCTTTACTATTGCGTACATGGCTGCTTGTGTCAAGAGTGCAGTTGAAAAAGGTCTGATTCAAGAGACTGAAAAACAAGAATGGCTTGCTACTCTTACAAAAGATGGACAACAAGTGTTGAGCAATTCTCACGTCCAAAAAGCATTGCAAGAACTTTCGCAAGCAGTGTTTCAGCCTCCAGCTGCCAAAGCTACAACTGAATCAGGCGTTGCGTCACAACCATCAGGTGTCCAAGCTCAACAAGCTTAAATTTTCTTTTAACACATGAAAGGGAAATTTCTTATTTCCAATGATTCGATCTGTCAACAACCCTCTAGTTAATAAAACACAAACTTTAATAAACTCGATCTATAATGGAAAATTTTGTGGTTATAACGACTCAAACAGACGTTCTTGTTTGTTTGGATTAATCTTGTTTCTCAGCATCTGGAGTAAAGACATACTTTTGAGCGAGCAAGGATTTGAGGACTTCATCATTGGCACTCAAAATATCCTTTGGCAAGTACAAAATTTCATGTGTGACTCTTGTAGCAACAACTCTTTCAGTGGAAGATGGTTTGAATTGTTCATTGAGTTGTTTGATTTCAGCAGAGGCGAGAGCAGCACGAGCAGTGTCAACCACTTGAGACTTGAATCTACGCATGAGAATCTTTCTAATGAGAGCTCTCTTCTCCTTCTTATTCTTGAGAATTCTTGCAACCTTGTCAAAGTTATTCTTATCCTTCTTCATAATCTTCAAGACCTTACGAATCATCTTGCTCACCTTCTTGTTACTTTGAGCAAGTTGCTTAATCACAGTCTTCCAAACAGCAGATCTCACTCTTCTATGAAGTTTAATCACTTGAATCTTCCATGTCGTAGCTCTTCTTGTGAACTTGACAGTACTTGAAGCGAGATCCTTCTTCACATCTGAAACACTGGTTGGAATCTTGGTATAAATCACCTTTGTGAAAATTCCATCCTTCAAATACGATGAGGAAATTTCAGAAACAAAGGATGGTCTCAATCCACATCTCTTGAATCCAGCAATGTAGACACAAACAGCAGGAGCATGAGTATCAAATCCAAGTTGAGTAATGAGTTTGAGAACGGCCTTAATGTTATGATCGAGAGCAACGAGACAAATATTTTCATCTTGAATTTGTTCTTCCAAACGTTTCTTTCGTTTTCTTGCCATTTCATCGGCCTTCTTGAACATTTCAGGTGAAATCTTATTCTTCACAAGTAATTGCTTGAGAATGACTCGAAGTTGAACCAAAATTCTTCTATAAATAGTAATCTTCTTTCTCACCACCAAAATGTAATTGTATCTCTTTTCAATGATTTGTTTAACTTCCTCACTGGTGTGAACATTGGATTTGCAACATGGATCATACCACACAGTATATGGAACATAGATTCTTTGTGGAACGTGTTTGACCACAGGAACGGTAATCTTCTTGGATTTACAACATTTGCAAAAGATACAATTCTTGCATTGACAATAATTACATCCATTCTTATCTACAGCAACCTTTTCAAAGTATTGAGCACCACCACATCTTTCATTACAATCTGGCATTGGTGGACATTCAATCACTGGCTTACTCTTACATTTGCATTGGTCACAACCATTAGGATCTTTGATAATTTCAAATCCATCAGCTCCACAAATCGAGTGACAATCCACAACAGCCGAGCAAGGTGGTTTGATACATTTGCATTTGGTGCAATTGTAATTGTCCTTATAGGTCACATACGTCATGTCACCACAAGTAACCTTGCAATCATCATCGGTACATTGTGGAGGAGAGTTACAGGTACATTTCACACAACCATTGGCATCGACGGATTGTTCCTTAACACCCAAACTTCCACAAACATCGGTACATTTCACAGGTGGACACTTGATATCCAAACATTTGCATTGTTTACACTTGTTGCTGTCATAGGACACTTCAGCAACTCCATATTTGCAAATAGCCATACAATCTGGTTCAGGTGTTGGACATGTCGTGTCATTGCATTTACATTGTGGACATCCCTTTGTGTCTTTCACATAGTGATAAATATTATTTGGACAATTGAGAGAATCGCATGAAGGTGGAGTAGGTGGACAAGTGGGAGGTTGATTACACACACACTTTCTACATCCAGTATTATCATCAAATTGATATTGATATCCAAATGGACATTGAATACTGTCACAATCGAGTGGAGGACATGTCAAACATTTACAAACTGGACAACCATCAGAGGTTTGATCATAGGTATGATTCAATTTGTTACCACAAACCAATTGACAATTTGGAGGTGTTGGATTACATGGATTGCATTTACAGACCGTACATTGAGTGGATGGATCCAACACGTTTGAACCACCATAAGGACATTTCGAGGAACAAGATTCATCAATTGGAGGACATCTGTTACATTCACAACTTGGACATTCAGCTCCATTTGGAAGTACCTTTGTCGTGTTGGTATAACCATAAGGACAAATGGCTGGATCTTCACATGGAGTACGAGGAGCATTGTCACAATTCAAACAAGTACACTTTGGACAATTGTACTGATCTGGCTTGATCACACCTCCATAAGGACACTGAGCTCGACCACATTTCTCATCAGGAATACAAGGAGGAGGTGGAGTACAAGTACACACGTCACAACCTTTAGTATCCTTTCCAACAGTAAATCCATAAGGACAAATAGCGTCACATTTTGGAAGAGGAGGACAAGTACATTTACACACTTGACAACCATCACCAAGACCAGAGTCACTCAATGTGAAACCATAGAGACAACTCTTTGAACAATCAAGAATTGGACAAGTCTTACATGAACATTGATTACAACCAGTGGTTTGATTCAACACCAAATTATAACCCAAGACAGGATTACATTGATCACATTTGGTTTCATTCACACAAGGAATGACAGGTGGCTTACATGTACAATTTGAAATACATCCAGAAATACCTCCAACAATTCCATAAGAAATATCATAGAGTCCAGATTCACAGGAACCAATGGGTGGACAAACTTGATCCTGAGTTTTACATTTGCATTTACATTGATCACATCCAAGAGAATCCTTTGAGATGGATTCCAATAAAAGTCCAGCAGCGGCACATTCAGCGTTACAATCTTTTGGACCTGATGGACATTCAGATGGACATGTTGGGCAAATACACTTTCCATTCACAACTTGTACTGTTCCACATTCACATGTGATTCCTAAACAAGGATTAAAATCACTGGGTGCATTGTCGTTCACAGGTTGACCATCAAAATACGCTGGATTTTCACTTCCAGCAGAAAGAGGGTCCGTCAACGATGATTGAGACAAGACAATTTGTCCAAAAAGAATCAACAAGAGAGAGGCAAGGAGTAGAGTGAAATATTTGATTTTCAAATGGTGGTCTCTCATTTTGTGTGTGTGTGTGTCGTACGTGTTGAAAAATTTGGTGATTCGAGTATTATTTTGATGGTGTTTTTGGAAATAAAAATCAAATCCCTTGTGGTTGTTGTTAAATCTCGACGACGTTGATGAAGAAGAACCGAAGATTTGTTGTTGTTGTGGTTCTTGTAGAAAAAAGGGATTTACAGCAACAACCACACAGTGTTGAAGGTCGGTTATTTCGTTCGTACGAGTTGTTGTAGAGGTTGTCGCTGAGAGAGTGTTTGTCTCTGAAGCGTTTTTTGTTTTTTTCTGTGGTGTTTGGACGGATTTGGAATGACATTTGACTGATAGCGTACATCAACTTTCTGAGTCAATATTTTAAAACAAGAGATCTTCAGAGTGTTTGACTTGTTTTCATCCCAGAAGAAATGTGAAATACCCAAGCACCATTATTGATACTTTTCTGCATTAATTTCTATTAAATTCAATTTTTTTCACACTAGAACCATTCCAAGAGATGATGATCGATTCATTGGGTGCAACCGGAACAACACAACACACGAGAACTCTCTCCAGTTCAAAAAAATGACGAGATTTTCAATCTTTCGAAGTGGTTCTCGGAGGAATGTCACCAAAGGTAAGAATCACATATTCATGACGACCGAGTATCATCCTTCAAACAATTGAAAACCACTCAACAATGAATAATATCCATTCTTCAAAACCATTCGTTCAATAATAATCATGAATTTTTGAAATTTTAAAGACCTTGTTTCCGAAGATGACCAACGAGAGTTACAACTCGAACAACAACGAAAACTCGTGGATGAAGCAACCATCATGACAAGTCATTCCATTTATCAAGAAATTCTCTCTTTATATCAAGAACAACAACAACAACAACTGGAAAATCATAATGATATGAACACTACTACTACTCATTCATTACATTGGTTTTGTGGTTCTGAGAAAAATCGAGTCTTGCATCCCTATCATGATGAAGTGTTAACATCTCAAGAAATTTCACACGTGAAAGAATGTCTTGAAAAATTGCGTACGATTTGTACCATGAATCCAGGTCCAGTGGTGAGTGAAGAGACACTTTTAGTGTTGACTCATAATCGAACCATTCCTGAAAGATTCTTTCATATTTTCTTTAATCCACACATTTTGGAACATGCTATTAATGTGAAAGGATTGAAACCATACATGAAAGTGAGATTGTTATTTAAACAAGTGAATGGAAAATTTGGAATTTTTGATTCGTGTTTATTGGTGGGTTGTTGGCGTTTGGAATGGAATGAAAATTCATCATTGGTTTGTGTGAAACAATTTGACACTTCGAGATTACATTTTGCAATTGATTTGGAACGATTCACTGATGAAGAAAAGATTATCGAGTCGTTGAAAATCATTTCTAATGAATGTTGTGTGTGGAATGGTTCAAGACAGTATGATGTGAAATCATGCAATGCTCAACATTGTAAGTGCATGTACTGTGATACTTGTTGTGGATTACTTTATTGCATTGATAATATTTTCATGTGAATATTTCACAACCTCTCAGTCGTTCTACACATTCTAGAGAAAATAGGAATTAATTTAGATCAATCCCTGAAAGGATTAAGCAAAATATATTTCAATTCACTTTTACTAAATGGCACAGGAACAACAGAAATTGAACTCACCGAAGAGTTGAAACAACAACTTGAAATGACCCAAACACCAAACATTTCTTTTCATAACCACAAACAATTAGACCTCTTTCTTGAAAATTTAAACACAAAAAATCCTTATTACTTTCCTCAAAATACATGTGACCAAATGTTACTAAAATGTTTCGATGAATGCTATTGGAAAAGCATACACCAACATTCGAATGGAGAAGAGTTCAATTATCATCATTTGAAAAATTGTTCGGAACGAGATCGACCCTTATTGAATGATGAAACCAATGAATGTCAATGTCATTTCAATAAGAATCCAACTTGTTATGGAGACTACGTGGCAAGTGGAAAGACCATTAATAACGTGTTGTGTTCACAGAAATTAAGTCCTCCTTTTCCACTTCGAAAGAAACAAGATCTTTCAACATCAGCCTCTCAATAAACACATGTGTGAGTTCATAATTTTCATGAAAACTGGTTCTTGTAAGGCAAATTATTTGATCGACCGTCGATACCAGAACTTTGTGTGAGATTCAAGAAATCAGTTCGAATGAAACACAAGAACCTTCTGGTAAGAAGAACTCGTTACAAAAAAATGGCTCTCAATAGTCACTTTAGTGCAGCCTTTGCCAACTATATGAACAATTCGAACAATCCGAACAGTGGTAATGGTAACAACAACGGTGGAAATGATGATGATTATTCTGTTGCTGTAAAAATCAATAGACAGAAACTTCCGATCCGTGTGATCCGTAACATACAGGAAAGTTATTTGAAAGGAAAGGCTTTGTTTCAAGCTTTTGGAGAACATCAATTTGATGTTCAGGGTAATATCAACACATGTGCCTTTGTGAGCGGAACGGGAGAATATATCGTGAAAATCAGTTCAGGTGCTCATCATACTCTCATGTTAACGAATGATGGCAAGATACTGTCTTTTGGAAAGGTTTGTGTTTGAAACAAGATTTTGGAAATCATGATGAATATTATGTGTGTATGTCTGTCTAAATGATGACATTTTATGTTGATTCAACTATTGCCATAGAATCTTGATGGACAATTGGGTATTGGAGAACGCAAAGCAATTTTTCAAAAAGATATTTCTGTAGCACAACCACAGTATCAATTTAGTGACGAAACGGCAATAGATGTTTGCTGTGGCTCAAATCATAGCGTTATTTTAACAAATTATGGAAACATCTTGGCATGTGGTATGTGATCACAAATATATTCTTCACACTCAAACATGAGAATATCATGCATTCTTATTAATCAATGATCAGGTTGGAACGAATTTCATCAATATGGAACAACAGTGGGCAATGACGCTTCTAAATTTTCATATGTGGAATATAACAATGCTGCTCAAATGATTCGTTGTGGAAATAATGCCACAATTGTTTTGAGTGTTGACAATGAATTATCAATGTGTGGTACTGGCATTATTGAAAAAGGTCGTGCCTTCAACAGTTTAACTTCGCTTGAGGATTTTTCAAAGCTACTTTCGTCATCAGAACACATTAGTGATATCCAATGTGGAGCAGAGCATATCGTTGTGAGAACATCATTCAATAGCATTTATGTCGTTGGACAAAATACGTACCATCAGTTAGGATCGTCATTTTCAGAACATAGAAGATTTGTCGATATTACTAAAAAGCTTCCATTCAAAAGAGATGAGCTACTGAGCTTTGCATGTGGACTGTATCATACACTCTTTCTTTGCAAGAGCGGAGCTGTATATGTTTCAGGATATAATGGGGTATGTAAAACATAGAGTTCAATCCTTTTGATGATTATTGATAAATAGTATGGTCAACTTGGTATTGGAACATTGAGAGATTCTGACTTTGAACTCGTGACAGATTTTTACAAATATGACTTGACATCGGTATATCGGCAAGGAGTTCTCTCTACTTTTGACACTTCCATGATCACATATACATGCCATGTTATTGACAATGAGGACAAATCTCAGTACACGATTGATCAGAATGAAATTATCAAACAGGTATATGCTGGCTCAAACCATTCTTTGCTTGTGAGCAATCTTGGAAATATTTATTCATTTGGATTTGGCAGATTTGGACAGCTCAATTTGAATACATCACAAGATAATAATCCTCATGTCACACAAATGTTTTTACCAAAATCTATGATCGATACTACGATTTTCTCCAACTCTGCAGCAAATATTACAATTCTAGCTGACCGACAACCAATTAATTCTTGGATGTACAACAATTTGAGAAAGCGAGCAAGACAAGGCGAGCTATTTGATATCAAAGCTTATTGTCAAAATTAAATTATTGCGTATTATTGTATTCAATTGTTGTTGAAATTGTTGCTTTTTTTACATGAATATTTCACTGTTCAACAATTTCATTAATTTCCATTTTGGTCCGATGTCTTTCTTTTAAATATAAGCTTGTTTTCAAACTTTCCATTCTTTCTTGACTCCAGAATTGTAGAAATCAATTCAAAACCAATTTGTGATAATATTTCCAACAATTGTTTAATATGTGTCCATTCAATCTCCCACTTTCCACAAAATTTAACATTTCTCTTCATTTCCAATCCATTTACTTTCACTAATCCTTTCCCTTTCATAAATTGATATGCTATCTCTGGTCCAATACATAAATATTCTCCATATGTATTATTGACATCAATAGTTAAATATTCATCCGTACAAGTTCGATGCTGTGACATGAGAGAACTCAATAAATCAGCCAAACTATTCAATCGATAATATTTTGCTTCCATAAACAATTCTTCCATCGCGTGTGGATCGTGTGATGGCAAAACCACATTAATTCCATTTCTCAAGTAATTCAACACGTATCGGAAATGAGTGGGATCTCGATCAATAAACAATAATGGCGTTGTATTATTTTGAAGAGAAGAATTGGAGCTAGCTTCTTGTGAATTGAAATGATTAGAAACTAATTCAGCTAGAAAATGATGCTCATCCTTCTCGGAGTGAATTGTAGAAAGTGTGGAAGAGCTAGTGCTGAATACTATACCGCCCACATTGATGGAGATGGTTTGTGAGCTGCTGCAACTTTGAGCCATATTTTTATTGGATGTGGAATTTATTGTAAACGAACATCTTGAAAAGAAAACTCTTTGAAAGCTTGCTTGATCGGGGTTGGAACGCCGCCACTATATGTGTGAAGGTCATGGAATGAAACATGCATTTTCAATATTGAATCAAGTCTATCGATTCATCAACAGTAAAAAAATGGGAAAAAGACAAGGATTAAGAAAAGTGGTGTTTTTTGAAAGAGATGATTCTTTGGAAAGCAACAACTCTCATGATACTGCTTCATCCTCCGAAGGAAGAAACGCTCCACCAACTCATAAATTGGGATGGAAGGAAAGGAAGTGGTATGATCATTTCAAAAACGGAGATGATGCAGTTTCGGAAAGCATTGTCGGAGGCTCAGATTTGAGCCTATTTCAATTCAATATTTTGCATGATGATTTAAATTCTGAAATATATGAAAAGATTTATACAAAAATCAGATTTGACTATATTCTTCATACTCTTCTTCCCACTATCAATGCAGATGTCATTTGCTTGAATGAAGTAGGAAATCATTTTTTGAAACGACTATTAGATGAGTGTTCACATACTTGGATGAAAGAATTGAAATATAATTTTATTTCACATATGGACAGAGAAAGATTTGAAATCTTAAATCCTCATCTATCCAACAAGAAATCGAAAAGTATTGATGAGGCAACACAAATGACGGTTGAGAAGGGAGGATTTGTCTGTCTCATCATTTCAAAAATTCCATTCGTTCAATCACATAATTATTATTATCAAAACGATCTGGTATATTCTAGAAGACCAGCCACCATGGTCACACTTGCTAATAATATCATTATCATGAACGTTCATTTGAAAGCATACAAGGAGTGCCATCCAATTAGAAAGAAACAATTGAAGTGTATATACGCTTTATTTCGAGTACCAAGAGTTGCTTTCAAGTCACACGAAAATAGTGAGTCAGCAGCTTCACAAGCCATATTAAGTAATGAAAATAGATTCACCTATCACTATTCCATTGAGAATGTATTAACCACTTCGAAGCAATACGATGAAAAGAAGGAGTTTTTAGAAAATTTCCCACATGTAAAATCTGTGATTCTTTGTGGAGATCTTAATTTTAATCATGACTTTGAGGAACACAACATTTCTGATTACGGAATGGAAGATGTTTATGCCAAGTTACATCCTGATCTCGTTGGCAAGGAAGAATCTTATACGTTTGACTATATGAAGAACCCAATTGTGAATTTATATTCTGAAACCTCACGTGGACGATGCAGATATGACCGCATTTTGTTGTTCAACAGGCCAACAACTTTAACGAAAAATCAAGACCATCATTCGACCTTAATCGGTGGTGATGATGGAGGTGGAGCACTTCATGCTTATCAATGTGAAATTTTAGAAAATAAGGCATTCAAGGACAATATTTTTGCTAGTGACCACTATGCACTCTTAACCAAATTTACCACTTCAAATGTTTCGAATGGTCAAGCTCAACAACGGCAAGATGTCATTGATGCTTAACTTCGAACATGCAACAAAGTATTTCGATTCATCGTAAGGTGCTGCTGTCAACCGAGGAACCTCAAAATATAAAAAATGAGAAATCAAATCGCTTCTCGTCTTCTCTTCACCCCAAGCAGAACGTTGCGCAACTCAGCCAATGCCCTCGGTAAGGTTCAAGCACCAAGCAGCAGCACTGCTTCATCATCGGCTAGCACTGTTTCGAGTCAGACTGCTTCATCATCAGCAAGAAAAAGTGAAGGAGGCCTGCGAAAGGGAGTAGCTGGTATTTTAACTGGAGCTATCATTTTCGGTTCGGCATACTACTAGTACGTGTTGTTCTTGTTGTTACCATGATGAATCGTAACCTTGCTTGTTATTATTGATTATATTCTCATTCATTATTATTCATGTATGGCATTTGTATTGAAATTATTTGATTGTCGTGGATGATGGCGAACGCCCAAATTAATATTATTTGTTGATGATGTTGGAACTATTGAAAATCGGAATAATGATATCACTTTGTGTGGATGATGACAATCTTTTTTGAAAACACGCAACGCAGTATGAAGGATATTATTGTCCAAGAATCACAACAATTAATTGAAAAAACAAAAAGTATTGAATCTTTAAAGACCAAGCGTCAGCTGTTGGAAGAGGAAAAGAGAGAACTCGAAAAAGAACATCAAGAATTATTAAAGAAGAGAGAAAAAGCTCTCCAATTGCCAGAAGAAAAAGATCAAGCTGCCCACAAGCTTCTCCTTCTCAAATTTTACCGTAATTGGAATTCTATCTTTTACGGTGTAAGCTCAGAAATTGACAGTCAAAATCAAAAGAATCAACAAGAACGCATGAAATTGATGAGACGTAGACTCGAAGATGAGGTTCAAGCAAAATTTGGTGTGAAAGAAGGCCAATACAAGATCAAGACTGTTCATGAAGAATAATTCTCTCAAGAATGGTTTAACACATGAATTGTACACATTTAAGGAATTGCTATTATTATTAATACAAATTTAATTTGAAATATCTACTACCATATTGTGGTGATTTCACCAAAACTCTTTCTTGAACTACTCAATATTCTTGCTGTACCTTCAATTGTCATTGTTGTTTGACATCGAAAGACCTTGCGGAGATAAACTCGATTTGAACGATGAAAAAACCAAGGCGCCATATTTACAGTTCCATAAAAAATGGGGGAAAATATCATTGCCTATTCATCAATATCGGAACGAGATCCAAATGATATGATCAATGAGATACGGAGGAAACGAAAGGACTTAATGAAAGGATTACCTAAACCAAACTTTATAAGACTGAAAGTCATCAGTATGGGAGAATCGGAAGTTGGCAAGAGTTGTCTCATCAAACGTTATTGCGAAGAACGAGTATGTATGCTTGTAAACATTAATGATCTGACTCAATCAAGTTTGTTCCGAAATATACTGGTACCATCGGAGTGGATTTTGGAGTTAAAAAAGTAATGATTGATGGTCGGGAAGTTCGAGTAAATTTTTGGGATTTAAGTGGACAACCAGAATTCTTTGAGGTTCGAAATGAATTTTATAAGGACACTCAAGGGGTATGTACAATTGTATTTATCTTCTCACATTGTTGCACTCAACGTTTGTTTTGCCAGGCTGTTCTTGTTTTCGATGTCAGCTCAAGATCATCTTTCGAAGCACTAGATGCCTGGTTGGCAGAATCATCAAAATATGGTGCCAAGGGATTATTCATTGCTGTTTGTGGAAACAAAACAGATGAGAAAAACAGAGTTGTTACAGAAAAAGAGGGTAGAGATTGGGCAGAAAAGAATGGTTTGAGGTAAGTGAGGGAAACATACCTTTTTGAAAAGGTGCATTACTTGACATAGTTATTTTGAGACTAGTGCACAAAGTGGAGCCAATGTACAATTAATGTTTGATACTCTATTCAGAGATATTATTGCTCACATGTATTCGTGATGATGATGATGCTGCTCCTTACACACCCAAAATGAAAGCAAATCTAATTGACAAGATTGAACGTTTGCAACAACCGAAAAAATAGAAAATAAATCCATCCATCAAAAAAAAGTCAATAATCATCACCGATAGTGTTACTGTATATAATCATACCACACTTCATCATCAGCCTCTCTTCCTTGTAATTCCTTTCTTAATTTATTCAAGTGTATCATAGCATCATCCCAAATTCATCTCCAATTTCATCCTATTATTTTCTTTTTGATCATTCTTTTAAATATCATCATCATGATCAATAACACAACATCTCCGACCTCACCAACGGTCCCATCACCCACTCCCAAACTCTCCCAACTCACTCAGGACACTGTTGCCGTTGCAAAATCCGTTCTAGAAGACAAGTACTCGAAACAAAAACTCACCCGTAATAAAGCCAATATCCGTTGGGTTGATAAAGTCAAACCAAAGACGGTCAAGGATTATGATAAGATTGCAGTAATTGGTAGAGGAGCATTCGGAGAGGTTCGTCTCGTACGAGATAAACAAACTGGACAAGTTGCAGCCATGAAAATGTTAAAGAAGACTGAAATGATGAAGAAGAATCAAGTTCAGCACGTACGAACCGAGAGAAATTTGATGGCTGATTCTGGAGAGAATAACATCAATGAGTGGATTGTTGAATTGTATTCATCCTTTCAAGATAATGAATATTTGTATCTTGTCATGGAGTATTTGCCTGCAGGAGATATGATGACTTGGCTCATTCAAAGAGAATATTTCACTGAGGAAGAAACACGATTTTATATTGCAGAATTGGTCATGGCTGTTGGTTCTATTCATGCTCTTGGTTATGTTCATAGAGATTTAAAGGTACGTGTGGTGTGAATTATTAATTATGACTATTGTAATTATTGTGATTATTGTAATTATTGTGATTTTAATTGATTGTTATTGTCAAACGATCATGATGGTTAAAAATCACATGGAAAAATTACACACATCTTGGAAATTACAGCCTGATAATATTTTACTTGACAAGAATGGTCACATTAAACTTTCTGATTTCGGATTATCAAAGCCATACAAGTTGGAAGATACTGATCCCGAGGAAGCAAGAAAATCCATTGAGGATGCAGCTGCAAATGAGTTAAACAATTCAGGAGCTGCCTCTAGTCAAGAAACAGGAAAACAAAGAGATGAATGGAGAAAGAAGGGTCGTATCAAGCTCTACTCAACTGTTGGAAGTACTGGCTACATTGCACCAGAAGTTTTATTGAAGAAAGGTTATGGATTGGAATGTGATTGGTGGTCAGTGGGAATTATTATGTTTGAAATGTTGTGTGGATATCCACCATTTTCATTTGATGAACCACCAGCTCAGACATGTCACAGAATTATCAAATGGAAAGAAAATCTACAATTCCCTGACGACGTTGTTTTGTCAAATGAAGCCAAAGATTTGATTTTGAGATTTTTGTGTGATCCTGAAGACAGAATTGGAACAAATAGCATTGAGGACATTAAGAAGCACCCATACTTTAATGGAATTGATTGGGAAAATATTAGAAAGGGACCAGCTCCATTCTGTCCTGAACTAGAAAGTGAAGACGATCATAGATATTTTGACAACTTTGAAGATAATGAAATGTACAGAACCATTAAGGATGAACCAAGAAATATCTTGAGAACTAACAAACACATGGTATTCGCAAACTTTACTTGGGACAAAGACTTGAGAGAGGGAAAGAAAACTCAATCTCGAACCACAGTCATGGACATGCGAGAAAATATGAAAGCCATGTATGAACAACAACAAAGTCAACAATAATATTGAAATTTGTTTTATTGAACTAGTTTGTAGTTTGGATTGGTGTTTTTTTCTTGGGCACCAAAACATTGACTTCGCATCATCTTTTGAAGACTTCTCTTCACCAGATTGCATCATAGTTTGTAAAGTCTGAGAGCTCTGTGAGAGTACCTCCCTGATTCTGGCAATATGTTGTTCTAAAGGAGTCATATCAGTGGCTGGCTGGGTTGACTCTTTGGTCTCGCTCAATAAATTTGTTGTGCCAAGTAAACCAAGATATGGTTCTCCAAGTTCAGCCTTATCAAATCTCATGATTGCCATCAAACCTTCTTGAGATGAAATAAATAATACAGTACCATCACTACTCCAGCTACAGTCAGTAATTGGTTGTGTGAAAAGTCTTTGAGCTCTGAACAATACATTATTGCCCTCAGTATCAAAAATGATAATCTCATCCTTAGAGGAAGCACATGCCATCATTCGGTATGGAAGAACAGACTTCTCACTCGTAGACTTGTAAAGAATTGGAGAAAATCTTACAACGGGGCATGTTGATGTGAGTCCAGTAATACATTTTGCTGGTTTCTTCCAAACATTTCTGTAAAACATGTGAAGTGTGTTCGAAAGACCTGCCGTTGTAAAAAGAAAAGAACCATCAGGAGAAAATGACAATCTTCTCACACTATTCAAGACAGTCGATCGATACTGAATGGTGTGATTATCTCCTTGGAATAATTCCTTATTATCTTTTGCACTCTTCTTAATCGTTCCTACTTTTTCAAAAAGTGCTGCTGTGGTCGAATGATTCTTCTTTTTCTTTTTTGGTGACATCATTACTTGTTCATTCGTCGTACATGCAACGCCTAAATTTCCAGCAGCTGATCGTTGTTGTTGAGGACCTAAAATTGAGAAACGTTCTTGATTCAAACCAAATAATAAAACCTTCTTTGCTGTACTCAACTGAATAGCCAAATAATAACCCAAAGGATCCCAAGTAACACCTCCAAATGAGGAATGAATTTCAGAAATATGTTCAAACAACATTTCAAAAGACTCTAAAGGTTGATAGACTCGCAATCTCCGATCCATAGAGGTCGTTGCTAACAAATATGTTGGCTTTCCAGTCTTATGATCGATCAAGGGTGGAGACCAATTCAAATCCCAAACATCCTCACCTTCTTCACTTCCGAACTTTCTTGCAATGATCCATTCTTCGGTTGGTTTGACTTCACTCTCCAAGAATGATAAATCCGTATCATCAGAGCTGCTACTATTATGAGCCATCAGCATGGAAGATGTTGGATGGCCACTGGCGGCCATAGTAGTACCTAGATTGGACTTCTTGGAATCCATCTCGGAGGATGTTGTGGCTAACAAGCCTTTCTTCTTCCAAATAATCACTGCTCCTCTTCCACATCCAGTAGCAATATAATTACCGCATGGACTCCACCGAGCAATATTCACGACTTTGGCACTGTCATAGATGGGGTTCATGGTTGCAATGAGTTTGAAAAAGACATCTTCTTCCGAATAGGAGAGTTCCCAGATTTTGATATCGGTTTGAATACCTGCAGTAACGAGACGATTGGTTTTTGGGTTGAAATCAACGGTTAATAAAGGTTCTGGTCGTCGGTAGAGACCTTCCATGTATTCATCACGAAAGAAGTGAACTTTCGTTTTCTCAGCAGTGATACTAGTTGCTTTGGACATTTTTTTTATTTGAATGTGAAACGGAAAGTTTAGGCGCCAAACAATTGATTGTCTTTTCACAAATGATAACAAATGTTTATTGTCAGAGAGCTGAGTAGTCTCTTTTAAAAATCATAAATAACCTCTTCATCAAATCGATTCAGAACATCTTGACAGTCTGCCAATTCTTTTTGAACCTTCTTTCTCATGTAGAATACAGGACAATCTCTGTTGGTACACAAAACATCAGCATGCAAGCTTCCTTGACATCGCTGACAGTATGTCCAAACTCGGCTGTAAATATCTTCATAGTGATTTCGCTTATTAATGGCGCTCTCATAAATCTTGGGAGCAATTCCTTTTTGTTTACAATCATTGCAAATTGTAGAGCCACCATTCTTTGCAAGTACATTCCTGCAACCGAGACATCTGAGTTGTTTTTGTGTGAATTTCATAATACCTCCCTTTGAGGGCGTTGGAATTGAAATGGCACGAGTATGCTCTCCAACAAATAATGATTGTGTGTTGTCAATAATTGGACTGAAAATTTGTTCGAGAGGTTTCTTGATTTGATGTTCAAGATAGTATTGAGCGTCAATAGGAATACTGTTTTCCAATACCCAAATAGGGTCTTCACTCTTTTCGTATGCTTTTGCTCCTTTGTGTGCCTTAACAATGACATATGGAATTCGATCTCCAACACGAGGAGCTGTCGATGGATCTCTTTTTGCCATTCTTTCTGCCAATTCAACGTGAGTTTGCTTAGCCTTGTACTTGTCACTCTTCTTCACCAATGCTTTGGTAATGACAAGCATACTGATATCCATTCTGTTCATTAATAGATCAGAAATAACAGATTTGGCATAATTCACAGCTGCCTCAATACTCTTCTTGACTAGAATCAAATGCAAGCAAGTATTTACAAGGTTTCTCACCAAAGCACAGTTATCTCTTCTCACAGTCACAATACCTTTTGCATCCATTTTGTCATACTTTTCAGTTTTCGTCCACAATAAACCAGCATATCTTTTCTTTGCCAAAAGTAAATATGGATAATAGACCTTTTCGAATTCTAGTTTGATTGGCTTAACAAAGGTTTTAGAAATTTCTTGTGATGCATGAAGACCGAGCTCCATCGCCTTTTTGATGTCTCTCGTTCCGAACTTCACCATGACAGAGTCAGTATCACCATAAATAACAGTTGCATTTGCTTCGTAACCATTCTTGACAGTGTACATTTCTTCAACCATGGTTTTAGTGTGTTGAATCATTTCTCTACCAAAGGCAGTAACAGAGGCAGAAATTTCAAGGCATGGCAACATACCAACAGTTGCACCAGTAAAACCATAGACAGAATTGGCACTGACTTTGAGAGCAAGTTGTCTACCATTCATGACAGCCTTTTCAGTTGGATCAGTTGCGTTTTCCAAATCCTTTCTTGCTTGTTTTCTTGCTGCTAAAAGTTCTTCAAGAACCAGAGGCAATAATCCTTGCTGTACGTCTCTTTTGATGAAATAGTCTCCACTAGGAGTTTTGATGTATTGATCTTCGGAGAGTTTAGCAATATCTTCTTTTTTCAATAATGTCGTGTAGCACAAGTTATGTGCAATCATAATGGATGGATACAAAGATGCAAAGTCAAGTGTTGTAATTGGAATGTCGTAATAACCAGTCTTTGGAGTAAGCACGAAACCTCCTTCATAGGTTTCACCTTCAGTTGCTTCTCCTTCTTCATCCAAAACTTCCTTCTTGCCACTTTTTGTAATGGTTGGCATAATGTATCCTTTCTCTTTGGCTTTTCTGAGAAGTTGTGAAATGACCTTAATTTGTTGTCCTCTCTTCAAAATGAATGATACAGGAATACCAGTGACACGAGCCATTTCAATATAGTTGATGATAATCATGAGCTTGTCGAGAAGTCTTATTGGCAACACAGCGTCTTTCAAACAATAGGATGCCAACCTTCTTCTATCTTCATCAGAACCTTCATGGAGGGTTGAAATAATAGAGTGGTGCACTTCTTCTTTCTGGTCACCAAGGAAATGAGCTGATACCGAGTTCAAACTGTAAGAAGAAAGTTTGTGATCTCTTTGAATCGCTTGTAGCACATCAAGTTGAATTCTACCTTCAATATTAATGTCCTTACTTTCTCTTGTACCGTAAGCTCTTGAAGAGAAGGTACTATTCTTCATTTGAGATCTCTTGTTCGCGATTCTACCCAAGAATGGGAAGGTGCCTACTTTGAGTGCTTTGGCTCTGTTAATGAGATATGGCAAGTCAAAGTTGATAATGTTGTATCCCGTAATAATATCAGGATCAACACAGATCATAAAGTTTCTCCAAGCTTCTAGCATGTCCTTTTCGTTTTTGTAAGAGTGAATTTCCACACCAACTATTGGAGCGACATCTCCAAGACACATGACATTCTTAATGAGAGGTTCTGATCTTCCTTGAACGGTCACATAATTGGCAATGACAATTACAGGATCTGATTCAGCTTGAGGAAAGTGTCCATCTTTACCCTTACATTCAATATCGAAAGAGAGAATTCTAACAGGTGCAATTTTATGCCATCCTGGCTCTGTTGGTAAGTGACTGAGTAAATCTTCATAGGATACATCCACTTCAATTTGAGAATGGCTTACTTTTTCATTATCATTTCTTAATTTATAGGAACCTGCTGGTAGTTCAACCCAGTTAGCACCAACCATATTCGAATCAATCATGCAACGCAAAACGAACAAAACATTACTTTCATAAGTTTGGAATTTCTTAAATCCAAGACCAGGAATATGAATACCTTTCTCAAGTGCTTCTCTTACATGAGGAACAATTGGAGGAATGCTTGTCTCAATTCTCAAGAAATTTCTCGAACTTCCAAACGAGTAATGCATCAGACTCTTCTTTCTTTCAATGCTTACATTTACAATGTACTTGTCTGCTTTTCCTTTTTGAATATTTCTTTCACCCATGATTGTGTTCAAAAACTTGGCAAAGTTTTGTGTTTGATCTGGATTGAAATTATCAGGTTGATCAATATAAAAGTATGGAGTATAGCCTCGTACATGGCAAGTGACAGAATAACCTTCTTCAGTCACACCATATAAACGAACAATTGGAACATTTCCATTGGTAGGTCCAGGATAACCTGGTTTTTGTTCTCCGAGAGTATAATCTGCATCCATTTGTTGGAAAGCAAGAGAACAAGTCCTTTCAAATATAACGAATCCTTGCCGAGTGATGGTCTGACCCAAGTAGGATGTTTAGGAACAACAGCCCTAAACTTCTTCATATCTTCCAAAGATATGTTTTGTGAGAGCTGTGTGCTATTTAAAACATCCTCTTCTTCCATGATGTCTTGTTCATCCTCTTCGGAAGGTTCAAATTGTTGTTCATCCACATCTTCAATGTCTTCGTTTGCTTCATCTTCATCAAAATCGGAAGGATCTCCTTTGGATATTACTAATTCATTGTCTTTTTGTTTGGACTTTTTGTTTTTATCTTCAGAAGAGGAGGAAGACTGTTTTGTGGGTTGAGAGGTTGGTTTTCTCTTCATGATGATGTGATGATGAAAGTGAAATTATTATTTTGAGAATTTTTTTCTTGTGTGTAACGTTCTTTTGTTTGTTGGAACCAATTTGAGCGGGAACAAAAAAAATTGTGGCGTTTTATGATTCATGTCTCCATACAGATTTCGATTCACTCATTATTGCCAGTGTCTTTTGGATCAAGTTTAGGTCCAGAAAAAAACGAGCTTAACAGGCCAGACATGCCACTCGGATTCAAGGTTGCCACCTTTCCAATGAGCTCTGAAATAATTTTGTTGGTAATTTTCTCCTCCCATTCTTTCATTCTTGCATCAACACATTCATTGACATATGATCTTAATTCTTCCTTGGTTGAAAATTGGTTAATGTAAGAGGACGAAATAATATTCTCAGAGATGACTTGCGGAGTCACATTCGAGGAGATTGAATATGCTTCGTTTATCACTGGTTTAGGAATGATATCAGATGCTGCTGATTGTGGTTGAGAAACAATTTCTTTCTCTCTTTCTTTTTCTACAGAATCTATGGTCTTAGTGATTGGTATAATAGTGTTGAAAATCATGGACATTTGTTTGGCAGACGGATTATCATTCCGTTCATTAAGCTCATAAGCATGCGAGGGTCACTCATGAGTGTGCTCATACTACCTGAAAATTGAGTTGACTCTTTCGTGTCATTGTGTGACAATGATGAGGAGCTGACAGCAGAGGAGGAGCTTGTGACAGGCCCTTTTCTTATTCCATGAAGTACAATTGCACTAACACAAATCTTTGTTTGTTTGAAGGCTCTTTCGCAATAATCTAAAGACAAAAATTTGATGACAAATTTCGAGTGCATTGGTAATTTCTTAGAGATACCATCTTGATGGCTCTCAGAAGTACAAATACAATGATACTGATAGGCAGATCCTTCTCCAACTTTCTCTGTAAATCTACAAGTCTGTGAATATTCTCGATCCATCGATGTATATAATTCAATATTTCTTGCCGTACTATAAACATCAATGGCAGTCCACTCAAATAATTCATTCAATTCGATGGTAATTTCAAAATATTTACTTTCGGAATCATCGTGTGGTTCCTTCTGCTTTTCAAATACCACTGGACCTTTTTCTACATCATTCTCTTCATGATCGGTAGTTGAAGCATCTTCCACATGTACCAATCTTTGAAACAATTTGATTTCATCATTCCGATATTCCTCGTTGCAGGCTTGCCAGGTGGCTCGGAGCAAAAAGCCTTCTTGCCGATTCACATCCATCGAAGAAGCGAGATGGATGCAATTTCAAATTTTTAATTTCAAAAACAAACATAAAAATATGGGCAAGAAGAAATCAGCATCTTCATCCAACAACACTACGAATAATAATTCGGGTAAATCAAAAGGAGCATCCTCCAGCTCCGGAGCATCTTCTTCAAGCAGTGAAGAAAAGGTAAAAAAACAAGGATCTGTAAAAACCCCAAAAGATACATCCAATAGTAGTTCATCCTCATCATCATCGGGATCTAGATCATACACAAAAAAGATCAATTACAAGCCATAGTATGTAATATATTCATTAATGAAATATCGGAAGTTAAATTGTCAATTCATTTGAAAAATTAATAGCTCATCAGTGTTAGATTATATTTATCATGCAAACAAATTATTGGATTTAGAAAAAGAAGCCGAAGCGGAGGAAGCGACATTATCAAGTAAAACTTATAGATATGTACAAGTGGAAGAATATACTATGGGATGCAATGGTCGGTGTAACGTCAAGCTTATCATGAAAAGTGGATCTGCTGCAAATGTTGTTACAGATTTTGCAAAAGTGGGAGAATCTATAACTTTGAAAGTAGCAGAAAGTGGAAGTGACAAAAAGGAAAATGAAGTTAAAGCGATTAGAGGAGTTATTTCTGTTGTCACAGAGAAATACATTATTGCTACAATGGATGAATTTTTGGACGAATGGTATGAGGCCTCTAAATTGCTCATGAATAAGGTACTAGATGAAGTGACGTTTAAGCGTTTGGAAATGGCTCTCAAACATTTAGAGCATTATGAAAAAACTCCTGCCAGTAATATTGTTAATTTGTGTTTCAGACCAAGGCCTGATGACGAGTATGAAGAAGTGTATCCAAAGTTTGTCGAAGATAGAGAAGTAGATCAAATGACCTTTTTCTCAACCACCTTAAATGACTCACAAAAAGATGCAATCAAGTTCGCTCTGAAATCTAACGACATGTCATTAATTCTTGGCCCACCTGGAACAGGCAAGGTGAGTTTAATTTCATTGTAATTTTGGCGTCATCAAATATGAATTATTGAATTTTACACGAGTTAGACAACAACAGTTGTTGAACTAATACGGCAGGCAGTAGTTTTGAAAAAGCTCAAGGTATTGGTCTGTGCTCCATCTAATATTGGTGTAAGTTCATCTCTTAGAATTATTAGAAATAGTTATTGTAATCATATTGTTACTTTGACAACAGATCGATAACGTTGTAGAAAAATTATCGGACGAAAACACTGGATCGACAAAGAAAATTAAGCTTTGTAGAATTGGCCATCCAGCCAGAATGATGGATTCTATTCTGAAACACAGTGTTGATTACAATATTTCTGTTGGAGAAGGAGTGAAGGTTATTAATGACATTAGAAGAGATATCGTCAAAATTTCCAAGCAAATTACCAAGACCAGAGGGCTCGAACGTCGAAAGCTCAGAGAGGAGCTAAGAAATCTTGAAAAAGAGTTAAAACAAAAAGAAAAAGAAGCTATTCATGACGTCATTAGATTTTCTGATGTCGTGTTATGCACATTAACAGGAGCTGATGATTATTATTTAAGGTATGATATGATTATTATATCATCATTTATGCTTAATAACTTTTTTCAGAGACAAAACGTTTGATCTTGTAATTATTGACGAAGCTGCACAGGCCATTGAAATATCTTGTTGGATTGCCCTCTTGAAAGGCAAAAGATGTGTGCTGGCAGGAGACCACTTCCAGCTTCCTCCAACCGTGTTATCGCCAGATGCTCAAAGACAAGGTTTGGAGGTTACACTCTTCGAAAGAATGTACTTTCGATACAAGGAACATATTTCGAAAATGCTCAATGTTCAATATCGTATGAACGAAGAAATCATGAAATGGTCAAGTGATGAGTTTTACGAAGGAAAGCTCATTGCTCATGACTCTGTAAAATCACATTTGCTGTGCGATCTGGAGGGAGCCTCACAAGATGAAGCAGAGACTCTCACACCTTTATTTGTGATTGATACAGCAAACTGTGACATGGAGGAAATACAGATCGATGCTGAGGAGTCTACAGAATCCCATATTTCTAAAAGCAAGATGAATACGTTCGAAGTTGACCTCGTGGAGAAATATCTCAGACATTTAGTTGAAAAATGCAAAATATCAGAATCCTTAATTGGTGTGATCACTCCCTATTTTGCTCAGGTGCAAGCCCTTCGAGCTAAAATATCTGATGAATTTCCCTTTGTTGAAATATCAACGGTAGATGGCTTTCAAGGTCGAGAAAAAGAGGTCATCATTATTTGTACAGTTCGTTCTAACAAGAATGGTGATGTTGGATTTTTAAGTGAGGAACGAAGAATGAACGTAGCTGTCACCAGAGCTCGACGACAAGTTTGCATCATTGGAGATAGCAACACTCTAAAAACCAATCCATTCTTGAGTCGTATGGTTCAGTACTTTGAAGAGTATGCTGACATCCGATCCGCACATGACTACTTGTAGAATGTGTTCTCAAAACAATTATGATGACATCGTTACCTCAGTAAAACAACCTTCGTTGCATCATTTATATTTCCTTTTGAGACCACTCAATATGACATTTTCGAATTCGAACGTTGGATCATGAAACTTAAAATTGACTTCTAATCAAACTGAGAGGTCAGAGAAAAAATGGGCCAAGGTATTTCCAAGAGCGATTCCGATGTTGGAATTGAATCGGATAACAAGGAAGAAGCTGAGAGACTTCAAAAATTGGTCACTGCCAACGAAATTGCCCAATACGTATGTTATCATTGTCATAATCATCATTGATTTTTGAACATTTCAATTATACTCCATGTTATCATGATTATTGAACCTACCTGTTCATCATCAACAACCAAATAGGAGAAAGTCATTCTCACCAAATTGTCTGATATTAAAAATTTGGATTCACTCCCTCCTCTGGTACTTAAAGATCTCGTTTGTAACCTATTTTTGAAAGAATCCATTCGGAAATGTTATTTATCCTTGTCGGTAGATGAATTAGTGGAATATGTAGGTTGATGTTATGATCGTTTGACAATATTTAAATAGTACATCTTTTATATTCGGAATGGACTTCAATATATTTTCATCAATGTTGAACAATGAATATATTCATAACGGTTATAATGGCATGATGCGTGATCACCATGTTGCATATGGTGCAATAATGATCATCATTTTTCACGAAACGATCAATGATTAATGGATATTCAATCTGATGGAATAGATTGGAAATCTTCTCACAATTTATGAAAATAACACAAAAAGTGTCTTTGCTTCGTTCTATCGGAACTCAAAACTGCCAAGTGTCGTTTCTGAGCTGAAACAAACACCTTGCATTCAACTTCCAAAAGATAATGTATTGAAAGTGCGACTAGTGTTGATACAAGCGCCAAAAGAGTTTTCAACAATGACAGTGTTTGACATATTTTGTCCTGTGATTGAAAGTTTTTCATCAATGTTTCCTTCACAATGCTATAATGCAGCTTTTAATGATTATGAAAATTTTGTGAATGCACAAGTGACAAATCAAAGTTTGAAAATTGTTCCAGCAATTGCTATAGGCCCCTATGTATTGTATTATAATTCGTTAGGACTTGTCATTCCAAGGAGAGCGATTGGAGAGGCAGCCTTTGTTTTATCTGAAATTGATCCAATTGCTTGTCTTTCAGTGAATGAAGAAGCAGTCAAGCAATTATCAACCTTAATATTTATGTGGAACACAAAAGAACGATATAGCTCACAATCCAATAATGCTCAACACTTTGTAGATCACGTGATGAGTCTATTTTCTATTTCACTTCAAGACAAAGCTCCTCTTTAGTAGAATATCTGACACAAATTCGTGCCAATGGATTTGGAGACGCCACCATTCATTTCACAAATGATTTTCGAATTCAATTTAAAATCAAAAGGTTGGAAAAAACATTTTCAGATCGATCAGACCTATGTGTATTCTGTTCCAAATTATTTCAACGAAAATTCTCAAAAGAGACTCATACGATGAATATGCATTACTAAGAAATTTTGACAGAATATTTTGGTGTGAATTTTCACAAATTAAGAAATATTCTCAAATTATTGAAAATCAACAAGGTTCAAGAAGAACCACAGTCTCAGCCCTATATGACCATGAACAACCTAATACCAACACTACCACCACAAGTCCCACCAACAACAATTTTGTGCCACGTAAAACATTGCAGGGTGACGAGCAAGATGAAAATTTAGAGTCTCACCAAGTGCCGAATCCATTTTCAGATCCAAGCATTCTTTGTCAAGAAGCTTTTAAATCTAAAAAGTCATGGTTTTGAATAACACAAGATTTTTTGCATGTTCATTCATCCAATATTATTATTTGTTGGTCTTTGGATTATCTCTTTTTTTCAATTTGTGGTAAACTCCAAGAAATGCTTGTTAACCTTTAATTGAGAGGTCTTTTTCAATATTTTAACATTCTTCTTTGAATTACTGAGTTAAAGATTCGTGGTTTTGCACTTTCAAGTGCCGAAGCCATTTTTCAGATCCAAGCATTCCTAGTCAAGACGCTGTTGCATCTGAAAAGTCATGATTTGGAACAAGATGCTTTGTGGTTTCACATGCATCCTCTCAAAAACGTTCGAACCAAAAGGAACGCTTGAACAACATTTTTCGAGAGATTAGAACCATCAAATGTCAAAACCTACCCACACAAAAAAAACAACAACAAACCTTACATTCTCGTGCGCACAGTGGATTCTCTTGACTGCATCATCATCCCACAACTTGTTCTTTTGACAAGTCAAAAATCTCTCAAAGAACAAACTCTGTACAGAAATATCATTGAAATATTTATGAAACACAATCATGAGCACTCCTACAACAACCACACCACCACATTCACGAAATTTACTTCGGAATTCGTTATGTATTGAAGTCATTCCGAATCAGTCATCATCATCCTCCACAGGTATTCATTCGTCGTCGTCATCAACGTCAACCTTCAATTCACCTCATTCACCACTTTCTTTGTTGAATCATCATCATTCGACTAGTAATAATGTGAGAATTACATCTCCACTATCGATAACCAGTTCGACAAATTCTCGAGCGAGATATAGTGTAGTGACGTGCGGAAGTAATGGACATCTGCCAAACGTCACTACGGATTGGGATATTAAAAAAATTCAAGAAGAAATTAGAATAGCCACCATGATGACAAAGAATCACACACCCTCCTCTTCGGATTCATCTTTAAACACTGTTCTTTCGCCCTCCAATAACATTTCTCCAAAAGAAATTCCAAAAACTCCAATTTTGGATATCAAAAAAACCGAAAAAGAATCCGAAGCTGAAAGTTTTTACAAAATTATTACCAGCTCAAGAAATAGATCAAGAACATTGGACAGTGTTACTCCACGAAAAAGTATTTCATCCAACACGAAAGATGTTGACATGGCTGTCATTCCAAATATGTCCATAACGACAACTAATGGACAAATCGTTGAAAACATTGCACTTTCACCCTTCACAAAAATTGAACAACCCATTGCTAATTTAATTTTAAAATTTTGTACCATTTATGAATTTAGTGCATTGTGTCGCGTCACACAACAATGGAATTATTTCACAAAAATGTATTTGAAAGATTTTGCAGATTCAGAAAATTTGAAAACATGTCTTGCATTATTGTATTGTAAATTATCACAATGTTTGACCGATGTTGTGGAATTTGAAGATCGACCATTGAAGAAGGTGTTTCAACAATTGCATCAACATCGACATTTGATTACCAAATTACCAAAAATAGTATCTACACCATCCTCCAATACTACTTCTCCATTGAAAAAACATACAGAATCAACCTCAAGCTCTCCATCCAATTCTCAACAACAACCACTTCTTCCATTACATGAATTATTTTACGAATCTTACATTTCCTATTTTGGTACCATTGTTCCAAGATTAGCATGGCACATCAGTCGAAAGAATGTCAAGAAGAGAATAACATTCAACGAAATTCAATTTCATCTCACTGTAGAAATGTTTCTCAGAGTAGACGATATCAATACCATTTCTCTCGACACGTACGATATTGAACAATATATTCACAAAACTTGCAATTCGAGTTTTGCTGCACAACTCATGACTTCGGTTTTTGCATATTTTACAGTGTTCTTTATGAGATTTGATGAATATATTTCTAATACTGTGATTGCTGGTAGTGGTGTGAATTCTCCAATTTTACGAAAACAAAACAGTTCAAAGAGTACTTCATCCAATAAGAAGAGAAATTCTAAAACACCACATGACCATCCTATTGGAGAGGAGATCTTTTCCTTTGATTCTACCACCACTGCAGATGTTTCTCCTTCAGCATTATCCAAGAAGAGTAGTGCTGGTGGTTCACTTTCAAGTCACAACGAAGAATTAACAAGTGTTGCAAGAAAAACAGTTTCTTCAGGAATTCTTCCAACTGGAGGAACTTCACGAAGACCTTCCTTGAAAAATTTATTAAGCACTTCACATGAGAGCACAGTTGGATCGTCAAATTCTCCCTATTTACTGTCACCTCGATCTCCAACTCTAATGATGAGAAATAATAGCAGTAGTAGTAGTAGTAGTAATAGTAATCATAGTGGAAACAATGGTGGTCGAAGAGGATCGTTTAAAGATGTATCTCCTATTGGTTCAAGTTTTAAATTTGATCGAGGAGATTTTCTCATTTCACAACAAAGTATCCATTCAGGAAGTAGAGGAGATGAAGTGAGTCAAGTGACAACAGAGACGGATGAAGTGGATGTTGAGGCAGATGCTGATGTTGAAACATTTAATTCTGTGGCAAGCGCTTCTACTTCATTACCAAATAAGGTGAAATATTTGGAAATTGTTCCAAAAGCAACATGTGAATTGGGTTACATGTTTTTAATGGATTTTTTTAAAATTATTTCAAGATATTGCAAGAAAACAAGTTTCAATTATGCAAATTTCTCAGAAGCTGAAAAGGCAAGAATTCACTACTTGTCCACTCTTTCCATTTCTCCCTACAGCGATTCAGCAGCTGCATTTATGTCAAATACTGATGAAGGACAAGTGTCACGAAAGAATATTTTGAAATTTAAAGGAATTTGTCATGCCATGGCAGATTCAGAATTTATTACATGTTTGGTCATGTCAGGAAAGGAATGGAATAGTGAAGATGTGTGTATACTTTTTAATTCATTTAATTTATTGGAGAAGAGATCGAGACGGGATAATTATTGTGTGGATTTAGTGTTACCAACTCATATTGAACTTGTGGAAGAAAATTTCTCACAGAATGTTTCACAACAGGAGGATGAACAGCAACATTCATCATCATTCAACACTCGGTATGAGGACAATGATACCACCATGGTGAAATGGCCATCCTTCCTGAACACCGTCTACTTGACAGAAATGAATGAATCTTTAATCTTTCATGATCGATGGTTTGGAGAAGGACCAAAAATTAGAGAGATTCATTTGAATTTGGGATTGGCAGATTCTAGCTTGTTAACATTTGGTACTTTGAATCATTGTAGAAACACGTTGAGACATCTTTACGTTTCAGAGTGTACACTTAATTACAAAATTGGATCTAATTTTGTGAACGTGATGAAGGAATTAGATTTAGAAACTCTCTCTTTGGAAAGATTTCATCTCGACAGTGAAAATTGGAGAATGCTATTTGAAGATTATTTACAACATTCTTCAAACTCATTGCAGACAATTCGTCTCATCGATTGCATCAACCAACTGTCAGATGTTTCTTCATTTGTTCACAACATTCAAGTGCGAAGTATTCAATTAGCAAAAGTAGAATTGAAACTTAAACATTTTGGAGATGAAGAAAAGGGAGCTGTGAGCGGCTTATTAGAACATTTATTATTGAACGGCAATGCAAAAACAATTATTGCAGACTCAATTTCCTCGCAAAACAAAGTGCATAGTAGTTTGTCAAGAAAGAAGAAGAAAGGTTGCATTATTTCATAAATTATGGAAATTACACTCCTGTCATTTCTATTTGATTTGAAACAGCCAGATGATTGGCTGTTTTTGCCTTTTTCACAAAAATGACAACAATGACAACAATTAAGGTAGTTATTCCTACCACTGATAACACTCCCAATGGGACACTAATTCCAACGGCGATAGCAACCGTGTCTACACCTCCTTGTTGATCGTTCTTGATTGGTGATGAAATGGCTTTGGGTGGAGGAGCATTAACTACTTGCAAGTAATTCAATGATTGAGTTTTGTTCGAGATTTTCAGTGAGGTTTTACCATCCCATATCTCAATAAAAGCAGTCACATTTCCTGGTTGTGAAAGTGTTGGTAATGTGAATGAAAGTGTGGTTGTTGTTGTACTATTCACAATTGGATGCTTTGATTTTTCACACCAATAACTTGCAATTCATTGAGTTGCAATTCCAATACTGCATGGAGTACTTTTCCATTATAGAATTTCAAAAAGTCTTGATGCTCAAAACCAAGTTGAAGAGTTGTGGCTGTTGGTTCAGTGTTGGTGGTTTGACTACTCGTTTGAGTGAATTTCAAAGCAATGGTTTGAGAGTTCAACCAAAGTAAGGAACAATCCTTAAAAAATATATCATTTCTTAAACACGCACATGTATCCCTGTCCACACAATTTCCAAACGTTGAACAAGTATGTGAGACATCATCTGCTCTATATCCAAAGCAAATTGGAATGTCACACCTATCTCCAGTGTATCCCTCATGGCAAGTACAATTATTGAACGAAGTGCATGTTCCATGTGAAGAGCATACAAATGTTAAATTATCACCCCTAACTCCATAACAAATAGAAGTTTGACATTCATTTCCAGTATATCCCTCATAGCAAGTACAATTATTGTGCGAGCTACATGTTCCATGAGAAGAGCAAACAGTCGTATTATCTCCATTAGTACCATAACAGATTGGAGTGTCACAGTTATTTCCAGTATATCCCTCATGGCATGTACAATTGTTAAAGCTTGAACATACACCATGAGAGGAGCATACGGTTAAATTATCATCCCTAACTCCATAACAAATAGAAGTTTGACATTCATTTCCAGTATATCCCTCCACACAAGAGCAGTTATTGAAACTGGTGCATATTCCCTTTGAAGAGCATACGGTCGAATTATCTGCTCTATATCCAAAGCAAATTGGAATATTACATTCATTTCCAGTATATCCCTCATGACAGGTACAATTATTGAACGAAGTGCATGTTCCATGTGAAGAGCAAACAGTTGCATTATCTCCTCGAATTCCATCACAAGTAGGAATTTCACACGCCTTGCCAACATATCCTTCCTGACATGAGCACACATCCAGATTTGAGCAATTTCCATGTGAGTGGCAAACACGGCTGTCATTGTACTTGATTCCAAAACACTCAAAATCAGCACAAGAATGGTTCGATGCCACATATACGAAACCGTCATCACATGTGGGTGTTAACAAACGAATTCTTCGATTAAAAAAATCTGTAAAATAGAGATGACCAGTTGGCATTCGAACAATCGATGAGGGTCTAAAAATTGCAGCGTTGGTTGCCAGACCTCCATCGCCACTAAATGCTTCTGTTCCATTCCCTGCAATGGTTGTAATATTTCCAGTGGAGGCATTAATATATCGAATTCGACAATTTGCATAATCTGCAATGTACACATCTCCATTTTCTGCAACAGTAAATCCAAATGGGTTGAACAATTTAGCACTTGTAGCTGGAATGTCATCTCCATTGTATCCATACGACGAGTAAATTCCTGCAATTTTTGAAATAATTCCAGTCCTTGCATCTATTCTTCTTAGAACATGATCACCCTTGTCTAATATGAATACATCTCCATTCATGGTCTGATGAACTGCACATGGACTGAACAAGTGTGCTTGAACTGCCAAACTTCCATCACCTATGAATTTCACAAAATTTAAAAAATGTTCACATGGAAATCATGTCAAGGCCATTAGAGTGATCCAGAAAACTAAATTCAACTCTTGACAATACTTACCTGCATTTCCTTTTCCTGCAATGGTAGTGATGGTTCCATTGGAGAAGACTTTTCGAACCAAGCCATCCAATCCATAGGATTCAGTGATGAACATTTCATTGGTGGTATGATTCATGTAAATTCCCATGGGTCGCCAGAGGGATGCATTTAAGGCATGTCCTCCGTCTCCACTGGATGAGTCTGCACCGGTGCCTACATGATTCATTGAAATGAGATTTTCATGTCATGAATAGGGTTATACCAATTTTGGAATTGTCCATAATCATTTGAATATTCAATCTTTTTATCGGATCATGTTGTTGATGAATATACTCACCTGCAAATGTCGTGACCAATCCTGTTTCATTCGATACTTTTCTGATTTTGTCTGTGAACGTATCTGCAAAGTAGACATCCTGTGTGAATGGATGTACATAAACACCTGCAGCGAATTGAATATGTGCATTTACTGCAGGAATATTATCAACATACGCGGTGGATTTGGGTGCTGTTGAATTACCAGCAATGGTACTAAGTTTGCCAGTTTTTGAAATTTTCATGATTCGTTTGTTGGGGCTGTCAGAATAATAAATTTCAAGGTTGGAAGTGACATGCAATGCAAACGGAAACATTCCACATTCCAAAGCATTGACACAACCTTCTTGATACACTTGATTGCCATTTCCTGCCACTGTTGTGATGATATATTTTACAGAAGGTGCTGAATGTATCCAACTGTTGGGTGAATGAGTGAGTAATAATAGGAGAAGAAGAAATGACACAAGAATGAATTTGTGCCAATCCAAAGAACCAAGCGTTGTGTGTGAAGAGCCCAACATTTTTTGTTTTCATAACAAACACCTGCTTGCAAAGGTGACATGACGCTTGGCAGTTCGGTTGCCAAATGAGGAGCACCGGTTGTGAAAAATACCCTCGTGCCTTCACTGTCATTCGAGAAAATTCAGAATACTCGCTACTAATTTGTCACAGAATGACTCTTCTCACTGCTTGCTTCTGGTATCACTGATGTTGTCGTTTCATTGCTGTCGCCCACTCGTGCATGAGAGGACGCTATTTCTCCTAAAATAGCCATACAGGTTGCTGTGACCACTGACGCCAAAGATCCCACCTCCAACACGGCCAGAATGGTTTCATTATCGAGTACAGAATGATTCAAAACCGAGTTTGGTAATTGTTGAAGAGTTTCAAAAAGTCCAAGTTGCACCTCGTTGCCATCATCATGATGATTCATGGATTCATCCTCTCGGAAGGCAGCAACATAGAACATTCCACAATTTAAGAGAGCATCCAAACCATTCAATGCACTTGCAATGAAAAAGTACTTGTAAGCCTCAAGTTTCGTTAGTTTTTTCATACTTGCAGTACTACTCATAGGTTCCGAGTTTAAAACGCGTTCATGGATGGGTGGATCATGAAACGTTTCACTCCATTCTTGTTCCTTCCGAGCCCTTAAATAATCATTTCTGCAGCTGTAGGCTGCTAATATTCCTCCCAGTAACGGAATGCTTAAAACAGCACCACGTCCCACACGTTGCAATATCCGAACTGCAGTCTTCTCAATCACTCGCTCCAGCATTAATACGGAGGACTTGGAAACCAATTTTTTGGAAAGAACCTTTTTGGCGAGTGATTTTTCAATTCTGCATGCAAGTTTGTTGACAAGTTGCAATCCAATGTATTCAGAGATGGAGTGTATGATCTTATGACTGATGGATGAGCTGTGGTGATGCACGTGGTCGTTGGCTTGTTGCAAAATGTTGTGTTGTTGTCGTTCCCAGGTTGCATTGTTCATTATGGTTGATCGATCTTTCCGTAAACTAGAAGGATTGATACAAAGCGAGCAATTTGATGAGAATTGTTGTCGTTGGACATGGAGTTGAAATTTAATATTACTGTTGGATTTCAAAACGCAATGTCCTATCCGTGGATGGTTGCTTATTCTATGGTTGAACATTTTTTAAACTTGCATTTTGGTCACATATTTACAATTTATTTCTTGGCTGGAGCAGCTGGTTTAGCAGTTGGGACGTCACCGAGTGGTGATCGAAGCTTTTCTATTGTGAAATCAGTAGTTGCAATTTTACCAGTGTACTTTTCAGGGATTCCAGTCTCCAACAATTCATGTAGCTTCTTTTTCCTTAATAACTCAACCTTCTTTCGTTCCAGCTCCATTTTTCGTTTCAATAATTCTCCTTCCTCCAAATATTCTCTGCGCTGTCGTTCCTTAGACTCCTTAATGCTTTCAATTTGATGCAACACCTGTTGTTGAGTTTCCTTCTTTCGTTTCTTCTCCTCTTCGCTCTTTAGCTTTTCAAGTTCTTCCACTTTCTTCTGATGTTCTACTACACTATTAAAACCATCTCTGTCCTCTCTGGCTAGCTCAGCAATCTTTAGCTCTTTTTCGTACTTTTGCTTTTGTCTTGCTTGATGCAGCTCTTGATTCATTTTGACTCTTTTTTCCTCATTTTCTCTTTCCTTTCTTCGGTATTCTCTTTCGAGAGCTTCTTGAGCTCTTTTTGCTCGTAATGCATCAATTTCTGATTGTTTGTCTTGAGCTTTTTCTTGCATAGCTCGTAATCGAGCAACTTCTCGTTCTTTTTCTGCTTTCAATTGTTCTTGTTGTCTTGCAAATTCTTGTTCTTTTCTCTCTTTTTCTGCTAAATACTCAGCAATTTGTCTATCTTCTTCCATCTCTGCAAGTTTAAGACGTCTCTTGAGTTGAATCTGCTCAGCGTTTGCAAGGGCAATCTCTTCCATAAGTTGCTTCTCTTGTTTTCGCTTTTCTTCTGCTTCTTTTACATCTTCAGCCTTCATGTTTTGCATGTGAGATAACATTGCTTCTTGTTCCTGTCTCTTCAATTCAAGTTCTCTTAATCGTTCTTTTTCTCGCTCCTTCATTTGTTCTTTAATTATAAGAGCCCCATTCCTTCTGTCTTCTTGTCTTTTCTTTTCTCGTTGTTCATACATTTTAATTGCCTTCAGTCTTTCCAATTCCATAGCTTCATCTTGCAACCTTTCTGCCTCTTGCTTCTCTTTTAAAATTCTTTGCTTCTCTTCGAGCTGTTTGTCCCTAATTGTGACACATTGGGAATAAAGAGCCATGCTGTTCATTCGCTTCACCTCATCCAAATTTTCATCCATTTGAGAAACAGCTTTTTCTAGCATCATTAATTGCTTCTCCTGGTTTTCAATGTCTAGATCTGACATTTTTCGTTCTCCCTTGAGTATCTTTTCCTTATCCAATTGTTTCATTCTCTCTTTTCTTTCTTTTGCTTCTTGAGACTCTTCTCGCTGCTTTCGTTCCAACTCTCTTTGTTTTTCAATCGGGACCGACTTCTCTTTGAGACTTGCAAATTCAGCTGTGGTAATAACGACTGTATCTCCTTTTCTTTTTACTTTATCACCGATACCAGCATTGTTGGAGGAACTCTTTTTAGACGAGTTTCCAAACAATGTTTCATCCACTACTGGCTTATCGGAGATCTTTCGATACGTTGATTTCGAGCTCTTATGTGAGCCTGCGCTTGATGTTGATGATGGCTATTCATATAGTGCCCAAGATATCAGTATGCAAATTTCCGTGAGATACATCAACCTCATTGACGTTCAGCCTCACTTACCATTATTTTTTCAAGTGGTTGTTCGTTATATTTACAAATTAAATTTGGCGGGTGAATAGCGAGGTCCGTTTTATTGATCCTCGTCATCATCATTCATGGACGACTCTGCGGGTGTGGCTTCTTCTGAGAGATTTTCAGGAATGAAGAGAGAGTAGCCGTCAAGACTTGTTGAAAGGAGCATGTTCTTGATTCGAGGATGCCAGTGTACTTCCTTCACTTCTTTCTGTCCTAAATGTTCAAAGAGTAATTGAGGAGGATATTCCTCTCCAATTTCTTTTTCAATTTGTTCTTGTTCTGCGTCTCTTTCTAAACTGAGATCCCAAATGGTGACTTGCTTGGAATCTGAGGCTGCAAGGATGGTGGAGTCATGTGGATTCCATTCGATTGAGGAAATTGAAGTTTGATGATAGGAGAATTGACCCACTGGTTTCAGGGCTGTTTCTTGATCTGAGCATTGACGCATGTCCCATATACGAATTTGACCATTGTCATCACCACTTGCAATGAGATAGGTTGTGAGTGGATTCCATGAAATAACATTTACATCAGCGTCTTCACTTGCTTGGAATGAAAGGCCATGTTTTCTGTTCTTTCTTCGAGTATCCCAGAATTTGATGGTTCGATCACATGAGCATGATGCAAAAACAGTATCTTCGTTTGGAGAAAATTGAATATCTTCTACACTTGAAGTGTGCCCAGTAAATGGTTTGTTATAAATTCTCTTCCATGAATAAATACCACTTCCTTCAATGTCCATAACGTTAATTTCACCATTGCAATCACCAGTGGCAATTCTTCCTTCCACACATTTGGACCAATCCATAGCAAAACCTTCTGTTCGATGGAAATCAAAAGTTTGAATTGGCTTCTTGCTCTTACCGAGAGATTTCAAAGAATTGGCCATATTCTCTTGTCGTAATACGGACGACATTTGTGTTAAATCGTAAATGTGAACTTTTGCGTCCTCACACCAAAATCCTACAATATTTCTGTTTTGAGGCATTGCTCTAACTCGATTCACATTTGCAGAAATTGGTATCATTTGATATTCAAGAGATGGTTCATCGTCCATTGTTTCTTCATCGTCATCTTCCTCAACGTCGCTTTCATCAGAGTCGTATCTGGTTTTGTACATGTCATACGCCTTAATTAAATAACAATTCTTTTCAGTAATTGAGTTATCAGTTTGAACACCTGCAACAAAGTAACATGAAAGTGGATAATTGGTGTTATCAAGTGGTTGGCACAAAATGTCAAAACTCAAAGCTGGCCATTCGTTTCGAATTCTATAGTGAACCTCATAGGCTCTATTTTGAAAAGTCATTTCATATTCTCTGGTGTCAAAATCTTCACCAGGTTTATAAACTTCAGCTTTCGAGTTAATTCCTAATCTTTCTTTTTCAGCTTCTTCCTCGTCCTCTATCAACTTGTTTTCTCTTCTTTGGGCTTTCAAATTTAATTCCTCCATTTTTTGACGAAGAGCTTCCTCTCCTTCCACCTCAACTTCATCCTCCTCTTCATCATCGTAGACAACATCTTCATCTTCGTATTCATCTTCGTATGGATCTCTAAAATGGTCATGAAATAATATTTAGTTCCGATAGTGATTTTTCACAATATATCAACGATACAATATAGCCATCATTATGTGCCATTATCGTTAGAGCATAAAATGTAAAGTGCAATAATCAAAATATTGAACAATTTCGACGAAAGAAATCCGAACAAGTCAGTCCCTTCTTTCAAAAACCATTGACAGAACCACCACTTACGCTTCATAATATTCATCTTCATTATGATCAGACATCTCTTCATCGGATGAATCCAAGTGTTTCACCTCTCTTGATTCATTCTTTCCTAGCACGGACGACAAGACTTTTGATTTCTTCTTTGCTCCAGGCATTTTTTTGTTCAACAAAAATTTTTAATTCAAAATTTCTTCACCACACCATACTTCAAAAAAATGGTCGCTACATCATCCTCTTCGTCCAACAACACGGAAAAGAAGCCTGTCTCAATTACGGCTAACAAATTAAAACAAAAGATGAAGAATTGAAAAAAGCATCTTCGGGAACAGCATCAACAACAATTGGTAGCTCAGAGGAGGCTCCGAAATTCCACAACAAGCAAAGAACATTGATTTTGGCTTCCCGAGGAATTCATGCAAAACACAGACACTTGATGAAGGATTTACGTAATTTATTACCTCATACCAAAACTGAAAGCAAATTTTCAAAAGAAGGATTAACTGAAGGAGATTTAGTTAAAAAACTTCATAGACTTCAAAAGATTGACCATATTGCGGCTGCTTTGAAATGCCCAAATATTATGTATTTTGAAGTAGATAAGGAATCAGCAGATACTGAACTATTTTTATGGATTTCAAAGACATCCATTGGTCCCTCAATGAGATTCAAAGTTGAAAACATTAGTACCATGAATGAATTGAATCTCATCGGAAATTGTTTGAAATATTCACGACCTCTTCTTCATTTTGATAAGTCATTCGATGGAGATGAGTCAGAATCAACAACCAGTCACCTTCCTCTTATCAAAGAAATGTTGACACAAATGTTTGCCACTCCAAACAATCATCCAAAATCTAAACCATTCTTCGATCACATTTTTGCATTTTACTATTTGGATGGAAGAGTTTGGTTTAGAAATTACCAAATTGTCACCAAAACCTCAAGCAACGGTATTGCATTAACTGGTTCTCAAAAACATGAATACTCACTTGTCGAAATTGGCCCAAGATTTGTCCTTAAACTGACCAAAATTCTCAATGGCTCCTTTGATGGCCGTGTCATTTACAACAATGACCCTGATTTTGTATCTAAGGCCTATGTTCAAAGGATGGAGAGCATAAATCTTGATCTTCAAAAGCAAAGGAAGATTGAAAAGCATCAGAGATATGTTGAGCTCAGAAAACCTCAAGATGCTGACGAAGTGAGCTCTGTTTTTAATTAAACTTGCGTTTTGAACGATTTTATACTGTCACTTCTTTTAAAAAGATTAGCTTGGTCCCACCTACAACAATTCTACTTGAAACAAAGCTCAAAATCTTACAAAGTGAGCTCATTCAATAGCGATTCCTCTCCATACTTGGTGGTTTGTTGTTGCTTCGTTGATCAAGAGGTCGGAGTCACATATTTCGAATCAACAAAAAACACCCTAAAAATAATTCCGTGCCACCATCAACAACCTTATCAACTGCATCACACACCATCAACAACAAACTCGTATTCAAGTGCGATCACACAACAACTGCATCACTAACACGTATATTGCTTCTTGTATGAGCAAATTTTAAAGAAACTCATACCCTAATTTTGTAGATTTCATTGAAATACAAAGACACTGCAAGACAATTTTGAGAGAGCCTTCTTGCGGTTGATTTTAATCAAAACGAGTTTTATTTATTCTTTCAAACAATCCATACCAGATCCATCAACAACAACAGCATGGGAGGCGGAGAAGTTTATGAGATTCACGCCATGACTTCCTCAGCAACAACCTCGGAGGGCATGACTTCTTCTTTCATTCCAATTCATCAAGACACACAACTTGTCAAATCTTCTCTCACAGTTGTACCATCGTCTTCTTCTTCATCACCACTACCACCACCAAATAACAACAACATGATTCGTGAGTATCCTCAACAAGATATTTACAGCAGCACACCACCACCACCACATTCGAATGGGATTTTTCCACCTCCTCCATCTTACTTATTCAATAGCCCACCACAAAAACGTGAAAGCCCACAAGAAGAAGAAGACTCCTCTATTCTTCAGCACCATCATCAACAGGTGAATGAAATTTCACTCTCGGACTCCAACTCCCCATCCTCATCGTCCTTTCTCTCATCGGTAGAGGTTTTTTGCAGCACTACTCCACCGAACGCTTCCCCCATTCACTCAATCACCACCAACGGTGCATCACCACAAAAGAAAAAGCCTTTACCGACAACAATAGGGATGATAAGAAAACCGTTGCCACCACGACCCACACAAACAACAACGGAAGTTGGCATCGTGTTTTCGCATCCATCAACGTTGAATAATAGTAGTGATGATTCTCATGGACTAGTTTATGTAAATAGCCCACCAAAAGTGTCATATCTTGATTATTCCGACACAAACTCTGTATATTCCCAAAATTCTACAACAATACCCAGTACCGCAAGTTATAATTATGAGCTTGCAAATATTAATCCCGAACCAATTTCACATATTTTCACCTCTGTTGATGGTAGTATGCATAGAAGCACATCGCTAGCCGGAATTCTGACGAACAGAAAACAAAATAATCCAAATTCATTAACCACGACACAGGAAGACATTCCTCGATCACATAGCCATGATAAACTCAGGTCGGACGACTCGGCAAAAAAACAACAGATTAATGCAAGCAACAACAACAATCGAAAAAACAAAAAAATATTTTACAACACGGAATTTTTGGAACGATGCGGATTCAGTAACAACTCGATCGAACAGCAACAGCTTAAACAGTTAAAGCAAGATGAAATACAAGAGGAACAAATACGACAAATGCACAATGAGCAAGAACGAAAACTCAAACAAACTGAAATGGAAGAGCTAGCTCTTGTCAACAGGACTCTGCAGCAGGAGTTCAGTTTTTCTGAATATCTAACTTCACAACCAAAATATTCGTGGGGTGACTTTTTTACTCACAACAAGAATGCATTTAGTTTGATACGGGCAATGGCTTCTCAGTGGTCATGGGGAGAAATGACTCTTGGTCTTGAATATTTTGCAAGAAGTCGAGCTAAAACGAAACGTGACTTTTCAAGTTTTATGTTAGAAGCTCAATTAGAGAAAATTCCTACATCAGAAATAGAAATTTGGAGACATTATGCCAGGCTGACGTATCAAGTATTTAGAGACTCAATTGAAGATATACCCAGAAACACTAGATTGGAGCTTCACAAGATTATTGCCTATGATAGGACACAGCAAGCCATGAGGCCTGGCTATTTTCTGTGTGTAGACGATTTCACCAAATCTATTCTTGTAATTTTCCGAGGAACCAAATCCTTCAGCGATATCTTGACAGACCTTCATTGCTCCTCCATTAAGTATAAATATGGTTACTGTCACAAAGGAATTCTCACAGCAGCAAAATATTTTGATTCCAACAAATTCATCAAGGAGGTAGTCAGACGAACATTAGATCATCATCCTGGATACAAATTGCGATTGTTAGGACATAGCTTGGGAGGAGGTACAGCTGCCATTCTGGCTACCATGTGGAAGAAAGAGTTTCCTGATATTCATTGTTATGCATTTGCATGCCCTCCTGTACTCTCACAAATACTTTCTGATGAATGTGCTGAATATGTTACGAGCTTTATCAATGGAGACGATTTTGTGACTCGGCTATCAATGACTGCCGTACACGAGCTGCGAAAAGAAGTTCAAAACTATCCTTGGAAGGAGGAAATGATGCGAGATATTCAAAACTCAATGATTGGGAAATTTGCTGCAGGCGTAAAGAATTATGCTTCTGGGCTTTTTAGCGGCTTATTCGGCTCAAAGAAACAAGAACAAGAGCAAATAGAGCAAGCAATTTTGGAATCTAAAAAGGAAGCTCAAGAGGAAAAATATTTGAACGAAAAAGAGGCACAAGAAGTGAAAAAGGCATTGGAAGAATCAAAGAAAATCTATTTATCGCAATCCAGAGACGAATTATCGACATCATCTTCGTCACAAGAACTGGCGGATAGTAATATAGGAGTCACAAACGAAGACACACAAAGCTCAGCATCTGAAGAGCCACTTTCTGCAGTTTCTTCTCAGTCGAGTCTGACTGATGAAAGTTTTACAAAAAAACGAACGCCCAAAAAGAAGAAGAAAATCCAACCTCCAGATTCTCCTCTGATCATTAATGATTATGAAAATCTTGTGGTGACCTTGTTCCCTGCTGGAAAAGTTTATCAAATAAGAAATATTAACGGAAAAGTATATATTAAGAGAGCCAAACAAGAGGAAATATCCACCATCATTTTAAGTGACAGTTACAAGGAGGATCACAGGATGATCAACTATTTAATCAACTTGGATGCGTTTAACATTACCACAGAAAGCACTGTAATATAATGTACATAGAAATTTTGGAAAGAATAAAACCATTAGAGAAATAAGAAGAGATTTGAGGAACGTCAATTCATCATGATTTTGTTCTTTGGAAATAATTGCTAAATTATCATTTTGCTGTTTCAGCTGTAGTAGTAGAATTATTTTTGATGTATGAGTCGTCAGACACAGCGAAGATTAAATTGTGGATTGGTTTTGAAAGTAACAAGAATCATGTTAGAAAAAGATCTCCACATTTATTAAGCAAAATGGCGAACATAGTCCATTGGTGGGATCCTGTTGCTGTAGCTCCCTTAACATGACCGTGTTAAATCAGTGCCAGTCAGGAAGCATTGGTCGCCGCCTGTGACTCGTTTCACAAAGGGCGTGGCAGACGTTCGACTATGTTTAAGTAATAATCATTTTCGCTGCACCTTTCTTTTTTTACAACAACTATCGAGGCGACAATTTGGAGTACCAGAGAGCAAGTGAACGGAGACTATTTATTGCAAACTAATACATGAACCTTTCTAAGTGGTTTTGAAACCTCAACGAGAACTTTCTGAGTATTCAAATTCCAAACAGTGACTTCAACGAGAATATCAGTTCGTGAGTTTCTTAAACATGTTGCTGCTTGAAGGTTGTTTCATTAAGCGAAGCAAAGAACCTCACACTCTGTTGCTGTGTTACCGTCATAATTTTGTATAGTATCTTTCAAAAGGAAAATTTAATTACACCTTGAAGAATATTTACACAAAATTGGTGCTTTTAAAAGCTTAATCAGCCAAATCCTCAAACATCTACCTTCTTTTCTCATAAGATCAATAAATGCATCTCCAGCCTCTGCAGGAGCATTATCAATATGTGTGACCACCTTTTTCAAAGCATCATAGCACTTTGTTCCAAAACCTGCTACACCTCCACACATGTACATGTGACCCTTGTTTGTCTTCAAAATATCATAGATTAATTGTGAGTGCTCCCAAATTGAATCTGAAATCATCTTTCCATGAGTGTGTGAGAAGGAAACATAAAAGTCAGAAATTAATCCATCCTTGAGAGCCATTTCAATTTCGTCCTTATAGATAATTTCTGTTTCATCTCTAACACCATACAAGAGCACAGAAGGTCCAAACTTGATGGATGGATTCTTTTGTTTCAAAACACGTCGCTCATCAATGAAACTAAATGGACCACAGTTAATAATCACAACATTCAAACAACAAGTACTTACGCCCTCATTGGTGCAATTCCAGTACCTCCTGCCAACATGAGAATAGGTGTCATTGGGTTTTGAGGTAATCTAAAGCTTGAAGTTCTTACTACAGATTGACAATAGTCGTGGGATTTTAAGGTTCCCAAATAGTTGGAACATAAACCATAAAATGTTCTACCGTCAGGTTGTGGCCAAACCAAAGGACTGAATGTTACTCGAAGAATCTGCTTTTCACCTCTCTTGATCCTCTCCTCGTTTTCCAAACGAGATGATGAAATGGAATAATATCTAGGTTGAATTTTTGGTAAAACACCAATTAGATCCTGCCATGTTACTCTAATTGAAGGAAACATTTCAAGAATATCTACAATGTTCAACATTCGGTTCTTAACTCCTGACAGATACTCTACGGAACGAAGTTGCTCAAGTTTAGCTTTCTCGCTTTCTTCAGTTGCTTTTTCAGCTAAAAAGGTTAACAAGGTAGGTGTGACAACACCATTCAAATCATAGAATTGTGACAAAACTTGATGTAGTGATACAGGTTTTTCAGGAGTAGCAACAAAAGGTGGACTTTCAATGCTACATGGTGGTGTTTGAAGAGTGAAAATGATTCTGTCCATTGGTGTGTCAAGCTTCAAAATCTTTTCCAAACGACGAAGCAGATCAGGTGAGTTCATTGGAAACAAGGCAATGTGATCTCCAGTCTCATAGTTGATTGGAGTATTGTCAATGGCAAACTCTAATTCTAATCTCTTTCTACTTGATCTAGGACACAAATTTTTAGCCGAGTCAATCAAAAGGCTATAAGGATTTTTTGGTGATACTGACTGTGAGCTATCGTACTCACGAATGAATTGCCTTAATTTGTCCCGATATTTTTCAAACTCTAGTGTCCGAAAAAAATACTTTCCATTGGAAGTTGTATCAGGAGGGAGACCTTCAGATTCCTTTGGCTTTTCTGGAGGAACGCTGCAAGTTTGAGATGTCGATGTGCCATTGTCTTGCTCTTTGAGGAATTGTACAAATTCATTTTTCCACACCTCAAAATCTGTTTCAATTCCTTCAGCACCACCATCGTCGCCTTCTCCTCTCTTGAAAACTAATGAAAGTCCTAGATCATTTAATCGTTTTTCCATCTTTCTACCAACTGCTTGATATCTTTCTGGAAAGTTTGCACTGTTTCCTAATCCAAAAATTGCATAATGAGGTTTTTTACCTGCATTCTGCAGTACTTTGGTTGAACTGTCGCTCATCAACCAATCATAAAATTGTTTTGCATTATCTGTTGGTTGACCTTCACCATAGTTGGACATGACAAAAAGGACCACATTGTACAGGCCATTTCCTTCTTGCATTCCAAACTCAACTGCCTTCTCTGGTTCAATGTCGTTCAAGTCTACAACTTTCACATTGGCCAACCATGGTTCCTTCTTTCCTAACAGTTCACTTCTCAAGCCCTCGGCAAACATTTGAGCTGTACCGGTTTGAGATCCGAAACAGATGAGCATGTTGGTTTTATCACTGCATAATCGATTAGAATGGAAGAGACGATTTACGGAGGAGAAGAAAGGATAGTCCAATGTGTTGTTTTTGACCACCGATGATGCTGCTTTACGGCTACTACTACCAACGTTGATACAACGACGAGATAACAAAGATGCTGATGATGAGAGAGTTGATTTGAACATTTTTTTGAGAATTAAAATTGGACATTCGCTTCCAGTAATAATATTACTCATTACCCATTCTACCGCAATAAAAGCAACATCAAATTTTTACTTTTCTTCATTAGGAAATTATTATTGCCTCGTTTCAGCTGAGCGAGAAACAATCACAAAGAATATCCTTTACTATCATGTTGCATCTGATTGAACCAACAATATTCTTCGTGCGTTGAAAAGGTTGAATCACCATTTTTTGACCAAAAGAAAATTTCAGTTGCTTTTATGTTGGTTTCGTTTACAAATTTTCAGGTCCATTTTTAGTAAAATTGTGTCTTCCCGTTAGGACGCTGGGAAGAATCTTACTTGTATGGTGAAATCAAGAAGCGAGACAATGGGTGATGACAAATTCTTCGAGTGTCGTCCTACATACAATTTCAGCGTTTGGGTGTTGTCGTCTCAATATTGAAGCTGGAATTGGTAATAAATTGGTCGACGAAAAGTACCAGACACTCTCAAACAGATTACAAAAAAAAAACCTCGATCAAAGGCTTGTTTTGCAATCAACACACACAACAACCAATTCCCTCTTCCAATACAACAACATCAACTCCAAAACCATGAAGGCCACACAAACTTTAAGAAGAGTTTTGTCTAACTCCAATGCCATGAAGAGTTTGATCAATCAAAAGAATGCTTCTTCCATGATGATCAATCGTGGTGCCAGTGTTTTGAAGATGACCGAATCTTCAACATCATCAAAGGCTAACTTCTCCACAAGAGCCATGTTCCATGCTTCTGCTCAACCTAACGCTACTGAAATGTTCTGTTATCAATGTGAACAAACACAAAATGGTACTGGTTGTACCACTGTTGGTGTGTGCGGTAAGACTCCATCTGTTGCTGCTTTGCAAGACTTGCTCATTTACCAAACTCGTCAACTCTGTGTCTTGGCTCACTTTGCTAGAGCTAACATCAAGGACGTCTCTCAATTCGAAAAGATTGATGATTTTGTATTGAGAGCCATGTATAGTACTTTGACCAATGTCAACTTTGACGAAATGAGATTTGTTGAATTCTTGAAGGAATGCTCTGAATTGACTCAATTCGCCAAGAAGGAATTATTGAAAGGAAAAGTGCCAACTGAATTCAGTGAATTGATGACTGTTACCAGCACTGATGCCGAAATGGATCGTATCTTGTCTTCTGCATCCTCTGTCTCTAGTCCAAGCACTCAACAACTCATTGAAATGGGTAAGACTGTTGGCGTTCAAGCACACCACAAGCACTATGGTGTTGACACCAATGCTATTCGTGAATTGTTGCAATATGGTATTAAGGGATTGTGTGCTTACACTGAGGAAGCTGCTCTCTTGGGTAAGAAAGATATCGCTGTCAACGATTTTATTCGTGAAGCAATGTGCTTCTTGGGAGGTGTTAGTCCAGACGGAAAGCTTGATCCTTCTCAAGTCGGTGACGCTCTCACCCTCGGTTTGAAGTGTGGTGCCATTAACGTTAGAACCATGCAATTGCTCGATGAAGGTGGTAATGAAAAGTTTGGTACTCCTTCACCACACAAGGTTCGTTGCACTCCAGTTCCAGGCAAGTCCATTGTTGTCTCTGGTCACGATATGGGTGATTTGCTTGCCATTTTGAAGCAAACTGAAGGAAAGGGTATCAATGTGTATACTCACGGAGAGTTGTTGCCAGCTCATGGTTATCCAGAATTGAGAAAGTACAAACACTTGGTTGGTAACTATGGTGGTGCTTGGCAAAACCAAAAGATGGAATTCTCGACCTTTAAGGGAGCCATTGTTATGACAACCAACTGTATTATTGAACCTCGTAAGCAATACAAGGACAGAATCTTCACAACCTCTGTGGTCGGATGGCCAGGTGTCACTCACATCAAGAACAGAGACTTTACACCAGTAATTGAAAAGGCATTGGCTGAACCAGGATTCCCAGATGAAGTTGCTAACGAACCAGTTCAATACACAACCACTGGTTTCGGTCACAAGACTGTCTTGGGTATTGCCGACATTGTTATCAACGCTGTTAAGAGAGGTGACATTAAGCGATTCTTCTTGATTGGTGGTTGTGACGGTACTGAAGGTGAAAGAAGCTACTACAAGTCCATTGCTACCTCACTTCCAAAGGATAATGTCATTTTGACTTTGGGATGTGCCAAGTACAGATTCAATAAGATTGATTTTGGTACTATCACTACTAAGGATCCAAAGTCCAACAATGACGTTTCTCTTCCTCGTCTCCTTGACGTTGGTCAATGTAACGATGCTTATAGCGCAGTCGTTATTGCCTCTGCTTTGGCTGAAGCTTTCGGAACTAAGGATTTGAACGATTTACCACTTAACTTTGTCATCTCATGGTTCGAACAAAAGGCTGTTGTTATCTTCTTGACAATGCTTCACTTGGGTTTGAAGAATGTCAGAATTGGTCCAAACCTTCCTGCATTCCTCCCTCCTTCTACAATTCAAATGCTTGTTGAAACATTCAAGCTGCATCCAATCATGTCTAAGGATCCACTCACTGATTTGGAACTCATGCAAAAGGGTCAATAAACAATTTCTGTTCTAAGTTATAATTAAAATTTTACCTGAAATTGAGTCGCGTTGAGCAAAATCTATCTTCATCATGAACTGGTCATGCAAGTCACGAGGAGTTAGGGTTGTAAGGTAAAAAGATTTAAGAGACCAATTTCACATTAACAATTTAGGTGGACCATGGCTCAGTAAATCCTGTTGCTGGAAGTTTCCAGGCTCCATAAATTGGAAGGCTTTATTGGGATCTCTTGTTCTTCACCTCTTGAGCCAATCTCTTCATTTCGTTCAGCTGTTTGGCGCATGACTTGATAATACTGTCTTGTCTGTCCATAACTGCAGCAATAGATAAATCACGAGTGTCATGAATGAACGGGTTGAATGAAGAGAGGAAAGGAGCAGTATTGTGAAATGAAGTACCACCACTATTGCTTGTAAAGTCCACAACTGTTGTATCTGAATTTGTCGTTGTGGATGATGTTGTAGCTGGTTGTTGTTGAATTGGATGTTCATCAAATGTCAATAATTCTGTCTCATTGTTATTGTTAGTATCGTTTGATGAATCTCCATTGGCCATCATCAAATTGTCAATGACATCAAATTCCTCATCCTCAATGTTGTTGTCTCCTTCCAACTTTCTCTTGCTCACCATTAGTTCGTACTCTCCCAACAACTTGCTGTAAATGCCTCCAACAACCATTGAGGGTAAGGCAACAATAATTACACCTGACAAAATTGTGAAAATGGCAATAATTCTTCCAAGTGGCGTAATTGGAGCCATGTCACCATATCCTACTGTGGCAATTGTAACAATACTGTACCACATACAAACGAGAATATTAGAAAAGGGTGACGATGTTCCATCTGGTCGAAGCCATTGTCCAGATTTGAGATCATATTTTCCACGTTCTGCATAATATACCAATGTGCTACATATCAAAGCACCCATAAAGACAAGAACAGCAAGAGATAGTAGCATATCCAATGATCTTCTCAAAGAAACAATCAGTAACTGGAATTTTGCTGAATATCTTGTCAATTTGATTAACCTCAATAATTTCAATACTCTAAATACAGTCAATACTTGTAAATTGATATTAACCCATGAGCTACTGTCACTCAAATAAATTATTAAATCAAAATAGAATGGTACAAAACTGGCAGCGTCAATTAAATTAGCTGGTGCTTTAACGAAATGTCTAAAATCTCCCCAAGTTCTCACATATGCTGCCATTCTTAAAAAGTATTCAGTCATAAAGCACAAGGATAAAAAACCAGTAATTGAGAGCCACATGACTTCAAAAGGAAAGAAAAATGGAAATGATCTCAGCACCAAACATAAAGTTTGAATAACCGTTAGTAAGGACGTTATAATGGTAACGATCATGGCAACATACGACGATCGTGGATGCTCCAGTATAAGATATAATTTTTGTCTCCATGTTCGCTCCTTCCAATTTTGTGGAATGCTTCTGATGATGTTAATTGTTCTTCTACTTCGGAATAATCGTGAGTTTTCAATGACTTCCAATGCTTTTTTCTTTTCTGCTTCTTCCTGTTTGAATTTTAACTTCGTATTTCTCAATTCAGCTTTTGATGCTTCTTTTGCCGATGTTGGTTGTTGATCCTTGTTCGAGGATGCTGCCTGTGATGATGTTGTAGAGGCAGTCGGAGAAGGAGGTGCTCGTTCACTCATTTTTGTTCGTGTTGATGCAATCGGAGTGTTCACGGCCTGTTGCGACAACGATGACACCCATTCAACAATTCTCGGAAAAGAAAAACAATGAATTGATAATTTATGAAAGGTTTTTTAATTATTGTTGTTTTATGGGAGCAATTTACTTCTTTGACTTCTTTTGTTGGATCTTCTTCAAGTAGAAGGCCAATTCAGCACCTTCCAAAAGGTGTCCGTCAGCACGACCAACTTGACCTGGTCTAGATCTGATACGGGCCAACAATCTACCAGTGGACAATTGTTCTCTGAGGAGTGGATCGACTTCTGGAGCCTTCTTTCTGTTTTCCAAAACCTTAGCCTTGGCCTTCTCATCCATCTTTTCCAACAAGTCTTCCTTCTTCTTACCGAGGGAAATACCGTATGTCTTTTCATAGAATTGCTTGAATGGAGAAGCATCAACCAAAACAATAGCACCCTTGACAATAGCCTTGGTTCTGACCAATTCGTTGTTGGTGGCGTTGTAAACAACGTCCATGATTCTGGTTGGTGTTGACATAGCTTCACTTCCCCAAGCAAAGTTACCACTGTTCAATCTGAGAGCTCTAACCTTGTAGTTACCACCTCTGACTCTCACCATGGTAATCTTAGTCTTGCCCATCTTGGTGTTGGCAGAAGCTCTACCCATTTCGAACTTTCTCTTCTTTCTGTGGATCTTTCTCTTACCACCGGTTACACGCTTCTTGTGCAAATTGCTCTTTGTGATACCCACTATTGAAGTTTAGAAGTAATAGTCATGATGATAGGTGTAGTTTAATTAGACAAGGCAGCAAGTTTAATACGGCGTTGTGCAAAGAATGAGCATACGTACTTGTTTAATTTTGGCGTATTTTTTTTCAACAAATTTTTTAAAAATTTTTGGTCAACCACTTTTACAACGAAAGCTGGCCGTATTAAAGCAAAGGCTCATGTGCACAAAACAACTCACAATCCTTTCGTCTGTACCAATTACTGCATCGCTAATTAGACTGTATGTACAATAATATGTGAATAGCCAGTATCAAAAATCGAGCCACACCTGTTCTTTATCTGTTTTTCATTACACACAACAAAAAATGTCGACCACAAACAAAACCACTTTTGACTCACCCACACCCTATTATAAAGCTCTCTTTCATACTTTCAAATTTCCTTTCGCTACAACAAATGGTGTATTCATTGGAAAAAAGGATTCCGATGATCACGTAATTATTACAGATTGTGTTCCTTTGTGCCACTCCGTTTCTTCGATATGTACACTTCCATTGCTTGAAATGGCTTTGATTCAAATCGATGCCATCATAGGAGAGGATCAATCAATAGTTGGATATTATTTTGCACAAGATGTCGTTCCCGATACCTCTTCTGTTGAAATACCCTCAATTCATCTTTCCGTCTTTTCGAAAATTTGTGAAAATTTCTCAGGTGCTTTACTTTGGATGGTATGTATGACAACAATATTTGATTTTATTCAGCAACATGTGTGGATGTTATGTTTTACATTATTTCTTTCATGTGCTGTTGCATTTATGAAACACCCCACAACACTCCTTCGATTTTCTCACAATTCTTGACAACTTTATTCCTCAAAATGAATCAAACAGCTTGACAGCAGAAAACTTTCAGAACTCTCCAACACATTTGTTTTCAAGACATTCTACCTAAAATCACCAGGTAAGGTGGCACCAGAATCTCAAAAAGGTGACAACAAGGGTTTATCACAACCAGACTTGGAAAAACTGGCCACATATTTTGAGAACAGAACTTTTGATTCAATTGTTGACTTTGAGATGCATGCTGATAATTTATCCTTGGATTTTATGAATAAATCATTGTAAGCTTGATAATTTCATTTATTTAGACTAGTTGATAGTGCCAATTCTTGTTAAGCACAAAAAACTCCCTGTGCTGCTATTACGATATGGAATAATGAGCTATGTTTGAGTACATTGATATTGGAAGGAAGGGACAGTAAATAGCGATAACACTAAATTTGTGATGATGTTGTCGACTTTGGAATACTATTAAAAATTTGAAAATAGAAATAAATGTGTAGGAATTATATATTATCTCAAAGTCATCAATTACTATTGTTTTTGAAGTTAATGCTTTCTAATGAATTTAACTCCACAGTATTTGCAACGCTCGGGAGTCTCAAAATTCACTCTAATATATTCTGTTGGATGTCCCATTCCGTTTGAGTGGAAGCCATTACACACAGCTGTTTGTCCTTCAACTTCAATAGGAGGAAGAGCTTCTAAATCCAAAAATTCAGCAGATGGATCTGTGAAGTCTTCAATCATCTTCCAATGTTGCTTTGCAGCATCTTCTAGTTTATAATTTTCTTCTTCAGCAGTTTTTTGAATGTAGAGAGTATTGCCGTGGCCTCCGCTATTACGAATCATGGAGGATGAAAAAGTAGCACGCAATGATGCCGATGATGAAGCAATAAATAAATTATTGTTGTTGCCGTGCTTGATGAGGGCCAAAGTAACACGCGATGATCTTGAGAGAGAAATCATTTTTTTGAAAAAACGAACTTTTTAGCTGGATAGAGAAGAATAAATTTAATGGTTTAATTAGAAAATAATATTATTGCTTGATCAAAGATTTTAAACAACTTTACAACGGTGTTGACACAGGTTAGATGCCTTGAACCATTGGCAAGAGCGTTATTTTAAAAGCCCATGTCATCTTTTCCCTCTCTTAACGTTGCTGCTGCAGCCATTCATGGCCTCATCTCTCCTTTTGGATATTTACAGTGCTCAGTCAGTTCAACAATATTCGTTTCCCACTCCTCAAACAGTGACCATTAACTAGTCGATTGGATAACGAACATTACCCATGAATCTATTATTATTACTACGAACTTTTCCAATCAATCTAAATTAAAAAATGCTCTCTTCATCAAAGCTCCTTTTCAAACGAACCTTCATTGCTGGTGGACTCAAGTCCACTTGTTTGGTGACCTCATCATCGTCCAGTAAGTATATCAAACTCGCCCGTGAGGCTAACATTCTTTAAACTCTTTACTCCGAACTTTGTTCTTTAATTTCGACTCCACCATCACATGTTTATTCATGAATTGGGATTTATAACACTTTCTACAACAATAGAACTCGCCCGACAAAAGATATTTTCCAACAGCAACATTACAATGCATCACAATGCTGCAAGCAATAACTCGCAAATTAGAGAGAGGCAAAAACTTCTCTTCATTGAACATCCAAATCATCCAGATAGAGTCTTTTTGATACCAACAATTAATAATGGAAACCCTCTTTCAATGAATTTACTCATGACTGATATTCAGGAGTCTCTTGCTGACCATGAAGTATTTTCAGGACATCAAGAAAAGAAGGTAGTGGATCATGACAACTTGAATTATCCAAAGGATCATCACAAACGAATTGTAGATATTATTTCTCAAAAATCATTCAAGGAAGAATCAAAAGACCCATTGGATGCACTGTTCAAAAGCAATGAGGCTCTTTCAACACTTTGTCCCGTGACTAAAAACAAGCAATTACTTCATCAAGAGAGGATCATACCAAGAAACGACGCAAAATCGATATCTGGGCAGTCAGACAGGACCTCAAAACAACAGCATAACAAGACTTCTTTAAAGTCTTCATCATCATCTTCATCATCCAGTGCTGCAAACGCTGCATCCAATACTAATGTTCCCAACACAGATAGTGGAGATGAAAACAAATAATTCATGGCGAAAACTTGAACACAATTTTGTCATTTATGAAGAGAGCGAGCAACTCTTCCTGGTTATTGTAAATTTATCACTTTCCTGTTGAGGAAAACATGTATTTTTGTTTAGGTGTGAGCTTGTACAGTTTGCTCACCACAACACTTATTCTACTAGTACATAATTCATATTAAATAGTTTATTAAAACTTTCTTCATTTCCCCAAACTGCTTTACTTTTCTTTGAAAATCACGTTTCCATCTACAACTTTCCATTCCAATTCCTTTAAGAAATCAACTTCGGTCACTTGATCGAAAGTGAGCTTGTTTCTCAGAGATGTCGAAAGCCAGAAGGGAGTTAAGGTCTCTCGAACATTCTTCCATTGTTTCTCTGCTTGAGAAATATGCTCTTTAGCAGCTTTTTCTCGGATATTTACTTGATTCGCTTCGGGTGATGAAGTCTTTCAACAACAAATTCATGATGAAACAATAATTCATTTTCGTTCATTTATCATCAAACAACATGACGATTTTTCCGTAATACGCATTCACAATCAATACAATAACAACCAATCAAAAAAGATAAATGTGATGATGATTTGAATTATGGTTGCTGAAGCTAGTTCGACGATATCTACGTACCGCTGATGCAAGACTGTACACAAAAACGAGAGGAATTCCCAAAAAAACAATTCCATTCACGGACCGCAATATCTGAAGTTTAGTGAAAGGTCCTTTGAAGAGAGAAGGACGTGCTTCGCCTGCAGAAATAAAATTCTTCAAGTTTTGCATTTTTGTTTGATGAATTTTCTTGGTGCTGCTTTGCAAGCCACAATTCTTCTTCCACGTTATCGAAGATTGAGACTCTCAAACAAGTAAATCAATCTTGATTGTCCCACCAGAACGCTACTACTTGCATCAAGAATTAAAGTGTGGTGTACTCTCAAGAAGTAAACGATTGCATGGTCGTAATTGAAAGGTGCAACCAAACAGATCACACACAAGAGTTTATTACAGGTTGAGTAAATTGTTCAATGAAATTCGTTGTGTTTTGAAACAAATTTCCTTAATGTTCTCATTGCTTTGATTCACAATGATATTTGGCATTTGATAGATTAAATCTATCGATCGTTGGAGAATCTTCTCCTGTTCACATAGTTGTGTCAAGTTGTTGTTGGCTTGACTCGTTGTTTCTACAATGGCTACATCACTATCATTGGAAGGATCTTTCGAGGTATGAATCAAATCTCGAACTTCTTTTAGTTCTTGATTGAGTGCTTCCAATCGACGGTAAGGCCATCTCGAAATACCCATTTCCTTTTTAACTCTTTTGAGTTTTGACTTGGAAATGTTCATTTCTTTCGCTGCCTCTTCTTCCTTAATGGAAAAGTATTTACTAATTTCCATTCTGTCAATGGATCGACAACATCTAGTCTTTCTCTTCTTTGTAATGGATGATTGAGGTCCTGGAATTGCATCCGTGTCACTCATTGAAGAACCACATGAGGTCATGGTCGATGTGGTCATGTTACTATTTCTTGAAAGGTAGAAGACATGGATGAGGATCTTCTATTTCTGTTCATATCGAATTGTTGACTCAACATGGAGGTTTGATGTTGCTGAGAGGATATTCTCACAACTTTGGTACTTGTATATCCTGAAGGACTTGTACTAGACGATGCAGGAGGTAACAGAGGTGATTCCTGTTGCATCATGTGGTAGAGGTGTTTGGACATGGATGGTGAGTGGTGCTGGAAGTTGTTACTACTACACCACCACTCTCACTAGTATTAGTAGTACCATTCTGTATGAGATGTTGTGGTAGTGTTGGTGAAATGTCTTTTAGGAATGGAAGAGCATTCTTTCGAGGCGTTGTATTCATGGTTGTATTGAGTGAGGATGGTGCAGTCGACGTGGTGTTGGTAGTTCCTTTCTGACCCTCGTAGATAGCAATGGGTGAGTGAGTCGTCGTCGTTGTCGTCGTCGTCGTGTTAGGTAACGAGAGTGCTGTGAGTGTGTGTCGTTTCATGGTCGTGTACTGCAGTTGAAAGTTGTTTCGATTATATTCACACACAAGAGTTTTGTTGTTTTCGGTTCGATTTGTTTTTTTTGAGTTTGTTGGATTCAGTTTGAAGTCCACAATGAAGCTTTAAATACCATACATGCTCTCTGATTCATGAATCAAAACACAAGAGATGATTCAAACTCTTCCAACGCCATGCAAAAACGATACAAATACGTAAATTCATAGCAAGAGATTCATGGGAATGGATAATGAACTGCATTAACAATTCAAATATATCCAATGAATACCAAATATAGGACCACGATCATCGGAAAAAGTAGAGCATTGGTCGAAGGGTTATTTGGTGAGATTGGTAGGAGAATGGCTCTTTTAGTCATTGATTTGAGGTTTACGTGTTTTAGAGCTGTAAAAGAGACTTCATTGACTCATGAGCTCTGATTTAGGTCGACGTTTGAACTCATGAGGGTCAACGTTGTATTGAGAGAATTATAAACATTTGTCAACTGCTCATTAGAACAGATTATCGAGAGTCTCAATTTGTTGTAAAAAGTGAATGAATCATGTTCTAAATTCATCCTGCTCCATGATCACCATTCGCATGCATGAAAATACATTGAGAGATAAGGAGCAAATTGAAGGCGCACTTTAACAATGTTTCGATACCCAATATCGTCATCTCGAAAATAAGTGTTGATTTGGAATCGGAAATGCCAAAATGTTGCTGACTTTTGAACCTAATTGACTTGTTTTGGATAGTTGGATCATTTCAAGTCTAACTCTTAGCCAATTCAAAGAGTGAGTTTAGTAATGAGGAATCATGTTAGAGATAAAAGAGTTTAGAGAAAGTATGTGTTTCAATTGTTGATTGGTGATGATGAATAATGAATCTTACAAATGAAAGTTATATGAAATGCATTATACGAAGCTTCGAAATGAGTGACATTGTTTTAAAATGTTGAATGCCAGCAGTAATAGGAATGCAGAAAATGATTTGTAATAGGGTTGAAACAAAAAACTCGTACCGCCTGAATGACATTTCTCAAGATGGTGACTTCTCTTCAAGTGGAGATAACACTGTACTTGCACGTTCGATTGTGTACTGAATTTACAGTAGTAGGTTGTGTATTTTGAACCTTTGCAAAGTACCAGAGTGTGGTTTGTTCTTGAATTATCAATGCAAGGGGTTCCATATACGAGTGTGTTGAGGTGCTCTAAGGCTCCGACTTTGTCAATAAAAAACCACACCGCATCAGTTGTATACTTTTGGGAAATTTCATGAGAGAATGAGTGTCCAACATTAATTACTAGTAGAAATGATGATATCAGAAAGGGTACAACTTGTCCTCAAAGTATTGGTCATGTACTGGTTGATGATCTGTTGTCTATTATTTCTTTCCATAATCTTCTCTACGAGAAATCGTTCTCCAACATGATTGACAGTTCCAAACGAAAAGCTATTGTAATAATATTCAGAGTACCAATCAATGGAGGTTAAATTCCAATTCAATTGCATTGCTCCAAAAACTTGAATCAGATGAGAAGTAAATTCATCTTCTTGTTCTGAATTTTCAAATTGTACACAATTCTCAAGTGTTTTGTATTCGTCATGGGAATAGTCCAATCGAATTTCTTGAACACTCTTGTTCGTGATGATAAAATCTGAAAGAATGTCCACTGATTTCAATACGGCGTATGGAAGATACAAACTTGTTAGTACCTTATGATACATTAAGGATCGTAATATCAATTCTGTATGGTCATGACTTTGAAAACAATGATCTGAAAAATGTAATGACTTCAATCCCAATTTAAGAGAAGAGTGTTTTTCTTGTGCGATGAGAGAGTTTGCAATGGCCTGAACACACTGACCACTCAATGTTTGGTTGTAATAATCAATCTCCAAACATGTTAAATTGGGAAATTTTCTCAAATCTAACAAGGAAGGAATCAATTGTTCTGCAACTTGTTGATTCACTGTTCGCAGGATGACTTTTTCTAATTTGTGACACACGAGTTGGGAGTTGTTGAAGAGAGAACTCCAACATTTAACAATCTCGCTCCATTCCTTCTTGGAAGATTTCTCTTCATCATCAAATCTTGTTAGAGTCAATGTTGTGATTGTTGAGGAGTTCATAATGATTTCAGAGAGCGACTGTATGATATTCTGATCCACATCTAGATGTATACTCAAGGTCAGATTTTTAACGTTGGCAAATAAGTGAGGACGAATAAGGATATGATTTTCTAACGAAAGATTCGCTGAAATATCACATGCTGATACCAACTGATGGTCAATACAGAGCTTGATGTCATCGTCACTCCAATCGCTGCACAACGTTTTTACGTGATGTTTGAACATGTGACACTTGCATTCGGAACTTAATGGGTGCATGTAAAAGTATTTGTAATGAAATTCATGTATACTCATAATTTCTTTTTCCATTCTGCTTTGAAGGTCCCCATAACGTTCAGATAATTCTTCTCTGGCTTCGATGTTGATGTCAATTGATTTTACATGCTTATTTCGAAGTAGAAGAGAAACCAACTCCACATGGTCCACAGAAAGGTCAATGTCAGAGGATAGAAGAACGTTTTTGAGCTTTGGCGACTTGAGTAATAGTTTCAGTGTCTCGATGGTTTCATGTGAAGCGTTCTCCAAAAATCTAAAGGTGGAATTCTTTTCCTCGTAGACATAAATTTCTAACGAGGAAATTGAGGAGGATGAATTAATGGCTTTCAACAGAGCGTTGGAATAATTTTCACGTGACAGCGAAATTCCAGAGATTACCACTCGCTTCAAACTCTTCTTATTTGAAATCATGTGACAGAGAGCCTTTACCGATGAATCATGCACCAATACCAAATTAGATAAATCTATGGAATAAATAGTCTTATTATTCTCTATTCCTTTTAAAAGTTCAACAAATTGATGAGGAGAGTTTGGATTTGGTCCTTGCAAGTCTCTTGTAATAATGAAATAGGTCATGGTAGAATCGATGATACCTTTTGAAAATACGTCTGCACATGCATGATCACTGAGAAGATATTTACTCGTGGCCACAATGTCATGCTGAGTAAAAATGTCAATAAATTTCTCAAATATTGTTAATGGCTCAATGGTCAATTTTTGGCCACAGCTATTTGCAATAGTCTTGAGAAAATTCTTTCGTGCATTCTTAAATTGTGTCAGCGTATTTTCTTCATCATGATGATTTTTCTTATTTCCAAAAATGTATTTTTCACACAATTCACATCTCAATTCCGGAATGATCATTTGTCTCCTCTGCAATAATCCACTGCTTGACTCATAATTCGGATGATAATTTTGATAATCTTTTTTAAATACTGTGCACATCCAATGTTGAATCACAAGCCATCCTTCTTCACCAATATTCCAATCTTTGGTGTCTTCATCTTCATTCCAATTTCTCTCTATTCTTGGAAAGCATGCTTGTTTCGGAGTACTGTTCTGTACGAGCTCCATGAATGCTTGAAAATCACTGTGAGACATTTCTTGTGATCTCACAACGCATTCGTTGCTAGTACTCTCATGATGATTGGTTTGCTTTTTTCTTTTTCGTTCTAATTTCTTTTCCATATGAGCCTTGTAACAATTTTGATAAAATTCTTCCATGACAAGTACTTGTAGCCGATCGAGATGGAGCTGTTCTTCAAAGAATTGTCGAAGAGAAATGAAGGATGGAGTGTTTGATGAACACAAAGTTGTCGATGAAAGGTCTTCAGACATTTTTTGGTCATATAAAGTTGTGAATTCAAAACAATATTGTTGCTAATCATGATTCAATTCTGATTTGAACCTCAATGTTTAACGTAATGAAGAATAAACACACATTTTTCAACAAAAAACAAATGTTTACACGGAGAAGGTGGAGGTCAGTTATTACAACCAACAACGTGAGCATGACGATATTGTAGCTTTTGACTTAGACATTCTTGGAATCTTCTTTCATAGCACGCATATCTCTAATTTGACAACCAGTATAGATCATGTACATGCACAGAATATACATCTCAGGAGCAATGGAAATATTCTCTGTATTCGTTCGTTTCTCGTATATTGAAGCTAGCGCTGAAAAAACTCCAATGCTTAATTGCAACAATGCAGAATATGGTAGAATTGTTCTAAACTTGGGATACCATCCACTGAAATACAAGTACAAAAAGAAGTGATGAAAGGTATTTGAGAGAATGGGTGCCAAGTGTATCTCAGTCAACACACCAGAATGATGCTGAGCTTGGGGTGCGTAAAAGCTCATCCAAACCACACTCAACGTGGTGATATGATGAAATCGGAAATGTGCTCCAACTGCCCCTCTCTGATCGTGCGTCAGTAACACTAAAACAACGTCTAAAAATTCATAACATTTGGACAGATAAAAAACATAAACAAGCTCTTCGGAAAACCAACGGTGGAAGAAGAGAAAAACAATGAAAAAAATCCCAGATGCTATTCCGAAAAGAAAGTTGTTCCATCTCCCTATGGAAGAAAATATCTCGAAAGATTTCTTACGAATGTTGACAATATAAAATTCTAACAGATACGAGCATACCAAAAAGAATATTGACAAGCTCAGCATGGACTGAAATGATACGAGATAATATTGATGCATTTTTTTAGGTGGTTGGTTTTGTGAAATTGCATTGTGTCGTTTCACAGAATTGAAATGGGATCTGGAACAGTGACAAGCATAGAAAGTTTGTTGAATGCTGACCAACATGCTAGACAACAATGAAAACAACTACTCAGAGTAAAAAATAATTGGTGATAGTCGGGATTGAACCGACGACCAATGGCTTATTAGACCAACGCTCTACCGACTGAGCTATATCACCTTCACGTCAAAGATAAATCTGTGCAACTAAAATATTAGCGAACTGTATGACTTTGTTAAAGGACGTCTGGACCAAGTGGGGAGCACCAAACAAAAATGAAAAAACAACTTTCCCAAGCATCGTCGCAACTTGTTTCGAAAGCTCTCAAAACCCAATCAAAAATCCCGATATGCTTCTTTGGCACGAATCCTTCTTCATATCACCAAAATTTGAAACAACCATTTAGTAATAACCCAATTAATAATTTATTAACTTCGGAACAGAATCAACAAGACTCCTCCAAAACTACTCATTTTGGCTTCAAGACTGTTCTTGAAGATGAAAAGGAAAAATTAGTTGGAGGAGTATTTCATAATGTTGCAAGTCGTTATGATATCATGAATGATTTGATGAGTGGAACGATGCATAGGGTTTGGAAAGATCAACTCGTTCAGTATCATTACAAGCCTCAACCAGGAGGAACATATTTGGATGTTGCTGGTGGTACAGGAGATGTGGGTTTTCGAATTGTAGAAGCATTACGAAGATCATCTGAAGACTCTGGAGTTAAAAGTAAAGTCATCATTAGTGATATCAACCCTTCCATGTTACAGGTTGGCAAAGACAATGCTTCTCGATTGGGATTAGCTGCCACGTCTCCAACGGTAGACATTGAATGGCTTGAGGCTAATGCTGAGGATTTTACTGGAAAAATTGAAAGTAATTCTGTGGATGGGTATACCATTTGCTTTGGTATTAGAAATTGCACTCACATTGATAAGGTTTTGAGTGAGGCATACCGTGTGTTAAAACCTGGTGGTTGTTTCTGTTGTTTGGAATTTAGTGAGGTTCCTGACATGATTATTAGGTCTATTTATGATTGGTATAGCTTTAATGTAATTCCAAAGATGGGAGAAATTGTTGCAAACGATTACGATTCATATCAATATCTTGTTGAGAGTATTAGAAAATTCCCTAATCAAAGTAAATTCAAAGCCATGATTGAAGAGGCAGGTTTCAAGAATGTCAGATACACTAACTTGACATTTGGAGTAGTAGCAATTCACTCAGGTATTAAGCTCTAAGGGTAATTAGATTCATGGATTGGCAATAATATGAATGAATGAATGAATTTTGGATTTTTCAATTAATTCAATCTGACCACGAGCATTGCTTGTTTATTTGTGACCATGCAGGTCATTGTTTTTCTCTTCCCAGGGATGCTGTTGCTTTCTTAGTTTGACCTACCAACGACATGGACGTGGCAGTAAAATGAAAGGTCGATCTTAACAGTCGTCCAAGCAAACTCTTCCTTCCATTCACCATTGCAAAGATGACATTGACACTGAGCAGAGAAAATGCAACCAACAACGGTACAATCATGAGCAAACCAGCCACCACGACAGGCATTTCCACATACTTGCTGATAGTAAATCCAATCACAAACGTGGATAAACTAAAAAAGAATAACAGCAATAATACACCATCAGCAACCATCCATTTGAATTCATTGGTTCCTCTCCGTGTCATGTTCTTCTTCATTTCCAAACTCAAGCAAATATGCAACTGGAAAAGAAAACGAGTAAAATTAACGAGCCCACACACAATACTTTGAAATATAGATCCATGCTTATAACCGAAAGCCACAGCATACAAAATACAGTATAAAGAGCAAACAAAAAAGCCATACCACACAAATACCTATTATTTGACAATAGCATGTAATGTGTGTACACTCGATTGGAAAGCAAGAAATAACTCATAGCAGCAAATGGTGCACAAATGAATAAGGGAGACATGATCACAGCCCCTTTCCCAAACGTTTCTCTCATGAAATAGTTACTCATACTTAATTGAAAATTATTAAAAGCATGATATGAAATGGTTAAAGGAAACATTAATCTCATACATTGCAAACAAAGTGAAATCATGATACCCAGTAATACTACAAAAATTCCTGCATGTATGAGTGCTCGTCGAAGTATTTCTCCAATATAGACATGTTTTTTCACTCGATAGAAAAATTTGATATTCTTTGATTTGTATCGTTCTCGAATGTGAAACTGCTCCACAATATAGATCCAATCTCTAAATATTCGTAACATGATGGTCAATGGAATGTTACCAAGAATAGTCACTGAAATAATAATTAGACCAAAACAAAACATCCAAAAGTAATCAAATTCTGGAACTGTGAGAGAATCATATGACATTTCGTCATGAATGGCATTATCAATAGCTAAATATTTAACAAGTGCAAGTAACATGGAAATGATAATTAATAATATTGCGAATGGTAAATAGAACATTCGAGTGATATGATACATTTGATCAAGAGAGGTTGATCTCTCTTCCATAAATTGAGTAAAACGATGGTATTCATGTCTCACTTTTGTATAAATTTCAAACCAATTAAATCCAATTTCTTTCTTTTCAAGAATAATTGAAAATTTTCGATCCATAGGACTGTCACCATAGGAGAGAGCGTCATTATCTGAATTTGAGGAATCTTGATGCAATATTTTGCTATATTCTTCTTGTTGTTCATTGGAAGTAAATTCAAAAAACATAATTTTCAAAAAGAGAAAATCAACACTGTCACTAGAGACTCCAATTTGGTTAAATAATTTAGCAGGAGGAGTAATCGGATGTGGAAGTTTGTAATTGAGCTCTTTTTCTTTTGCTCTAAAATTGAGATAGGTATTTTGCACAAAATTCTTAAATCCAATACTATAGGTTTTGTAGTATTTGAGTGTATATTTAAATAGTAAAAAGTGAAGTAAATTTTGTTTGACATCAAAAGTGGGTAATTCCACAACAACAGTGGAAGGAGGTGGTGGTATATGTTCGGTTTGAGTGAGAGAATGATTTTCTTTTAACCGTTGTAATTCATGTTGTAAAATTTTGTAAAATGTTGAAACTGGCATGAAGAACATTTCTTCTTCAACAATTTGTCTCCATTGTTTGCAAACGAGACGAATTGTAATAAATAACTGATCATGATCGACAAAATGAAAAATTCTCAAACACACTTCTGGTGGCAAATATGATTTTTCAAATCCTTTTGGATTGGAATTTAAATGTAATTTATCTTGAATCCAATTTAATATAGAAAGTGGAGAAAATGCAGGAGTAGGAAATGAGGATGGATGTTGTGGTTCTTGATGTGAAAGGATCATGTCATGATCTCGAGATGAATGTGTTAAATTCGAATCGAGTGTATGCACTTTTTGTGTTACACAAACATCATTGGTGTGATCGCGAGGCATGATCATTTCTTGCTCGAGCACTAGGCTAGTAGGTTTCTCTTCATGGTCTTTATGAAGGGTGGTATTAGAATTTGTTGTGAAAAATCGAAGTGTGTTCGAATCATTTTCATCATTTGTGTGATGATTATTCGGAGTGAAAACTATTGTTGTAAATGGTTGTTCCTGTTGTTGTCGTTGTTGTTGTAGATCTAATTCTTCGGTTTGTATTGCGAAAGGGTCCATAATCCTTGTTGAATTCCATGTGGAATTTGTGTTGATGATTTCATCAATGCGTTGTGAGGTGTTGATGGAAATTTCTGTGTGTTCTGCTCTTTCATGAATCATCATCGTGTCCTCTTCCGATTTGGAGCTGGGTTGGATTCTCGGAGAGTCTTCTTCATCGAGTATTGCAACACGGACCATTTTTTCATGGTCGACCACATGTGGAACGTTCAAATTAAGGAGAACCAGGTTTATTTCTTTTGTTGTTGTGTAGGATTTGCGTTTGGTGGTTGTTGTTGAGGATTAGTACCAGCAGTTTGATACATATTCATTGGAAAGTTGATGGGTCGCATCATGGCTGCAGCATTCGCAGGATGTCTCAGTGGTAAACCTCTTCCGTAGGCAGCCATCGAAGCATTAGGAATATTGGGGAAACGTAATAATGAATTTTGAAGGAGCATACTCTGTTGATTGGGTGATATCAGGTTTGGAGTTATGGCAGCTGTGTTTGGAGATGCAGAGATTGGTCTTGCATTGGCTGTTGCTGTCACAGGAGTACTAGTATTAACATTGGCAACTCCAGAGGGTGTAGTGGAGGGCCTTAAGGGCATGTTCTTTGGAGTTTGAGGGAGTGCTGTTCCTGTTGGTGGAAGTCTTCCTCTTCCTGCACCCACTATTTGGGGAGTGTTGATAGCACCACCTGTTGGAGTTGTGGTCATAGGATTGACTGCTGAAGGTGTTGCAAATGGTGGAACTGTAGTAGCAGTGTTCAATGTTGCAGTAGAAGGAGAAGGTGTCTTTCCAACTGTAGGAGATGGAGCTGTGACAGGATTTGGAGACTTTTTAGCGCTTTGTCTTGCCGTACCACTTGGAGTAGATTTCTTTGTTCGACCTTTGGTGTCTTGAGCAACAGGTGTTGCAGCACTACTTGGTTCTTCCTTTTTAACAGTTGGTGTCATGCTGGATTGCAATGTTGCAACGCTTTGAGCCATAGAGGCGTTTGGAATTGTTGAGATTTTGATTTTGGCATTTGATGAAATAATTGGTCCAGATGTGGTCGTTACAGTGGAGGTAGTTGGAGGAATATTTGACCTGAAGATGTCTTCTGAAGATCTTTTTACCACTGCTCCATACACTGACCGTCTCTCGAGATCTCGGAGAATTTGGATATCGCTTCCTGAGACAATGAGGTCTCTTCCAGTAAGAATAGAATCCATTATTGTGTTTTTTCGCATCTTTTGTTGTTTTCTTATTGAAGCGTCTCGTTGTTTGAATGACTCTTGCAATAAAGATTTTGCTTCTTCAAATTTAAATACTCTTGGCTGATTTGATGCCTTCTCCTTCTTTTTAAGTGATCCACTTGGCTTTTTATATTCCTTATCGATTAGTGTATGACAAAAAGTGGCAAGATCATCATGATGAATTCGTTTTTCAATTTGTTCTGCTTGATTAGCGAATGTAAACGACAACGGATTGTTACTAGTTATTTGTGGAAGTCCTTGCTATCTTTTGTTTTTTGAAGATCAAGCGTATATACACTTAGTTTTTCCGTTACTTGTGTGAGCCCTTCAAGTGTTGCATCCTTCGGATGAAGAAGAGCCATTCTAAAATTTGAATCGTCCTTCTTCATCATAGTTTGAATAGTTTCTAAATTCTTATTTAAAATACAATATTTTGATAAAAGCTGCTCCCACGGACATAGTTTAATATCAAACTCCAGAATCTTGTCTGTGGTGTCTTTGGCAGCCTTTTCAATGTGATCGAATGTACGATGAGTTTCTTGCAGCAGTGATGGAGGCATTTTTTAATTTAAAAAAATTATTCGATTTTGTCGTGACGGAAGTGTACTTTCAAGCAGTGTTGAATTGAGACTTTTTATTCTAACCTTTCCCTTCCTCAAAATCAAACTTAATCCACCAAATTAATTAGCATTTAAAGCTGTGATGAGAAACAATAGAAGAAATAGAGTTCAGGTGCTTTTGCTCCAATATTCTTAGACCTTCTTGGTCGAGGTCTCTAATTTTTCTGCTGCTCCCTGTATCTTCGGTCTTGCTCTTTTTCATATCGAATTCTTTTTTCTAGAGCCTTTTGTCTCTTCTTCAAGTCATCTGGAGTAACAGCTCCATAGAAATATCCTTGTTCGTCGAGGCCTTCTGGTGTATATGTGGATGATTTCATCACAATTCCCAACAGAAAATATTTGTCGAAACAACGGATGAGATCTGACTGAATACTACTGCAATACTGTTCGTAAGATTTTTTAGTTTGAACATCTTGTCCTTTGAACAGGTACTTCCACAATGAATCAGATTCCATTTGTTCGTTTTTTTTGAAACACTCGCTCGACAAGGTATGTAATTCGGAGCAAGCTACCCTTGAAATACATGCAAATGTTTTTTCTTTCAATTCCACACATTCATGTTTTTCAGGAAAAGCATCACACATTAATTCTCTGGCCTTATTTAAATTTTCTTTGCATTGATTAGAAGCACCTTGAACTTTAACAGTGCTATGTACGTCAAAAAATACATTTTCCTGTGCCTCGAGTGATCCAATTTTTCGTAACTCATTCACATAGTTTTCACACTTGGAGTAATCTTCTTCCGATTCAACCAAACAACTATTTAAATCTGTTCTCAATTTCTCATGCATGGTAATATTCAAAAAAGGTCGATATAAACATGTATGAAATTTCAACAACAATGGATGATTTGTAGGAAGCTCCTTTCCTTCATTCAAAAACTTTTTATGCACTTTCCGAACCTCTCTGTATATGTCAAAGCATCGATTACCATAAGCATCGTTCAGAAAGTCGGTCATTTTTTTTTTAATGTTTTTGAAAACGTTCAATATTTTCTCAATTTCAATCTTTCAATATTTCCATTCCTATTCGATAGCTCTCGTTCATGTGTTCTTGTTGGATCATCGAGTCTCCATAGGTTTTGTCAATATTTTAATTATATCACTGCCTCATCAATCACTACTCAAAAAAATGTTGAGCAATCAACCCTTGGACGACAGCAAATCAGATGGTGGTGGGAGTGAGAGGTCGAGTGTCAATCTCGGTGCTGGTGGTGGAGATCCCCAAAAGAAGGCTCTCAAGAAGCCTGTAAAATCAGTCATTCCTAAATTACAGAATTGTAGTGTCAATTTGTCCTTGTTTAGAAAAGTAGCTGCTGATGAGCTGAGAGAATTAATTGAAGAAGTGGTATGTTATGATCCGATCATGCTTTTTAATATATTTTGAAACATCTCTCCTGTTGATATATATTTTATGTATTCCAAATATCAAATATCGTGATGATGATTGTAACGATTTCTGAATTTCTAAAATATTCATCATCATCATCATCCGATACTTGTTGATAATAATAATTACTACAACATGATGATGATGGAAATAATAACAAACACAAACAACTGTGTGATTCCCTTCTTCGTGAATCTCGCTCTCTCTAGCAAGTACCCAACCCACACAAAGCCTTTGTTTTTGATCCAGAACTCATTAGTTCTCTCTCACTCATTGTTCCCTATTCATTCTTCATTCCAAAAGGAACGGGAGCCTCGGAGCCCGAGATTGGTGTTTTAAAACAAGAGAAAATTCAATTCAAAACAGTGGTTGGGAGTGTCTTTTATATTACACGCCCTCGAATGGATCTTCTCAAAATCATGTCCTCTCAAATTAATCATATTGTGTCTGGATCGGGATCCTCTCATAATCCTGTTCCAAATATTTATGTGGTGTTTGTGCCGCGGAGAACGTTGATTTGTGAAGTCATGTTAGAAAAGATGAATATTTTGCAACACATTCAAAAACCCTTGTTGGAATTTTCATTGGATTTCATTCCGTTTGATAATGATTTGTTGTCCATGGAGTTACCAAATGCTTTTAGAGAATTTGAAATTGATGGAGATTATTCTGCATTGTATAGTGTGGCACGATCTGTCATGAAATTACAATCTGTGTATGGCGTCATTCCAAACATTAAATATGTGGGAAAGAGTGCGAAAATGGCGTTTGAAATTCTACAAGATTTGAAACACAAATCAGAAAATGTGTTGAATCAAGTGAATCCAAGTATTGGAAATTTGATTTTCTTGGATCGAAGAGTAGATTTGGTGAGTCCTCTTGTCACTCCATTAACCTACGAAGGACTTTTGGATTTATTTTACAAAATTCAAAACAATCTGGTCACCATTCCCTTCTTGTCACAACCTGTCACGAAAAAAGAAGATGGTGATAAAAACGAGAAGGAGCAAGAAGTGAGAAGAGTACCCACTCGATTGCCTCTCAATGACGATGATGAAGTTTTCAAACAAATTCGTCACTTGAATTTCCTTGGAGTTGGAGCTAAATTGCAATCGATTACTGAAGAAATTGACAAGATTTATGAAGAAAAGAAAAATTTAGTCTCTCTCGAAGACATCAAAGCATATTTCCAACAATTGCCTGAAGTTCAACAAAAACACAAAGATCTAACCACACATATCACAATTGCTACAGAAATTAAAAAAGAAACATCAAAACAAGAGTTCAGAAGAAGAATTAGAACAGAACAAGATATTTTGTTGGGAGAGGATCCAAAAGCATGCATTGAATATATTGAAACTTGTATAATAAGGCAAGACAGTCTTACATCGGTATTGAGGCTGATTTGTCTTTACAGTATTGTGAGAAATGGTCTTAGTCAATCTGAGTATGACCATTTACGACAAGAGCTTATTCACAGTTATGGCCATTTTGTTGTTTTGAGTTTGAAGAACTTAGAAGAGGCTGGATTATTGAAGAAATCAGCATCAAAGATTAACTGGTCAACGACTCCATTTGGAATTATGAAAAAGGGATTGAATCTAGTTGCACAGGATCAAATTGATGAAACCAGCCAGAAGAATATGGCTTACGTACACTCTGGTTATGCTCCAATGAGCTGTAGAATTATTCAAGAGTCGCTCACGAACAGCAAGTGGGAAAATTTGAAATATCTCTTCAAAGGAAGTGAGCATGTGGAATTTATTGGAGAGAGTATGACACCAACAATGTTGTCAAGTGATGTGACAGTTGTTGTTTTCTTGGGTGGATGTACTTTAGCTGAGATTAGTGCTTTAAGATCTCTCTCGAATCATCGTTTTATCATCTTAACGACCAAGATCATTAACTCGGATAACTTCATTTCGTCAATGTTGGAAAAACTTTAACTTATTGTTTTAAATTATTAAACACAACAAGTCTATTGTCATACTCTGAGCACACTACTTTTCGCTGAGGAGTGTTTGGTTTCATGACCCGAACATGCGCAATGTTGTGCTTACGGTCTGGTTTGCAAGCATGAGAAATGTTCATGTACAACTCTGGCTTGGTGGAATTGGATCTGATTTTCTGATTATCAACAGTGAACCATTGCTTCACATGAGGCCTACTCCAATCCAATACCTCCACCCTAGAGCCATAAGGAGCAAAGAAATACATTCCGTTTTCATTTTCCAATAAATGTCCTTTTTGGTTGAATACGTCAAGCTTAAATGAAGCTTTGTTTTGAAAGTATTTCGTGAGTGATTTTCCTGCAACGTCATACAGACCAACCCCTCCCATAGTCGTAATGAAATAAATAAATTTACCATCGAATGTGCAATCGAAATATTTGATACCTTCACTAGTAATCGTTGGTGTCGATTGACTATAAAGCGTTAATGGAGCTCTTCTGTCTAGTCGTGTCAATTCCTGTAATACAATGCCATTTTCAGTAATGAATGATGTGGAATTGTTGGACGTATTGGTAGAGGAGCTATGGCTTGGTTGTTGAGATGGAGTCTCCAGAGAAGTTTCAAATATTTGTCCATTGAGTTGTGTGTGGAGGTCCTTAATTGCAGCCTCCATATCTACAGTTTGAAAATGATCTAAAAGTCCATGTCGAATATCAAAAAATCGAATTAAAGAGTCATGAAATGATGACGCAAGTATAAAGTTTGGATCATTCTTACAGAACGTAACATTGTTAAAAGACTCTGCAGAGATCATGGAAAGACTAGAGATGGATGGTTTGAAAAGTGTTTTGTTGGATTTTGACTTCTTACTCTTGGCCACCAATCCACCAAATGTCTTGTTGTTGGAAATGGCATTGGGAGATGGACAATGAGGTGACTTTGGTTGTGTTACTGGCTGCTCAGGAAGATTCGTCGATTTAGAGGATTTGTTCTGTTTGTCTTTTTTGGGAAGCCTCAAATCCAGTAATGTTATTCGACCATTTTTCCTTGAAGCAACTAATGTATCTGAACTTAAGAATTTAAAATCCACAACATTTTCTCCCATAAGCTTTTGAACAATTTTTTGTGAAGAATAGTCAAATAAATATACTGAGCCAGCAGAAGTATTGGTACTCGAAACTGCAAGCATGTTCTGTACATATGGATTAAACATGACACACGTAATTTGATCTCCAAAATTGTGTTCCATGCATACTTCACATCCATATGATGGACTTGCAGCCTTCCCTTGTGAGTTCCAAAAGCAAAAAAACTATTGGTGTTGTATCAAGAACATCCATATTGGTGACACGCTCGCTCATACTCATATCTGACATGTAGGTTAATTCCATTAATTGTTCTGGTTTTGAGCTAAACCATTTGGAAATTTCCTTTCTTTGATAGGATTGTTTGACATGATGAGAGAATGGAACTCTCGAAATTTTGTGATAAAACAACTGCAGTGGAACTGGAGGTTGATTATATCGAAGTGCATGTTGATAACATGTATCATGTTCATAGAGATGATTGAAAGGATACACGCATTGTTTGTTTTTAGGAGTAAAAGCTAATGAACCTAGCGTATTATTCGGTATGACTGGGAACTTGGGAGTTGGTGGTGTGAAAAAGAATGTTCGTGTTGTTGTGCTGGATCCAGTATCATTCTTTGAGCTGACATCATCCTGCAATAATAATTTCATTGTTTCATCTTCTTCCTCCGATACTTCAATCGGATCATCATCTACAATCATGACATCATTGTTCTTCTTTTTAATTGCTGGTTGATGTGTGTGATGATCGTTCACCCCTCCTCCAATATAATTTAGAAGAGTATTCTTTTGAGAAAGCTTCCAGCTTTTTTGGTCATTTTTAAATTTCAAAGGCGCCAACATGTCCGTTAAACTTTTCCCAATCAATATCCATTCTCTTGGTCAAGTTGCCCAAACAATTTCGAGAGATTTCCAAAGTTATTATATTTTGAGAGTACGCTTCTCAAACTCAATGCTAGAGCTTGATGGAGACATGGTCCGCAAATGAATCTGCATCTTTCTAGGCTGTTTATTTATTTGAAAACATCATCGTTAAAAAATACCACGACCGCCATCAACAGGAGAACACCGATATTTATTTCCCTCCAAATATTTACGATTCGATCTTGGCACTAGAACACATCACCAATATCGGGTTGAAGTGATATAACAAGTTGATAATACGTAAATTATATCATCAATTCGTATCAACACCAACAACCATTCATCAACGTGGGTTTTCTTGAATTTTAGTCTGTTGGATTCTTGGCCTTCTTAAATGGGCATCATTTGTGTTACCGATAAGAATGTTGGAGGAGCAAGAGCTCATCATCAGCCATTACCAACACCAGCAATACTTCATCCCAAAAGAGCTGTTGCAAAACCTCTTGGAGAGAATGCGTCCAGCAACTCGACGCCAAATCAAGCCGGATCAGACCCAAAACTGAATGGTGCTGCTTCCCCTCATACGAGCAAATTTCAAAGTCCTATTACCACAAAATATGCAATCAAATATCATGAAGCGGTAAATCTAGAAGCATCATTGTTTTCATCAGTGTATAAGAACCAGAAGTATCTATTATGTACAGCGGTGCCTCCAGAGATTCCGTTCTATCAAACCGATATCAAAGTTGAAACTAATCCGTCCTTAACTTCATTCTATACAACTTTGTTTCAAGAAAGGCCCTCAAAGAAAAAACAAAATAACCTGCTACATATTGTTTCGTCAAGCGACAGCTTTGATATTGCAATGGGAGAAGATTTTAGGAATCATCAAGAAAAGAAGCAAGAGTTTGTAGAGTCGCCAATTCCACTTTTTATTTGCAACCTGGTCAAACACAACGATAAAGTGGGAGAAGACGACTTTTCGGTTCATGAATTTATATTTAATTGGAAATATACAAAGAGAGAGCTAATTCCAATTACCGGAGAAGGAGAAATCAACTTGGAGCCAGTCAAACGATTGGAGCCAAAAGAACATGCATTCTATACATCAGAAACGCCGCTGTACAATTTCAAAGATCCAAATTTTCAGAAATGGCAGAAGAAGCACGAGTTAGAGATTCGTGATGAAGAAGACGCCATCGATTTCTTACAGAGGGGGCTAAATGCTGTATGGGCGTCAGTTGACGTCAAAGCAACGAACTATCACAGAGCTGCAGCAACAACAGTTTTGGAAGCGAAGAATGACAGCTCCTTTGGATTGGTAACTCTGTTTATTGCTGTGTGTCGAGCTAACGGAATTCCTTCCCGAGCACATTTTGGATACCAATGTTCTTCAGCTGATAAGAAACGAGAACATAAGCGATTGCTTAAAACTGGTATTTCTCCTTCCCTCATTTATACAGAATTTCATTCCAAAGCTGAGGTGTGGATTGATAATTTGGGGTGGATACCGGTGGAGGTTGCAGATAAGGAGAAGGGAATAACCAATGCTGAACCAATCCCCTTTTTAACGTCACACTTTTTCGACAACCTGTCCATGGACATGCGACCATTTACATCGAGATCTTCTACCCTTAATTATTGCAGTGCGAACGAATATAAAGGTACATCTGACGAAATTAAGACTATATTCAAAACTCCAGAAGAAGAAAAGTTTGATGGAGCAATTGTTAAGCTTTGTAACGATTTTTTAATGTTGTGGCAAGCAGCAAGAAGGAAGAGATCCATGGACATGCTGAGACAAACTTTTGCTAAGTTATCAAACGGGTTAAGGGAAGAGTTTCACCAAGAATGTACAGTATTTGATTCGGTGTTCTTCCAGGGCTACGACATAACATTTCTTCCCTTCAAGGTTACCTCTAGGAAAACGAACAAAGATGGAATTTGCCATTCCACTATCATGTTTACAGATTTACAAACAATGGAAACAGAAGAATATATAATTTCACTTGACATTGAAGACGATTTCATTGCAGACATTAACATTGCTCCATACCTAGCTTGCACGAAGAGGACAAGGTAGAGGAAAGGAAACTGAAAATCTTAGGTTCATACGTGCGGAAAGAGTTCAGTTATTTTCCTCCAGTATTCTCGTTTGGAACACATAATCAATCATTGCATACTACCGTTAAATCTCAGTTGCATTACTGGGAATTTTATGAAACCCCTAGGAATGAAGAAAAATAATATCATGATAAAACAAAAAATTAATTTGATCTATTTGGCTCTACATGGATGTTTGTTTGTAGATTTCTAAATTTCCACTCGTACAAGCAGCTACTATTGCAGAACCATTGGGAGAGAAAGAAATGTCATTCACTCTGCATTGGTGTAAAAGAACTTGGTTCGCTGTGGAGGTGTTACTAAGGTTAAAAATAAAAATGCCATTTGCACTGTTTTCTGTGAATGAGTTGACACAAGAAGGGACGGCAACGATGGTTGACGAGAATGGTTTAAAGTGTGCTCTTGTAAGATTTTCTGTGCTACAAAAGTATTGAGGGTCTTTCAAGGTTTGATGCGGTGGTATCTCCTTATTCATTCTCAAGTCAAAAATTTTTAACGTATTATCACGAGAATTTGTTAAAATAAAATTACGGTCATAGGATATTGATACTGAAACAATTGGTTCAGTGTGATCGGTTTGTGTCTCCCAAACTTTTTGCTGCTGTCTCCAATCGTGGTATTTGAGTGTCTTGTCAAAATGACCAGAGATGACCAAGCTATAGTTGAAACAATGTTACAACATAGTAACCAAGAGATCTTGTTGAATACATACCTATCCGTAATGTTTTGCATTGAGTTACAACAACTACCAGGTAGAAAGGTTTTGATACACTTTTGTTGAATGACATCCCTATTTTCATGCCATAATTGTTATCGTGTGTTCACGAATTCCATAAATTGTACTTACCATAGTTTCATGGTCTTATCTTTAGACCCAGAAAATACTTGATTGTCACTATTTACAAATATGGCACAGGTGATGTGAGAAGTGTGTCCTTTGAGACTTGAAAAAGCTTTTCGAGCTCCAATAATTCTAACAACTCCATCTTTTGAGCATGTTAAAATTTTGGAACAATCATCGGAAAAGCAAATAGAGGTAATGCATTGAGATGAAACTTGCAAACTTTCAACGTTATATAATTCTGGGTTCTCTTCCGAAAATTTCCAAATATTTACACATCCGCTCTCATCGGAAGAAGCTATTATATTTGGGTCTGAACCAAAGCAAACACACTGAATTGACGTGTCATGTCCTTTCTGTTGTTAAAAATTGAATTCATCATTTACACGCATGACATTCAACCATGAATGAATGAAAATGAAAGTATGAATGTTTCAAATACGAGTTCAATAACATACATGGCTCAGTACATGCTCATACTTTTCCGTGTTGCTAGAATTTTCCAGCAATAAATTAGACATTTCAGAAGTGTAGTTATGTGCTGTTGATGAATTTGAAGCATCTTGCAGTGACATGGTCATTGCTAATTGTTGTTCTAAATTAAAACGTTTCTGTTGTTCTTGCTCCAATTCTGTACAAACATGCATCATTTGAGTTTTGTACTCCAAGGTTAATTTTTGAATATAATTTGACATGTGAATTAAAGATGCTTGAAGTTGCTTAATTTGTCCATTCAAAATTTGATCTTTTGATTTTATGGAATCGACCTCTTTTAAATACTTTTTCTGATAATTATCCATGGTTTTAATTTCGGCGTCTCTTCTTTCAATTTCAATTAAAAAGAAATCTGCTTCTCTTTTGTGAATTTCAACTTGTTCTTTTAGATTTTTGTTTTTCTCTTCAAGTTCTCGTTTCTCTTTCACTGTGGCTTCCAATTTCTTCAATATTCAACATCGAATAGTTAGAGAGAGAACGATTGAATTTTTAATCCATGTAATATTTACCTATCTGTATTTTGTAAATTATTGTTCAGTTCCGTCAATTGATCCATCATTCGAGCTGTTAGTAGATCATGGTTGTAGGTATAATCATTATTAATAAAAATAATAATTATAATATGATTATTAATAATAATAACAATGTACAATATATAAAATTCCGATATGATGATCAAATGTCCTCTCACAACTACTCTTACCTTTATCTCGCATGACTTCTAGGAATTGAGTTTTCAACCACTCGAGTTGAGAGTTTTTGGAAAGATCCGAGAGCTGAGAGTCAACAACACCCACAGAATCGTTCGCAACCGGTCGTTTGGTTTGCTTCTTTTCCAATTCTTTTTGAGGAGTATCACGTGTTGGAACAAGGAATTGCTCTTTTCTGCTTCATCCCGAAGGTCTAACTGTTCTTTGAAATATTGTCGTGCAAATGATGAGCTAGGATTTTTGTGGTAACAAACGGATGATGCGAAAGCCTCTTTGCAATCATCGACCAATTGTTGAGAACGTTGCATTTTTATTTACATGCCAGCTCTTGTCAAAATACTGTCACAAAATATTGGCTAGTGAAGTGTATGTTAGATATCGAGAGAGAAACTCCATCGTAATTTGGTATGAGAATCAGAAAATGAAAGAATTTGTTCTTGTCCTTTTTGGAACGATTCAAAGATGTCATTAATGGTGGTTGAGAGTTTGAGCACATGTGTCTTGTTGTGAACGAGCTTGACTTTGAGTTTGTTGCTTGGCTGAACTGTGTCCACAATGCTGAAAGTGAGTTGTTCGTTGAACGTGACCTTTCCCAAACTACTTGTCTTTGAACTTGATTTAGCCTTCTCGTTGAACGACTTGTTTTCAGAACCTTGAGAGAGTGAAATCTTGAAAATTAAATCTCCGTCTGGATAAGGACAGTCAATAATTTCAATCAAATTTACAATAAGAATCGAGTATGAAGAGATGGATGAAGCTTGAGGAGGAATTACTGATCGTGATCTTGGAGGAGAGGTGGAACTTCCAATAGACATTCTTCTTATTCTCGCCTTCAGCAGTTCATTTTCTTTTGCCAATTCCTAGGAGCACGTGTTACATTAGTAATAACGTGTGAATAGAAAAAAATTACTTACTCGTTCAGTTGAAGTATAACTTTCCGTGTCTAAACTTTGATTCAATTCGTTAGTTCTTGGTGTACTCGACACAGGGCTTGAAGGAGGGCTAAAGCTCGGGATAGCTTTTCGTTTCAAAACTGGAGAAGATCCATTAAATGATCCATGCTGGCTCAACGAGGTGCTGTCGCTGTTGTTGCTTGAGCTCAATCCAGAAATGGAGGATAAAGTCTTTTGACGAATTGAGTTCCATTTCTCCTCTTGAGAAACCTCACCAACTAGATCAAATTGAATGAACCCGTCTTCTAGATATTCAATTAAATCTACATTGACACTTCTAACACAGTATCTTCTGTGGAAGTTAAATAATAAGTTAGTACCATTTTGCTTTGATGTTGTAATTGGTTTTTCAGTGTAAAACCTAAATCTAATAAAATTGTCCTTAGATTGAATACTTAATTCCTTAACAGCCTTGATTTTAAGGAGAAAGTGTAGTGGATCTCCCAAGAGGTCATCAGGCGAAGAAACAGGTGTTGGAAGTTGTTTCATTGTTTCATCGCCTGGAACAAGCGGAACAATAGCAACCAACAATTTTCCAATTTCATTTCCGTCTGTATCTTGCAATGATAATAGCTCCTCCTTTGATTGTCTCCTTGCAAGATATTTCAGTTCCATCTTTGCTGAAGCCACTACATCGATAGCACATCCGTAAAACGGATCTTGACTGTCGTCGTTTTGAAGGACAGGATTTTGAAGTGATGCTAATTTTTCTCTCATCTTCACTAATCGTGCTTCAAACTCTTCGACCGTCCACATTGTTGTTTTCTTTCGCTCCTTGTCGACGGCTTGAATACCAAGCTGTGGTTCAGCATTCTTCACCAAGATCTTTAAATCATATCTAATGTTGTTATTAAACTCTCTGACAATGTCATTTGCCTCTTTGATCATGGGCAGTAGCCTTATTAAATTTTCGTCAATTCTGTTTCTAGAAATATTTCCAGAAGGCTTGGTTACCTTTTCATCTCGCTATAAACAACAATAAATAATTGACCTAATTCAGAAAAAACCAGTAAACATACATGTAAAAATCTATGCTGAATTGTTTTGATCATTCCTCTGACAGTATCTTTAAGGCTCTTTTTCTTTTTTCTGTTCTTTTCGTCCATTTCTTCAATTTTTTGTTTGTGCTGTTCGAGTTCTTTCACTTGTCTTTCAATAATCTCTTGCTGTTGATACTTTTGTTTTTCGAACTCTTTCTCTATTTCTAATATTCGTAGTTTCATATTTTGTTCTATTTCTTTTTCCTTTTCTTCTACTGCCAGTTCAATGGCACGCTTTTGTTCATATGCTAATTCTTCTTGTGCAAACGCCCAATCGATGGAAGACTCAGCTTCAGAACCGTTTGGATCTACATATCTGAAAACATGATTATTACCCAAAATTATACGATCATTGCAATTCAGCACTGTCTCACATGTGATGGTCCTTCCATTGACATAAAGCAGGGCATCTTTGATTGGCTTGAGAGTAACCTTATCCTGGTTTCGGATTACCACACAATGTTGTGGCTTAATTTGAAGTCCGCTCAGGACAATATTGTTTGATTTATCTCTTCCAATAAATGTTTCACCAATCTTGAAAGAATAAACAAGCAATCCGCTCATCATTGGGTCTTCGTTAAGGTTTACGATATTTGGTACGTTCATGGATTCCGAGCGAATCATTTCTCCCATATCAGTGAAGGCGATTCCTGCTTCTTCCAAAGCTCTCCTTCTTGCCCTTTCGATCTCTTGAGTTCTTCTTTCCTTCTCCTTTTGAGCATTTTGCAGTTGTTCGATAATTTGTTGGCTGTGAGCTAACTGTTCTCGAAGTTTTTGTTTTTCATCGTCTTCCACAGCAACTTGAGTATTTGGAGCGCTACTTTCATTGATGAGACTTTTCAAACGTGCTATTTCATCTCGTAGCTCTCTTATTACAGTAGCGTTAGGATCTTCATTAACCTTAGCTTTGTTTTTAATGCTCTTGGCTCTGCTTGCATATCGTAAGGTGGATAACGTTTCTTGGTAATTGTAGTCGCTAGGTGACACGGTTGCCAACATAATCTTTAATTGTCACATTGTAAAAACGACAGCGCCACACATTAGGCAGTACTTACGGTTTTGCTATTTCCGCCCAAGCTTTCTTTCAATAGCCATGTCCTAATCGGTATTGTTAGTGACGTTATCAGTAACATTTAAAACTTACAATACACTGTTTCTGTAAGGTACAAACACCTTCTTATTTGGATTCTCTGCTTTTTCTGATAATTTGTTAATGACATCTCCCAACGCCGTAAGGGAAACGTTAATCGCAGATCCTTCTTTTAATCTTTCTCCTGTGGCACCGGTTTTATCAGCTCTTTCTGAGCCTGCAAGATCAATTAAATTAATAATTGAAACTTTTTCAGAGAACGTTGATGCATTTCCTGGTACTGCTGTCTCAATAGACGAAGCTAAAATAATTTGAAATATTGTATGTGCTCTAGATGAAGTATCGTTCATATTTGTCTTAGCGATAGTTCTTAATCTATTTCCTTCATCCATTAATCGTAAAATATCGTCTTCGTTATGAACGACACAAGACTCCATTCCTTCAATATATGGACCAGTCTCAGGATTTTCTCGAATTTTTAAACCTCCCTTATTGTTTAACGGATTTTCAGGATTGAAAAGATCTCTTACATGTTCATTGTAAATTTCAATCATGGATGTTTCAACTCTGTAAATTCGTGTTATGCCATCCTGCTTTTCAGAGTCTTGCTTGATACGTTGAAATATTGCTCTACAAATTCTAGGAATTATTCCTCGATGCTCTTCGTCTTTGGTTCCCATCATTGTATACTATTTTAGAATAATTTTGGACCCTTGACGTTTGCCACAATTTAAACACTTACTGTCTTTCCACTGCATTATTTATGTATGTCGTCATGAACCTACATTACGGTAAATACTTACCTTCCGGTTTGACCATAAGCAAACAAACTGGTGTTGTATCCTTCGAACGCATTATTTATAATAAGCCTCCCAATGTCATTAAAAACTGTTTCTTGCGATGAAAAATTTGGAGAGTTTTCATCATGACTCCAATAAGAGTAGTCGTATGAAAATGTTCTCTCTTGTCCGAAACTTGTATCGGGATCCTTCACTGTCGTAGAATTTCCTTGCATTGAGACGATACACTGAGTACCGCCCTTAATCCGTTTCTCTCTTTCATTAAAGGGACGTACTCTCACCGCCACCTTTTCATTTGTAAGAATCGTCATTTGCCATCATTATGAGAAGCGTCATGATGAACCTACCAGCACTGAGTCCGACATTTTTTTGTTGGAATTCAAAACCGTTGATTTCTTTCAAAGCAACGGTATTTTCCCGCCACAAACACACCTGTAACACTTGGCGCCTTTGGTATCATCATGTAAATATGAATAAAAAAAATTGAAGTTGATTGGTGTTGAGGTGAGAGAAGAGAATGGCTTCGTTTACCTTTGACCATTTTCCACCGGAACTTCTCAATGACTACAACAAGCAACTCGCATTAAAAATTCAAGAGTTGCAAAGAACATTGGAGGAGAAGAACAAGAAATTTCAAGCCGAGGAGCAACGTTGTCAAACTTGAAAGACCATTTTAAAAATGCAACAGTCGAAGCACAAAACACTCAGCTCTTGTTGGAAGCGAAAAATAATGAAACCAACACCGAATTACATTTGAAGCAAGTAGCGGAGAGAGAGTTGGGAAGGCTTCAAATTGAAATTCAAAAAATTGACAAACAAGTGAATGACATTCAAGATCAGGTATGATGGCAATTTTAAATATTTTTTTGATTGATTTCGGTAACGGCTGTTCAATATTCTTGATGGTGACGAAATATCGTGCAGACAAATCTTGTGCAAAATGAAATCTTTAGAGCCAATGAAAAAATTGATGAGTTGAAAACCAACATGGGGTTTGACCAGAAGAACTAGAACAATGGACTCTTGCAGAAAAGCAAAAAGAAGAGGATCAAGAGGTTTTGGAAAAGTACTCCAAACAAGATGAGAAGAAAATTAAAGACCTCACATTGGAAAGCGAAAAATGGGCCAAGCTGTAGAGGAAAAAAAGGTTGAATATGAGAAGGAAATAACTGAGACACAATCACAACAAATTGAGATGGAAAAAACTGCTGAAGATTTTAAGAATGTACATAAAGAACGTCAACATTTAATCCAACAATGGGAAGGCACTATCGAAGCAATGAACAAGAGAGATGAACTTATTCAAAAAGCAGGAGAAGCCTTAAACAATGGAAAGCTTGAGATCCAAGGCAAACAAGAGGAATTATTAGAGCAAACACGACGATATGAAGATCGTGTTCAAGACAACAAAAAGTTGGAGGGCAAATTGAAAAATCAGCCAGAGCTTTGGAAAACTTGAGAGATCAAAATGAAAGTCTTAAAAATCAAATCAAGTAAGCATCACACTTGAAATGTATTTTTTCATAATTCAATAACATACAAACAGAGAATTGGAAGAAGAGCTTGAGGTAATACGAAATACTCTTTCCAAGGGTTCCAGTGACTTAAACGGAAAAAGAGCTGAGAAGAAGTATTTAGTGGCAGAACTCCAAAAAAAGGAAGAAAAGCTTGCCATGTTAACTCAACAAAAAGAAGACACCATGAAGAGAATGGAAGAAAGTCAGAAGTATATGAACGATTTGGAATCACGGTCCAAATACGTATCAAGCTTGCTCTCTTCAGAAGAAGCTAAAAAGAAATCGGTAGAGAAAAGGCTAGAGGATCTTAAAACTCAACTCTACCATCAATCACAAGAGTTGTATAAAGAAAGACAGAAAGAAGCCAACCTGGTGGCAGAAATTGGAGGAACAAACTCTCAAAATAAGAACATGCTATCGAAAATCTCCCAACTTGATAGTATGGTATTAAAACAACAAGAGCTGTTGTACAATATTGAATTCCAGGTCCAACAAATGGAGAGAAGAGTTAACAGAGCTCAAGGAGAACGAACAGAAGAAGAGAAGATAAAGCTCAATGCACAAATTGACAAATTACAAAAGAGTTTGGAAGAACATGAGGCTCAATTTGAAATGATAAAAGGAGAATGGACCAAAGTGTTGAGCGAGGTCAGAAAAATGAAGAAAGAAACAGATGAAAAAGAGCTTGAGAAAGCAAGACTAAACGAGAAAGTGCATGATCTCACTTTAGAAAATAACTCATTGGAGGAAGAAATGAGGGCTTTGACAAGAGAAAAGGAAGATCTTTTAGTTCAACACGACATTCAAAAACTTCAAGTCAAACGAGTGAGAGACTTGTTGAGAGCTAGAACTGACGAACTCTCTGGCTTAGAAAATAGAAAGTATCAACTTGAGACGTTATATATTGAAAAGGAACAAAAAGTGAAGGCTCATAAGGAAATGTTGGCTGCTGAATGGAAGGCATATGAGGATGAAAGACGAAGGTTGTCTCTGGAGCTCAGCAACCGACGTGTGCATATCGATAAGCTTAAAAATAAGTATAACATTATGATACAAAGACTGAAACCTGATGTAGAGGGAGAAGAAGAGGTGTCACAAGCACAATTTTTGATTAGAGCCATCCAAGAACGAGAGGAGCTACAACGAATAGGAGATAAATTAGATGAAGAAATTCAAAAATTAGAAAATCATGACAGAGGTCTCGAGAAAACATTATCTTTATTTAAATCACATAATATCAAGTAAGTATGAAGGACTATATGTTACTGATTTCAACGAACAACAAACAATAAGTCATAATGCTCACTACAAAAAAGTGGATATGAGCGACCCAGATATTTGTCTCAAAATGGAGCTGAAAACAAATGCAAGGACTTGGACACTCTTACAAGCAAGCGAATCCAGGAGCAATACGAATACGAAGAAAGTGCCAATAGGAAACAAAAAGAGTTAGAAATGGTTCTCATCGAACAAAAGGAAACTGAAATTAAGCGAGACGCACTTTCTACCACTAAGGTAGTTTTAGAGAAAGATATTAGCAAGCTATTATCGTCTTTGAGCACTCAAAAGACGCTTCTCAAAAGTAATGTGAAGGAAATTAAGAAGGTACCAGATGCTGAAGCTCTTCTTCAGGATGTCGCCCTCACAGACAACAAGATCAAAAATAGAAACTGTTTGCTAACCCTTTCATTCATTTCAGAAAGCAATCCAGTCATGAAAAGTAACCTAGACAAAATCCTTAAAGAAGAAGGTCTATCCATGCCAGTGTTAAGTCGACCAGCATCCAGTCTTTCAGTTCTTTCTTCGAAAAGTACAAAAAGCTCAGTCACACGAAGTGTAAATAGTTCTCAACGAAGCAGTACCACGTCGAGCGTCAGACGCGTTGCTGCAAACACCTCCATCATTTCCCTCCAATAAATTGCACCTTCATGGTTCACGATGTAAATTTGCAAATAATATTTATTTCCATTTCCATCCCAAGTTGTGCCTGATTCGTAAACACAGCGAAGCAACAGATGTTGACAGCGAAACGTTGGGCTCAATTAGAAAAAGATGCTACATTCTTCCTCGCATCACAAACTTCGATTACAAACATGTTCAACGTGCACATCATTGCAATCATCAAGAATAACTTCTCTCTTCTACACAGTTGTTATTATCAATACTCGTCATCTCTTGCTCACCCACTGCTGCAGTTCATACAGAAGAACCACTCATCATCGGAATCTTTCACACCAATCATTCAACTCCCATGACAAATCAATATCGGCTTACATCTTTGAGTAATAATGCAACACAACAACTCACCAATGATTCCACAGTGTGTCATCCAATCTTATTGAGTCAAGGAGCGACAAGTTTAAATGGTTTGTGTGATGACACGCCATCGGCACGAGCTGTTGCTGGAACCATTCTTTCTGTGCATGTACTGTTGGTGATTGTGAGCTTGACAGGATTGTATTATAAATTGAAAAAACTGTCAGCAATCAATGATGAAAAGAAAGTGAATTATTTAAGTGTTGCTAGGAATCCTGCGTTAATTACTTTGACATTATTAGTCGGTCTCTTTCTTAATGCTGTGATGAATGGACGAGTATTGATTGGTCGTAAAATGTAAGCTATTTCGATTTGTTTTTATTAACAATTATTTCTCTTAAATATTGAAGATATGTTTGCTTTCTATTCACCTTTGTCTATTTCTATCCGTTCCATGTCTTGCTTTTCTCATCATTTTGAGATGTTTGCGATTAATTGTCTTGACACGAATGAATCAACTAAAAGTTAAAATCGGAAATAGAGAACTCGATGAATTTCCAGAAGGTGTTTCCACTGTAGGAAGTGATATTTCCAATATTTCACACGCTTCTTCGAGTGGTGGTGGTGGTGTCACTAGTGATATTTTGTTATTGGACTCTCCACGACAGCAACAACATGTATGGATGGAATTGAATAGTAGTAATAATCACAACATTCAAACGTCATCGAATGTGACAAACTCTGCAATTCATAACTCTCCCAATCTAGCACACTCAACACTTGATTCATCAACGACGGTCACCATTGCAGAATCTGTACAGCAACAACAACAACAATATAGAATTGGACGAATGGAATCATCCTTTGAACGTTTTGAAAAGGAAAAACTTCTCAAATGGTACAAATTACTCATTAGCTCCAAATTTGTGATTCTTTCATATTGTGCAGTATTGATTTTACATTCTACTATTTTTCTTATTTGTGGAATTGTGGATTATTTCAATTGGCAATATTATTTGGATCATCCTGATGAGAAGAGAAGTTCCATCTTGTTTGTGGTGAATAGTTTCTTATTTTCTCCATCAGGTTGTGGAAATTCAACAGGAAATTTATTAGTATTTGTTTCGAATATTGTAGTGTATGGTCCTTCTGCAGTTATTTTCATTATTTGGAGTTTATTAACGAGAAAGAAAGATATTTGGCGTGTTCGATTGGAAGTTGTTTTAATTTCTGTGAATTGGGTATTTGCCTTAATTACCTATGCATTACCTTCTTTTATTCAAATTATAGATATTTTGTAAGTATTTTTCATATAGTCAATGATGAAAATGGAGTTGACATTTGTTGTTACTGCTAATCCATGAATTGTACACATCACTTGGGTGGAATATGTGAACATTTTAAAATTATTGTAAAATCAAAACGGTAGAGTGGATTATTATGTTCCATGGATTTCATTCATTTTCATTGCATGCATTATTGATTGTTTTGTTGCATGTACTCTTCCAGTATTCTTCTATCAGAAAATCACTCCATCTTCTCTTCACGAGAGAAAAATCAACAAACAAGAATATGGAAATGACATTCAAAAATGTTTAAGAGATCCCAAATGGAATTCTCTTTTTTTACAATTCACACAATCTTCATTTGCTCCTGAAAATGTCATGTGTTGGAATTCGATACAACGTTTCAAAACAGTTCCTGAAAAGACTCGAAAAGATTTATTAAGAGTCATTGCAGATACATATTTGAGAGAAGGAGCTCCATTGGAATTGAATGTTGCTCGAAAAGTATTTAACAATTTTGAAGAGATTTTCAATTTATTGAAAGAAGAAGGTGAAGCAACAACTATGACATGCAATAGAAGAGAACGAGAAACAGGGAAAACGATGGAATTTTTAACACCTCGAAGACGATCCATGAAAATTACCATGTCCATTCCTCATGATATTTTGGATAAGGTTGAGAAAATATGTGAGATGAACATGATGGACAATTTCGATCAATTCTATGTGATTCATTATAAGGCATTGACCTTGGAATTGGGAATTTCATAATAATCGTTGGCTCGGTTAAACCATTTTGCCTTCTTCAATGGTGCTTTCTCCAGAGAGAGAATATGTTGTTAACGAGGATGGAAATTCATTCACTCGCCATATACGATTCAGATTGAATTCAAGTCGACAATTTTGCCATTCTTTGATTTTCTCCATTTTAACTCCTCTTCGGAACCCTTGTGGTGCGAAGAGAAGCGTGCGTATGAATTCGTGTGCCATTGTGTGTTATGATTCGTCATCGATGCACACAAAAAATAACATCACACGACGAGCATAGCTGGTCATTGGTTTCATTAGCACAATTTTGAAATGTCACAACAAAATCAACGTTTGGTATTTACTTCTTATCCTGAAGGCTTAATTCAAGAGTCAAACTTTAAGCTTGAAACGATTGAACAGCCTCCAAAGCCAAGTAAACCTTCGGAAGTTGTGATTCGATTACTTTGTCTCTCCGTAGATCCCTATATGAGAATGAGAATGAACAAGTAGGTCATTGGAATTGTTATATATCATTGTTCCTTTGAATATATATATATTTGAACTGATACTTCTTGATCCAATGGTGCCATGCACACTTTTCTCAATTTTATCAATCAACAGGAGTGTTCCCAAAGGTTATTTTGATCCATTCCAATTAGGAGAACCATTACATGGTGGTGTTGTGGCTCGAGTTGAACAAGTCTTTGAAGAAACCAATTTTCAAATTGGAGATGTTGTGTTAGGTGGTCTTCCATGGATTCTCGAACAACTAGTCGATACTTCAAAGACTCCATTAAGGCGTCTGGATCGAGATACCTTACATGACATTCCAAAGAGCTATTTTTTAGGTGCATTGGGAATGCCAGGACTCACTGCCTATTTTGGATTATTAGATATTTGTCAACCAAAACCAAATGAAACAGTAGTGGTGAGTGCTGCTTCTGGAGCTGTTGGAAGTGTGGTTGGACAAATTGCTAAACGAGTTCTGGGATGTAAACGAGTGATTGGAATTAGTGGACAAACTTCACCACAAGTTGTTCAACAATTATTAGAAAATGGTTTTGATCAAATTCTCAATTACAAAGATTACAACAATAGTGTGAGTGAATTGAAACAAGCTCTCGAACAGGCATGTCCAGAAGGAATTGATTGTTATTTTGAAAATGTTGGAGGTTTCATTCTTGATGCTGTTTCCTTGTGTATGAACAAGTTTGGAAGAATTGCATTTTGTGGTGCCATTAGTTCTTACAATAATAATTTACCAAGTGAGGAACAAGGTGCTACTGGTACGTGCACGACATTTGAACAACAAGATGCCAATTTACAAGAAAAGTATGGTCTTGGTCTTCGCTTGACAAGTATTCATGTCGTTCGAGAATTGAAAACTCAGGGATTTCTTGTCAATTCGTATTCCAAGCAATTTGGAGAGGCCACACAACAACTCGTTCAGTGGACACGTTCAGGTCAATTAAAAGTATTTGAAACAAAGGAAAAGGGAATGCATCGAATTCCACATGCCATGCAGAGATTATTTACTGGAGAAAAGACTGGTAAAGTCATTGTAGATTTAGAGAATTGACAACTTGAGATTTTGAATGTATTGGTTTCCGATAAATACTTTTCGAACCTTTAACTGAAAACGAACTCGAAAAAAATGCAAAGAATCATTTTCAACACTTTTGTCTTTGTGATGATGATGATGGCATTTTGCAATCATTTCATTGAAGGAGCTCAAATTCAAGTGATAAAATCAGATGAACGCCCCTCTCAAATGACATCTCTTCCGACTGCAAATCAGCGTCGTGATGAAACTTGTGCTCATTTTGCAAATCAATTTGAACCATTTGACTACTTTTTATTGTCCTTGCAATGGCCTGCAACAGCATGTATTGGCAAAAAGCCAAATGAATGTTCCGTTCCTGATTTTATTAATGATTTTACAATTCATGGTAGGTCGTCATCATGGAAATTCATTGTTGAACTTTTTTAACCTTTTTTCAATTTCACAAAATATTTCCTGAATCATCATTTATCATCACTACTGTTTGTAATGCATCATCATCATCATCATGCACGTGTGTGTTGACTCTGCATCGTCCTTTTAGGTTTATGGCCTCAATTCAAAAATCCTGCCACATATCCTGAATGTTGTTTCAATGTTACTTTGACATTCGTCAATTAAATCCAATCATGAATGATATGAATCAACATTGGCCATCCTATTACCATCCCAATGATTACTTTTGGAATCATGAATGGTTGAAACATGGAACATGTGCCAATGTTACAATTTCACAATTCACCTACTTTTCAAACACTCTTCAAATTTATTCTAAAATGCATCTTGTGGATGTTTTGAAAAAGGCTTCTATTATTCCCTCACATGGTAGCTATAGTAAGCAAAGGTATGTGTTTTGTAAATATATTTTGTTTTTTTGAATGGACCAATAACACTGTTTCCAAAACAATTAATACAGAATGGAAGATGCATTAAAGAGTGCAGGATTTCCTGGTGTGATTGCTTGCACACGAGATAAAACGAGTATTGAGGAAATTAGATTTTGTGTGAATCGAGATTCTTTACAATTTATGGAATGCGATCAAGCTTTGATTAATGACATTCACACTCATAATCCTTGTAAAGATACCATTTCATATCCACCCATTCATTAAAGATGAGTTTTTGATAGGAATTGATATTAAAAACTAACGTTATTTTGCACTTTGGAAATCAACATTTAATCTCCAAATCACAAATTCAAAACGAAATTTAATTTTAAAAAAAATGAGTTTTCACTTTGATTGGTCGCGTTGGGATCAAACTGCAACGATCGAAATCATCAAAAAACTTGCCACACAAGGATTGAATGCCGGAGAGCCAAATCCAATGTTGTGTGCTCCATTGACTTGTAGTGATTTTTCATTCGGAACCACACCTCCACAATTTTCAATTGAAAAATTACCAAAACTTTCACTTTCACAACAGGAAATTCATCTCCGATTTTTCTATCAAGGAGATGGGTATATTAAATTAAAAACAAGAGCACAAATTAACAAACTAGTTCCGAATCAAAGCTATTTTGGATATAGTTTAGGAATTGGAAATCAAATGGTCGGACAATATCCAGTTGAAATGCCGCTTGAAATAACCATCAAAGATTTGAAGTTGGATGGACTGCTCATAATTAAAACAGATACTTCCTTTGTAGAGACAACAAATATCAAAGATCTTATGAATCTTTCGAAACACAAGGATAGTTCTAATGAAACAAAAGAGAATTTGTTAAGCAAAGAACCAACAAGAAAATGTTCAGTGTATATTCAATTGGAGAATAATCCCTTGGCTGGTATTGATGTTTATAGTACATTCGAAGAAGCAATACCACAAACAAAATCAATTTTCATGAACATGGTGAAAGGTCAAGCAGAAGAAGGAATATCTGAATTAATGAAAGCGCCAAAGAAAATTGATATTGATATTAATGAGCTACTGATCGGAAAACCCGCTCAAGGCAATGCTGTGGCAACTCCATCAGTGATTTAATAATAATACTCTCAGAAATTAACAAACCTTGCCGTCTAACTCGTATTAAATGGTGTAACTCAGTATGACATCTCCAAATGCTTTGACCACTTTTTTAAAGTCATCCCTTGAAATATTGTTCTGATGAATGATTTCTCTTTCCGAATAACTACCATTAAAATATACATGCAATTTCTTGAAGAGTTCGAGCATATGAGGATCATCACATAATCTCTTAATATATTCCATTTCATAAACAGAAAGCGTTCGTGGCATGTTTGATTCTGTTATGGTGTCGTTTGAGTCACTTGATTGTGTATCAATTTTAACATTCATGTACTTTTTGAATGAAAATGAACGTGGACTGCTGCTTTCACTACTTGTCACGCTTGATACTTCGTCGTTCATGGATGACTCATGAGCCATATCGACCTCCCTCGATGAAGACGGAGGTGGCGAAAAAGTAATATGAGAAGGAGGAGTAGAAGGTGAAATTGGATCTCTTGTGGATGGTGGCCTCATAAATTTGCTTGTACCTTGAACCGTTTGGTGCGGTATTACAAGTTGATAATAGGTATTGCACACCTTAATATAACCTTTTCTGAGAAGCCATATAATACACATCATGTACTGTTCAGAATACGAAATTGCAGGTACAGAACAGCCATTCGAGAGTTTTTTCTTTCCAACAATATTCGTTTTCAACTCGGACGGAAAATAGGTGGTAGGTGAGTGTTCAATATATGGATTCGACTTTCCTGATAGAGCATATTGAATTTTCGAAATATTCTCAATATGTGTTTTGCATGATCGTACCGTTGAGAATATCTTCAAAACTTCTATCAAATTTGGGAATTGAGGAAATTTCTTTGAAAATTCATGAATCACATGTTCTGGAGGTGGAAACCAATCATTCTTGGGGCATCTTCCTTCGTCGTTATTATCAGGATTTTCGTTAATTGCGAGTAATGTGCTATAACTTATTTTGGGAATAATTCTCACAACTCCCCAATCCACTAAATGTTGTACAAGTGACAGCACAAAATTCAAGCTCAAGTTGGCATCTTTGGCAACCTCCCCAATAGTTTTTGTAGCAGTGTTAAATAACCTTAGAATGGAATCATTTCCTTGTAATTCTTGAAGTCCATCAACTGGTATTTTCAATTTTGGAAAATCATTCACAAAAATACATGAATTGTATGGTTTTACACCTTCACCACGTTTAGAAGTATTTGATTGTTGGAAATGATGTTTGTTTTTGGAGAGTATGTCAAATAAATTATATAATTTTCTCTCTTGTATATGATGAATTCTTTTTGGAATTCTATATCCCAATTCTATCCATCCATTCACTCGTAGTTGAAGAGGGGAAGCTGATCGTATCGCATCCACAACAGTAATGATTTCTTTAGCAAGTTGACTTGCCTCACAAGCTTTTAGAACTAGGTCTCGCCAATTCTTTCCTTGATCCTTTAATTTGCCAAGTAAATTTAATTGATCTAACACGTAACCACAACGTTGCTGCTCTCTTACATAGGATTTCATTAAAAGCGTTAAAAGATGACTAAATACAGTTTCATTGTAATCTTCCATAACATGATTTGGGAAAACGAAGGCAATTGTAAAATGTGTGTAATCACCTCCAGCTGATACTAAATTTACAGGATTTGTCACACTAAAATCTGTTAACTGATTAACTTTTCGAACCAATATTGAAGCAGGCCTTGAAAGAAATAGTAAATTATCAATGATTAATGTCATAGATTTGTCAATAATATTACTTTTTGGAGGACATAGTAAATATGACAGAGCAGCGCTATTCAGTCCAAATGCGTCTTCATATTTGTCAATGACTTGTGGATGAGATACGAGATGTTGTGATGAATTTGCCGTTCCTACAGAACCACCACCAGAAATATTTCCAGCATTTCCAATAGCTACACTAGAGGTTCCGCTAGTATTAATCGTATTGGTTGATGAATTTCCTAAAGGTTGTTGAGTTGGTTCTGATGAATTTAAAATATTTGTATTACTAGATGACGAATTGGTACCAAGTGCATCGGAAGTTGTTATTGCAGCAAGAGGATCATGACAAGTCATACTTTGTTGTTGAAAAATTAAGTGTTCATCAGTAGGATACATGAAACTGATTTGTTGTCCTCGAATACCGTTCACTACTACCAGTGCAGTGACGGGAAAGCCTTGCAAAAATCTAAATCGATGCATACTTTGTTTTCTGTTGGAAGAAATATGATGAAAAGTAGCTGTGGGTGTGTTTTCTCCTCCAGCATTATTGGAGGGTGATGAAGGTTTAAAAGGAACATTTGGGGCTCGTCCGATGGAATTAGACCTCGACCGAGAAACGTTCGACGACGAGGAAGAATTAATAGAAGTGGACGAAACGGAGGTATCAATTCTAAGCATTTTTTTAATGCTAAGAAGAAGTACAAAGATCAAACAAACTAGTTTTAGCATCTCAATTCATCAAAATTCTCAATTATATTGACCGAGGGATTTCATGTATTCTTCAAACCGAGTATTTCCTTCTATAATACCAATGTTGCAAGAAATTTGATCTGCTTTTTTCTTGTCGTACTGTATCGCAATATTCCTGGCTTTGTGTAACATCTTGACTGCCAAATCTCCCTCTCCCTTTTTCGACGCTAAAATTCCCAATTGTTGATAGGCCTCGCCCTCTCCCACTGGGTTATTGAGCGTTTCCGATAGAGATAAATGCTTTTCCATACACGTTTGAGCTGTGGCCAAGTCACCTTGCTCCTTACCCAGTATCCCTAGATTGGCAAGAGCTATGCTTTCTCCTTGCTTGTCCCCGATTTTGTGAGCTTGTTGATACGCCATTTTGTAATTATCAGTTGCATTTTCATAATGACCTAGTTGTTGAAAGATAATTCCCATGTTGATATTGCTGACCACCTGAGCTTGCGGTTCAGAAATGTCCCATTGCATCATGTGATATTTAAGAGCAAAATTTAGGTTGTCAGTGCCTCCCATTCTTTGAAACAGCACTCCCAGACAATTCAAAGCAAGACATTGGGCCATCTCATCTTTTAACCCTTCGCTTATTGCCAAAAATCTTTCATAATGTGGAATGGCAGATTGGTCTTCGCCAAGTTCTTCATATTTGTTGGCAATTTTGTAGTGAATGAGCCCTTCCATTTTCAGTCGTCCTGCTCGGCTGCATGCTTCTGCCATCATCTTCATATCTTTTATCATGTTCTTTTTTGAGTTGTTGCCACCATGAGAATTTACAAGGGACACAGGCGACATCCGAATTTGACTGGGATCGTATTGAAGCCGTAGTGGCTCCAATGTAGAGGAAATCACTGCTTCATGCTGAGCCTCTTCTTCACGCTTATTCTCATAATTCTCCCATTGTGACAGTTTTTCGGCTGACAATTTCGATTCTTGGGGTATCGATGACTTAATTGAACGACTACTGAAAAAGCCAGAATTGTGTGTAGTTCTAGATGAAGAAAGGTTCGATCTGGAATAACCTGCTGATTTTGCTCTCTTATTTAATCTCTCTATATATTGGAAGCCCCTGACGAAGGTATCTGTTTCTTCCCTAGCAGTTTTACCAAGCTGCAGTGAGGGTATCGAAACTCCGTCTTTGGTGATACTTCGTGCAGTTTTTGATTCTGGCATTGATTTCTTTAATGTATCAAATTGTTGGATGGGAGATATTTGTGATGATCCAGAAGGTAGTGTATTTATGTTATTGGAAGATGAAAATGGAAATAATTTTGAGGTTGCAAAGTGGGTGGAATGATTATGTGTCGGAGAGGGTGTTGGGAGGTTTTGGGCAGTATTTGGCGAAATGGCATTAATTTTCTCAAAACTTTGCCTCAGTAGCGAATACCCTGCTTCCTCCTCTTCTTTCTTCTTCTTTTCGGAGCTGAATAAATTTTGAGAGAGTTTTAGCCTTAGCGACTCAACTGACACATAATCTTGTCGTGGAGTACTGTCGTTTTTTGGGGACGAAGTTGATTTTTCGTTTTGAGATTTTCTAAACATGCTAGACGACACTCGTGAGGCCGATAGTTTTGATTGTGCACTGACCGATGATGAAGGCTTGTTCTTATGCATGGCTCGGATTGTTGTAGGCGATGATGTTTGTTGAGTCATTTTTTCTTCTTTACGATTATCTCGAACTAACCGTTACGAGATACGAGATGCTTTCAAGATCACCATGATCATTAATAATATAGGACGCTTATAATTTATTCTAGTTCAACTTGAGAATGAAATCTGCATTGAGAGGAATTTGAGGTTTTTTGATCGTTAAAACCCCGTCTACGTAGGTGAATTGAGGTGAGGTCATTAAATCGGTTGGTTGTTCCAAAGTAGATGGATAAATAATACTAATACTATTTGGCTTAGAGGCTCCATAGATAATAATTCTTTCAATAATATTTGATACCTTTCTTGATCCTGCACTGGATATTGGATTTGCCTTTTGATTGTAAATGAGGGTGGAAAGATCTCCTTCCATTGACTTCAATTCATTGTTAGAGAAGCTAAATTGGCGATACAAATAGTCTCCAGTCTTGTACTTGAAGGAGCTACCATCATCCAAGTATAATGTTCCAAGAGCTTCTCCCTTTCTGTTCAAAGCAATTTTGAGAGTAAATGGATCGTTGACCATTTGTTGAGAAGATCTTCTAAGTCGTTGTTGGGTTGGAATAATGCTACCACCTCTTTGGAACACTGGAATACTTTTTTCCAATGATGTTGCAACACTTATTGATTTTCCTCTTCCAGCGTCGAACTTTTCTCCAGTCTCGTAGTCATACCATAATCCCTTTGGAAGATAAACAGCCACGTCTGAGGTTGCCTTTGTTACAACTGGTTTAACCAACAGGTCAGAACCAACCAAGAAAGAATCGTCAATTGAATGGGTTGTAACGTCATTTGGATATTCCATGAAAAGAGGACGAATATAAGGAAGACCAGTCAACATGGATTCAAAGGCCAGAGTGTAATAGAAAGGAAGAAGAGCATATCTTCTTGCAATTGCCTTTCTAATTAATTGTGTATTGTAGTCCCCAAATAGCCATGGTTCTCTTCTCTTTGTTTCAATATGGGCATGAGCTCTAAAGAATGGATAAAACGCACCAGCTTGATACCAACGAACCAAAAGCTCTTCTTCTGGATTTCCAAAGAATCCACCAACATCAGCACCAATAAATGGCATACCACTGATACTGAGAGCGAGGATCATTGGTTGAGCAATATCTAAATGAGACCATTCTGCCATATTGTCGCCTGTCCATTTTGCAACATATCTTTGTGAGCCTGCGAAAAGTGATCTTGTCAAAATGAAAGGACGATCGGATCCTGCTCTTCTCTTCATATGACCATCGTTTGTAGCTATTCCATGATAAAATCCATACATGTTATGAATTTCACGATGTCTTAAATTTTGGTAATGCAAAGCATTCTTATCCATTGTAATCTCAGGTCCAGAGAACACGCTGGGCTCATTCATATCAATCCAAGTATAAAGGTTTTCGGTAGAACCTTCATATTTGTCAAAGCTGAATAAACTAGCGTAATAATCTCTCACGGTTGGATTCACAAAATCAAGCCATGAAGAAGATCCAGGCCAACAGTGACCTTCATAATCTCCAGTACCTTCTGAATTTTTGACATAATAACCATTCCTTGTTGCTTCGTCATGTACAAAGTATCCATGTTCACGCTTAATGTGAGGATCGGAAATTGTAACCATCTTTCTTCCCTTACTTGCTAAATCATCTTGCATTTGTTTTGGAGTTGGGAATGTGTGAGAATCCCATGTAAAGTATTTCTTTCCATCGGTATGCTCAATATCAAGCCACAATACATCATAGGGAATGTCATATTCATCAAATTTCTGATTGACATTTCTAACATCTTCCTCGTCTTTGTAATTCCATCTACATTGATGGTGACCAAGAGAAAATCTTTGAGGAAGAGGAGCAGTACCAGTTAAATAGGAAAATTGTTTGGAAATATCCTTTGGTGTTGGTCCTGGAAGGAAAAATACATCTAAAACACCAGTTTCAGAAATCCAATGCGAAGCATATTGAGATCCTTTGTAAATGTCCACAAATGTTTCGGATGGGTTCAAAACAAAAATACCAGCTGCTGCTTTTTCTGTAAGAGAATACAACAAAGGAATAGCTCCATAAAGACCAATTGGATTATTCAGTTCATATTCAAAAATATCCAAATTGTAAAGTCTGTATGGTTCTGTCAATGGGTTGTCGCCCTCTCTTGTTGGATTAAGTGCTAATCTCATCGCTCTTTCAGGTAATCCATACAAATGGTTGGATCCTACATGGGTAAAATCCATTCCAATTGCACTTTCTCCGTCTTTGGTTGTTAAAACATGTCCACAATTATTAATGTATTGCTGACTCTGGATGTGACCACTTACCATAAGTTTCATTCTTTTCCCTCAAGACATTTTCAATAGTAAGCATGTTATTCTCATTGAAAATGATAACATCTTCTCCATTTACTTTAAATGTAATTTTCATTCCTTCATCTCTGTTTTCCAACATCAATTGAGAATTTCCTAATTACAACGTTAGTACTCAACTATTAAAAAATAAACGTACTATTTGTGAGGCTGTTTGTTGTGCTCTTGTCCGATAATGCAATCTTTAAAGCCGAATCAAGAATAACATCGTTCACATTGTATCTGTTTTTAAGTTCAGTTCCAGGCTCCACTTTTTCTTGAATTTTCATTCTAAATATTCCATTCTCATACGCTTCAATTACAAGAAGCAATGGATCAAAATTACTTCCTTCCTCTTTGCTTTGAAGTACAGCTGAATACACTCCATTCACTACTTTAGGTTCCGTTATCAAATATTTGGATTTTTTAGACATTCCTCTCAAGCGTTTACAAAATCCCTTCTGATCGCAATTTTCAAATTTTGATTTATCCATGGCCCTTGTGGTGTGAGCAAGCAATACTATGGCTGCACTCAACAACACCAATACAACAAGAACGGATCGGAACGATGGAGCTGATGCATGGGATACTCGGAAGCCAAAGGTTGATGTCATTTTTTCTCGATCTGCCTCTAACACGTGTACCAGGGCTTGTTTTGCAAGTAGAGGCCACAAGCATCCGGCAAACCCATGTTGGAACAACGGATGGATCCAGAGAGGAATGTCAATACTCTTGGTCACTCTTTCTTCTTTTTTCCTCACCCATTCAAAAAATCATCTTCTCTTCTTACAACTCATAGATTTCTTTTTTCTCAATGAATGAAAGAGAAACCACAATCAACATTACAAGCATCAACTGAAAAAAGATATCATCCCTATGAAACTCATCCTAAAGTAAATGGGAATGATGATACTCATAGAGAAAATGGCCATTCCGATCGAGCCTCTCTATCGGATCATCAGCAACAACCAGCTGATACACAAATGATGATGGACGATCAATTACTTGAATTAAATGTTGCTCATCAACGAACATTGGTGATTCAAGACGACGTAACTTCAACACCAACACCTGAAGAATACATTTCTGATTTAGCTGCCAAATTTGATAGTCCTTCTCATGATATTGAAATTTATATGTGCCGCCAATTAATTCCATATGATATCATCATGTACATTCTACGATTTTTAGATTTAAGAAATATTACACTGGCAAGATTATTGAGTAAAAAATTATGCCAACAAATTGATGAAGATAGAAATGGAATTCTTTGGAGGCATGTGACTAAGAAGCAAGAATGGCTCTCAAATTTGCATTGTAAGAATTTAGTTTTGGAGTTGAACAAAAGAAAACACAAATGGATGAGATTTTTGTCAATATTTTCTGATAATGAATGCGAGTGGGAAAACTCTCCCAATTACCATGAAGACATTACAAACAAATTACTTCTTTGTACCGGACCAACTGAAGCTTTAGACATAGTGCAAGACACTAAATATAATATCACAACAAGCACAAGAAAATATACTGCATTAATGATGGACGATTTGAAAAATGTTAGTTGTGCTTCAAGCTATCCAATCACAAGTAACACTGTCAAGTTTTTTGAAGTCACCATCGACAAAAAAAGCTCGACTTGGAATATTGGAATAGGATTGGCTCAAAAAGATTTTCTTCTCTCGAAGAGAAAATTTGTAGGCTTTAATGCACAAAACTTTGGATATAGCTCCAATGGCTACATGAGACACTTTTGTACACGCACTCAGGCCAATTACGTTCAACATGCTGGATTTCCATCTTACGGTAAGTTGTAATTTTTTGGATTTTAGTGTGGATTTTCAGTTATTGGATTAAGGCTCTGGAGACAAAATTGGAATTCTGGTGGACATGCCTAGCGAAAGAGTGAATATTTATTTAAATGGAGTGTTTTTGTACACATTTGAGAAAGTTCTACTAGAGAACCAAGAGCCTCTTCGCATTGTGGCAACGCTTCATACGCAGTATGATCAAGTAACGCTCTCACATCAACAAGATTGCATGTTTGATGTTGAGTCGCTTTTACAAATTTATGACTCTGTCGAGCAGAGCTTGGAAAATTACATGAACGCATTGAGGAATGCAAAAGAAAATTTCATGAATCACATTCATCACTTGCTGTCGACATGTGATAGAGCAGAGGTTTATGATATGCTTACATCTCTAATACGTAGCAAGCTTGCCAGCTATTCCTCCGAACAAAGATAGGTCATTGGTTATGACTACCACAATGAATCGTTATGTTATTCATTTATTAGTCCTGATGTGCTCTCGGTACATTGAAAGGCTGTGGATAAAAGTTTTTGACAATGAAACAATTGATATAAAACACCAAGGCTTCTTCGACCATCGTCAAAACCCAATAATTGACCCACGTGATCACAGTATATTGTATGAACAGAGAAATTACAGGTCCAATTAGATAAAGCAGAAATGCCCAACGAAAAGCTCTATTGCAGTGTTAAACCCCTATTTCATAATTCCTAAAAAGCACTTACTTATACTTCTTCATTTTGATGAACACTTCGCTTTGATTATCATTACTAAATTGCTGTTCTGCTGATTGAATCCTAAGCTTGTCAATAGTTTGATTCATTGCAATAATAGCTCCGAAAGTTATGACAAATTTGAGCAATTTGAACGAGAGGAAGAAAATATAGCAAATAGAAGATCCATTGCAGAATGCATAAAGTAATCTTGATCCCAAATATCCTACAAAACAGACAGAAAATAATAATCTGACTTTAGGATTCATTCCTTCGTCTGTAATTGAATATCCTAGTGATAATAAAAATAATATTAATAGGAATGATGTTTCTCCAAATACTCCAATGACCGAGAGAGTAATATCCAATGCATCCGATATTTGCCCAATAACGTTCATATACTCAAAATATGTAAATACAGAGGAATAGCTGATGATCTGTAACACAAGTCCAATGGCAATAAGTATTTGAAGACGGTAAATATGTCTCCTGTTTTTCAAAAAGAAAAATAATAAATAAATTAGTAATCCACCATGAGCGACCATCAGAACAAAGAAAAGTAAAATATAAGGATGTTTTTGTGTGCTCAAATGTTGTCCATTTGGATTAATCAACTGTAAATCAACTTTGACATTAATATCTGTCTTTGGAGTGTAAGGATCACATTTTAGCAGTAAAAATGAATAATGTGTACTCGAGTCAATTTCAATAGATTTCGAGATGGAGAACGTCTGATCTGTCGTTTCTAAATTGCCAACATTTCCAATTATGCTGGGTGACGATAGAATGGCATCGCTATTTTGTGATGTAACTGGAATTCTCTATTATTTTACGTTCGAGTCACACGGTATTGTGGTCACAAGTATAACATACCAATGAAGAAGGCACATCACATAAATACTGTGTATAAATTGCATCAGTATCCCATTTTGCCGAGTTGAGCACAAACCAAAAACTGAACGGAATCATGACAAATACAAGATTGGAAGAATCGGCAGACTATTGACACAGTTGGTAACGATAAATATTTTCCGAAACGTGTTAATATACTAAATAACGTACGGATTTTGTGGTTATATTCACCTTCATTGTTCCTCCATTTAAAAATCCAAATCCCGAGCTTTCCAAGTCAATCACATTAGATTCAGTTCCGGGAGGATTGTAAATGCTTTACTTGTATAAATACATAACACGTTATCATTGATCATTAGCAAAGTTATCATCAATACACATAAAAATCCAACAATATGGGAAATTTTCCAAGTCGTTGTGCTGCTGCCAGCAGTTTTAGAATGGCATTTCCTGTTATTCGTTTCATTCCTCATTTTTTATTTTAGAAGAAATAACTGATTCGATTTGATGGCCTAGTCAAAAATTTGAAAACAAATATTTGAATTATTTAAATAGATACTTTGATATTCCAAGTATCAAGAGCGATTAAAGAACCCATAGCTTGTATCGCCACCAATTTTTTTACATGTATTTGAACACAAGATGAATTTCAATTTTTTGGCAATACAACACATCGCGACGGTTACCCCAAAGTTTCAATCCCAATATTCACTCCGTCATTTCATTGATTGTCTTTGCTGTATAAACCAGCAGCGACCAATCACCAAGAACCTTTGTAACCTCAAAAAAAATAGAAAATGTTCTCGCCTTCCATTTTTCAAGTTTAGACATTCTCCAGAAAACAGAGCAGATAAATCACTTCTATCCTGACCATTTAACAAAAATATGTGTATGTGATGATCATGGCCTGTTTTACTCATTGATGAGTTTCAGACAGTTAGATTCAAGTGTGAGAAGTCTTGGGACGGAAATTTTGAAATGCATTGGTTCCGCTTTCCAACAGCAACGGAGCGAGCGTTTGAGATATTTCAATATTGTTTCAGTGAATGAAATGCAACTATTGAAAAAATACTACCATGAATCAAACAGTTCCATTATAATTGACCACACTAATAATTATTGGTCCAAAGTCATTCTGCTTAATCCACAAGCAGCAAATTTATCAAATGATAACCAAGAATTCGAAAGTTTTTTACAAACTCGAATATTTGTATCGATCATACAATGGCGGCCTTTTCTTTCTATGCCACGGAGCTAAAGCCCAAAAACTCAATCATCAAAAAAATAAGAAAAGATGGCTCCGTCAGAGATTATCCCAAACACATCCGAAGAAGAACCAATGCCCAATCAGAATGATGATGGAGCAATGATGGTTAGCGGTGATGACGAAGAATCAAGTCCTCATACTGAATCAAATACAACAAATAACGACGCAAATGCAAAGAGCGTTATGCTGAGTCAATCAAGTAAGTGATATTCAGCGTTCATCATGGTACTAAACGGATGGATATCAAGTACTAGATATTGTATCCACGAATTTTGAAGTTGAGAATCTTCCTGGTATTATGCTACGAGGTTGTGATAACAATACCGATTGGACAATGGAAGAATTAGATCAACTAACAAAACAATTTCAAATCATGTATTCAAACGTAAGCAAGAGGATGAAGAAAATAATAGAACAAATCAGGAAGGTCGATAGAGAATTAGAGAAAAAAGGAGCAGGCATTCCGTCATCGACGAACACAAACACCAGCAAGAAGAGAAAACAAATGGATGATGAAGATGATGACGATGATGAGCAGCCATCGAAGCCTATTACAGCCACCCCGACAACAAGAAGATGTTTTTCTCCTCTTCAATCACGAAAGAAGAACGACTATAATTCAACAGCATCGTGGGAAAAGTATACAAAACGAAGTAATAGGGGCAACATCAACATCATGGCTCCTGTTTCTCTCAGATATAACAACAACTTAGCAGCAACCATGGCAAATTGCCATTGTCAAGCAACAAAGAACATTTTCCATACACCACCTCTAATGAATTCTTCACAAAAACAAAAGCAGGATCAAGTTCAATTATCAGGACTTTTGTTGGCAGCAGCAGCTGTTGACAGAAACAAGATCAACGAATCAAATCCTTCTAACAACAAAGTTGAACCATCAAGCTCTTCTCTCATCTCCTGTGAATCAACAACCACCATTACCAACACGTACCCTTTAATTAATGTACCATTATCATCAACAGAATATTCGAACACAAGCAACGATCTTCAACACATGAAATCATCGAATTTAGATGAATCTAATACGCAGGGATATCAGTATCAACATGTATCCGATAACAACAATTCAAGTTTGACACTTCCTCCTCTCTCATCGATTCAAACATTGAACGATTCTTCTCATAATAGTAGCTATCCGTACACTTGATGATAAAGAAGAAATATACTTTCTAAATGCAACTCTGAATCGCTTTGGCGAATGGTTTATTATTTACATTGAAAACTCTTCCGTCGAGTTGTTCATTTCTTCTTCTATCAATGGTGCATGTGTTGGGTCGTACCGTAACCTCAATGCTTTCAGAAACCAATGATGCTTGATACCTGGTGGCTTACTTTTGGCAAAAACGTGAAGAGCTTCATCAATTGAAAGATGCTTTTCACTAATGAGATAAGCACAACAAATAAAACCTGTTCTATTGAATCCATACGAGCAGTGCACTCCAATGTAGTGCGATGGAAACTCCTCAAAGAAATTATTTATCACTCGATTGAAGTCCGTTTGTTGTTCAATACCCGGAATTTCCTTAGCCACAAGTCTCACTTTGATATAGTGCAATGGCTCAGTTTCCGTATTATCAACAAGGCGTTTCATTTCCTCGGAGAAACTCTCATAAATGGAGAGTTTTCTTGCGTGTTTAGCCGTGACAATGAATCGCAAAAATGTATCTTTTTTTGCTTCACTTCCAAAGGAAATCTTGTTCAATTCGGCCCAAAAAGTGTCTGGATATTTTGGCACACAAACATTATCTACATCATAAATACAGTCATGATTTGATAAATCTACAATGCCAGCAACAGCGTATCCTCTGTTTTGTACCGAGCCATTGGATGATGGTTAGAATAATGTCATGAATAATTTCAAATACTAACTTTTTCAAATTGCCGAACAAAAAGTCTTCAGATGTAAAAGGTCGCCACTTTTTAGCTGATTCCAGAAATTTGGTTTTAATGGGCGTTTTTAAAGGAATAATGTGAGTAGGTTCTAAAGGTGTTCCGTAGTTGTCTAATTCAGTCCATTTGGAAATCTTTTGTAGTACATTGTGGCGAACATTGGCAGTGGTGGGAGAAGGAGTGTCATCATTCATTGCAACGCCGTCATCATTTAAAGTAGTTGGCGTTGCTAATGACTTATCTGCAGAAGAAATTGTTGATACATTTAAAGGAGGAAGAGTCAGTTCAAAATTTCCTCCGTTATTGTTGTTACTGTGCAATGCGTTTGTTGGTGGAGTCGTCGGAGAAGAGCCATTGCTCTCTCTTCTCTGATGGAATGAAGAAGAATTTACCGTGAGAAGTTGCAAGGAAGGCTGATGTTGAGAAGAATGAACGACTATGTTATCATTGTCGTGATGCGTTCGTTGTTGTTGTTTCTTTTCATCATGATCAGAAAAGCAGCCACTTTCATGAACACAGATGTTATGTTGGCTGTTGTTCATGATGCTGTTACCGTCCGTAATATCATTACTGCTGTAATTGTGAGTGGACGATGATGAATCTGATTCTTGATGATTGCATTCCAAACACAATCCATTGAAAGAATCCAATTCATTATTCCCACAACAAGCACCCCCTCCATTACTTTCAGCTCCGAATAAATTTGATGCGTGATCCGATGAAGAGATATTGTTTGTATCAGTACTAATGGTCGTACTCACACTGGCATTCTCTTTTTGGGGGTGCTGGGTGAGGTAGGTGGGTGCTTCTGTTATTTCAGAAGACGACGATGGAAGAACTTGCGTTGATGAGATTGAGGGTTGGTGCATTTTTTTAGATACTCCTGCTGACAACAAACTTTTACTGACAACGGTCAACAAGATCGTTTAATGGTTTTCAAAGATCCTTTCTATTTCAACAATTTTTAAAGCTTCATAAAGGTTCATATTTACTTGTACACACAACAGCACCTTCCAAAAATTCAACATACAGCTCCTTGCTTTTAAAAAAATGCAGAGACATGAACGAGTACCTTCGCACATGAACTTGTATGACTGGGACTCGGAGCCTGAAGCGAATCATTGCCCCATCCTTTGTCGTGCTTCTCTTGATGATAGCAAGCAAAATGAGCCAACCCCAAATTCAGCTCTGATGATTAGAAGAAGAGATCTTTTAATTCCGAATACCATGGTACCTGCTAGCCCAATTCGTACTGTACATTTACTCGCTGAGAAACCTAAAGAAATTGTTAATAATTTCGGTGATCAATTAAACACTCTTCCAAGCGATCCAAAGCTTCTTAAAGAAGTTGAAAATTATGATAGATGTTTTTGTATTGACGCTATTCTTTCAACCGATGAATGTGAGCAATTAATACAAGCGACAGAACAACTTGGATATCAAGATATTGATCAAGAATATTTAAAAGAATATAGAAATAGTCAGAGAGTGTTGGTGATTAGCAAGAAGCTTGCAAATTTGTTGTGGGCAAGAATTGTGTAGGTTACTTTTCTGATACGTACCATTCAACAAAGTTATACTCGTCATGAACAATTCAGCCCTTTTATGCAGTTATCTGATTATGAAGGAGTGAAACCATATGGATTTGATAATAAGGGGAAATGGAAACCTATTGGTATCAATGAATGTCTTAGATTTAACAAATACTCAGAAGGAACTTTTTTCAAACCTCACATGGTAAGCAGGAGTTGATCGTTCATGACATGAATCGTTTCACATTTTGTTTTTTCTCACAAAAGGATGCTCAATTTATCAGAAACGACAATGAGAAAAGTATTTTCACTGTATTGATTTATCTAGATGATACAAAATATGGCACTAATCTGCTTAAAAAGGTCTCAATGAATGGATCCAATAATGTCATGAGCTTTAGAACACTTGGCTGTATTGCACCAAAACGTGGAACTGCAGCAATATTTAACCATGATTTATATCATGAAGGTAATACCGTTCTAAATGGAAGTAAATACGTGTTAAGAACAGAATTAATCTTTAGAAGAGTAGATTCAACTAATATTTATAGAGATAATTTCAAAACCTCAAAAGAGTTTTTGAAAGTTAAGAAGTTAATTGATGAAAGCGATGAATTAGAAAAACAAGGTAAAATCAAAGAATCAACAGAAAAATATTTAATAGGCCATGAGCTTCAAGTAGAATTCTCACATTCTATCAAATCAAAGCCAAAAAAATTGAGTAGCCTTGAGAAATGTCTTCCTGAAGAAATATTCGCATTGATATTTAGCTTCTTGCGCCCTTATGAAATTTGTCAAACCATTCTTCACATCAACTCAACAATCAACTCATATGCAAGAAATGAATTACTATGGAAGAAGCTGTACGAAAATAACTGGCCAACTCAAGACCATGCAATCACAACACGACCTTCTAATACTTATTCAAATTTTTATGGACACAACTCCGTTACTACTGAGACAATTGAGCTATGTGTTTGTACAGAGAACCAATTAATTTCAAAATTACAGAGCTTAAGCATTAGTGATGAAAAAGATTGGTATCACGCCTTTATAACACGCTCTAACATGGAATCCTTCTTCTGCCCAGTTATACTTGCTCCTGGAACTTATTATTATCGATATGGCCTAGCAAATGAAAATAGCTTCTTTGCGAGTAGAAGTTTATGTTTAGTGCCATCTTATGGACACTTTTCATTTATTGGATATGGTTATGATGATTTGATTTTTGGAGATAAGGTGAAAATGAGACGTCTTGGCAAAGAGAAACCTCTTTTCAGGCCAGATGGAAGCATTGAATCTATTGAAAATTTTACATATCTCATCAATCAAATTTATGATGAAGATTTAAGCGTTTCATATGAAGATCATCCTTTAATGATTTGTGTTCCTCCCTCTTGGACTGAGGAAGAAAAGAATGAACTGAAAGAACATTTGGTAAGTATATGATCCTTGTGAGTTTCAAAAATTTTGGGATGTTGACCAATGGAACAATTGTTGATCAATAGCTTTGCTCCACAAGCATTCCAGCAATTGCAATGATTGACTGTTCAGTCTGTTTATCGTTGTATTATCAAGCTCCAACATGCTTGATCATTGATTTAGGGCCAGCAGGAGTGAGATGTTCATTGGTTGTGGACAATCATGCTCAACGAGATAAGGAAGTCATATTCACTCCAGATATCAAGCAAGAAATGCAGAATTTACGAAAACCTAGATATTATGACGACTTTGCAAAGGATTTCTTGAAATCGGCAATCTTACCGCTTCAGTCTGAGTGTGACAATCCTTCTGAATTTAAAAAGTTTGTTTCGAGTGTTCCAGCCCATAATCTCGTCTACGATTTTGGAAACGAAAATCAGTACATTGATGGCCCTGTCAGAGTACGATTAGGCGAATGGTATTTCAGTCAAATTATTCCTCACATTGAGGAATTTATGATCAATGTTTGTACGTTAGAAAACTACAAAGTGAGAAACCTGTTACTTTCAAATATTATTGTAGTTGGAGGATTTTCTCATATCAATGGCATTCGTAACAGACTTACGTGTCGCTTGAAGACCTTAGTTCAATCGGCTGTGTCTGAGGACTTGGAAATCTCAATCACTTTCCAACAAGAAAAGCAAAAACCAGTTTTAGAAAAGTGTGACAAAGTGAAACTAGCAAGAAGAGAAGCCGATATGGATGTAGTACAAGGAGCTAAAATAATGTGCAACCTTAGCAACGCAAGAGAATATTTCGAGAACAACCCTCATATCGATGAATAAAGTGAGCATTTCTTACAAGTTGAGCCATCGAAAATTTGAGAAAATAAATAGTAATTCTCGTTTCGCGTGATTATTATCAAAAGTCTTTTTATTATGATTTACTTGGAAGTGGCAGTTGGAGCCTTAACGTTCTTGCTTCGCATTTGAGCCTTCATCATTTGCTTCTGGGCCTTTTGTTGTTCCTTTCTTCCGGATTGCTCAGTCTTGTTTTGCTTCTTTTGAGCCTCCTTTGTTGAAGCTCTGATCTTTTCTCTTTGTTGTTGAGTTTGATTCTTTTGAGCCTTGATGAATTCAAGAGAAGCACCTGCAATACCTCTTTCAACTCTGGCAACTCTTCTCTTCTTGTTCTTCTTGAGTTGTTCAACGCTTCCCTTCTTGTGTTGTCTTCTGTAAAGTTGAGTCCATCTGATTTCTCTTGGATTTCTTCTAATCAAGAAAAGATGAAGAGACTTCTTTGAGACGAAAGTGAAGACAGGTCTAGTACTTTGAACGTTGGTACAAGGAACATATCTAACTCCGTGACCTGGGTAGATCTTGTAACCAGAGAACAAACAAACGTCAGTCTTGATGACCATTTTCTGAACATTTATGGATGAATACCTTCGCAAATGCGAGAAGCATAATAAAACTTACAGTGTGGATTTGTGGCTATTTTTTTTCAACGAAATTTTTTTAAAAATTTTGGTCAACCCACTTTACAATGAAAAGATTGGCTAGCCAAATGCTTTGGTAGAAACTGAGAAGTTGTAGTATGAAATCCCTTTTTCAAAAGGCCAGTTTGAGATTCGAACGACCGTTTGATGAAATCTCTCGCCATTGATTGATTGTGATCTCTCATGGTTTTGCATAGAACAACTCGTCATCACAAGCCTCTGAAGTATCCCTTTAAAAAAATGAGTTACCCAAACAACGACGACTTCCTTGCTGATTCAATTCATGATGAAGAGGCCAACAGTGGAACACAAGAAAAGATTGGACCTTTTATTTTGAAGAAAACTCTCGGAGAAGGATCAACAGGAAAAGTAAAGTTGGCTATCCACAAGGATACGGGTGATAAAGTCGCGATCAAAATTATCAACAAGAAAATTCTAACGCACAAACCTCATCTGAAGAAGAAGGTGGAAAGAGAAATAGCTGTAATGAAAATGATTCGTCATAAGCATATCATCAGACTGTACGATGTGTTACAAACAAAAAAGTATTTATTCTTGATTATTGAATACGTGGAGGGAGGAGAATTGTTTGATTATATTGTAGAAAGAGGAAGACTTACCATAGAGGAGGCCTTCCATTTCTTTAAACAGATTATTCTTGGAGTTGAATATTGTCATAAACAATTGATCTGTCACAGAGACTTGAAACCCGAGAACTTGTTATTGGACAGATACAAGAACATCAAGATCGCCGATTGTAAGTTTGAAATCCCTGAAAATATTTACGTTGATTAATTATTACATGATGGACAGTTGGTATGGCATCACTCATGGAAGAGGGCAAATTGTTAGAGACCTCCTGTGGTTCTCCTCATTAGTAAGTAACTGAAATCATTGATTCATTTGTCATTGAGCATTTCAAATAGCGCATCTCCTGAAATAGTAAAAGGATTAAAATATAACGGTATGGAGGCCGATATTTGGAGTATGGGTGTTATCCTTTATGCTCTTCTCACAGGAAGATTACCTTTTGATGATGAGACTTTGCATGTTCTTTTGGCCAAGGTCAAGGAAGGAAAATATGAAATTCCACAATTTTTAGATGAGGACGTTCGTGACTTAATTTCTAAAATGTTGAAATTAAATCCTTCTGAGAGAATTACGATCAAAGGAATTAAAAACCACCCTTGGTGGAGAAAAATGGAAAAGAAGATGAGTCTTGTAGAACAAACTCTTCATCACACTTCATCAAGTGAAGAAATCTCTCAACAAGATGCTATTCAAGAAAAACTTCTTCAGCACAAATTGGAAAATATTGGGGCTTCTTCATCTGAAGCTACTGCAGAAAACCATATTCAAGAGACAACTAATATTTGTGAAAATATTGAGCCAACGGACCAAGATGTAGACTCTATTCCAAAGAAGGAGGAGGAGTATATGGTTCAATTGGATGAAAATTCTATTGACCCTGAAGTTTTTCAATCTACACTTGAAAAGACGGGCTTGACAGAACAAGCTTTGAAGGAGGCACTTATGGCACCAGAGTAAGTTGTTGTTTATTGAGATCCGGTATCTAAATATTAATCTAACAAAAATAGGAAAAATCTGGAAACTGTATTGTACAACCTTATTTTACAATACAAACGTGAGTTGGGAACCGCACAAACAAACGTTTTTAACACCTCAAAATATAGGTATGCAATTTATCTGTGCTTTTTAATAACCTAATTTTATATTGTTGTAGTGTTGGTCCATGTAATCCTCTCACAGTACCTGTAGATAAGGCAGCAGAACTGAGAAAAAGATTGCAAGAAGCAAACGGTGAAGATATCGAACAAGAACCTGTTAATGAGCCATCTGGAGAAAAGGAACAAACTGGTATTAAATGGTTTGCGTTTTGGAGAAAGAAAAAGACAAATCAGAAAGACGATTCCTCAAAAAAGAAACAAACTCCATCACAATATGGCCTTCATAGTAGAAAAAGTCAAAGCGAAATTTTAGCTGAAGTCACTCGTGTTTTTAAAGTTTTGCATATTCAGTTCGAGAAAGCTTCAGAATCAACTGTAAGATTTGGATGTACATTCCCTGTAATTAAGCAAGGAGAGCAAAATGATACCGTAATTGGAGAAAAGCAAGTCATCATGGACATGACAATGAGTGCATTGGAAAATGATGGATTTGTTTTGAACTTTACTTTGGTTTCAGGAAAAACCTCCGATGCTCGTATTTTGTTTGATGCTTTGCAAGATGAAGCAGAGCTTTGAGGAATTTGGCTCGATTCTATCTGCACCAATAATAATAACATTTATCTTTGTAAAATATATATTCCCAAGCCTCTGAACTTTCCGCACGCATTCATAAATTCCCTGTACCTCACAAAATAAAAATGAACAAATTGAACACTGCATTCCACTCCAGCCGTTGTGTCGGAATGATGAGAACACGAGCTGGAAGTTACGTACAACAGACATACGTTCAATTTTTATTGAATGCAACAACAATTAATAGCAAGTGGGAAATGACAACAAGATATTACTCATCATCACACATAATAGAGAATGATGAAATTTCGTTGAGAAATTTTGATTCAAGTCATGATTTGCAAAAATCAAAATTGACATCATTTCCGAGATCTCATCCAAAGAGTCAATCTACAAAGCAATACATATCAAGGAATTGGAACACTCTCAATTTTCTACTTCGATTTGATTCTGCTTCCATTCTCTCTATCGCTTTGAAACGCCCAAATATTCAAATGTTTAATTTTCTGATTTGCACTTGTGTCCAGAACGGGAATCTTACATTAGCAAGAAGCTATTTGCACAATTTAAGAATACTTTTACAAAAACTAACGTTGATGTCAAGTCAAAACATTTTCTTAACCAAATTATTGTGGCTTTATTGAAACGGTCTCTTAAATCTAGCGACTTTTCAATAGAAGAGGCGGAAGAATATTTCTCGTATTTGGAGAATTTGAATTGCGTTACAAACCTCTCACTCATCACAATGTTAGAGATGTACAGAAAGTCTTTTGAGATGGAGAAGGCGTTTAAATTAGCAGATAGATATTGTAACAAATTCCAAAAGGACCTCTCAGGAGTTCTAGTATCCCGAATTATTCTGATCTCTTCAAAGTTAGGAAATACTGCAAAAAGAACTGAGTACGGAAATAAGTTTTTGAATTGGTTGAATCCGAATGCAACCATTGAGGCGCAGTCCATGTGTTATGAAAATCTCATCGCTTGCTATTTACATAATCCTCACAAAACTCTTGAAATTCTTTTGCATATGGAACAAAATCACATGATAATTTCAGATAAGGTGAAAGAGTTTTTTTTCTTGCAATACGAAATTAAGAAATTGAAAAGAGAGAATTCAGAATTGTCACTGACACCCAACATCTGTCAATCAAATAAGAGCAAGTCTCATGAACAGTTAGGACATGATCCTTCTTCAATTACATTCAGGCCACGAGAAGAGTCTACATACAACCAGCAAATAGTGTCGCACGTTTTGAACGACGATCGCTTTTGGTTAAGTTTAAACCATTCCTCATCGATTAATCCAAACTCAAACTTGACTCAACTCCGTTCATCAAGATTATTGCCGGACAAGCTTTCATTTTCCCAGTTCTCCAAAGTATTTTCATCACACTTCATTATGCAACACTACAAGTAGTTGATCGACATGTGGTCATCGGTTTTTAACCTCTACTTTCAATTTCCAATACGTGAACCAAAAATACGGAAAAGTCACTTCCGGTTTCCAAGACAAGTCCGAGTTTGATTGCGTAGAGCGGTGATTCGCATATTTAGAGCTCTAATATTCCACACAAAGTCAAAGAAAACCAATTGCGATATGAATGAAGAATCTCAAAAAGGCTCTGGTCATCTCGCTGAGTATTGTTATGCCTTTCATGGAGTTCGAAATTGGCATTAGCAATGTGGATAATGCATTGTGAGTAATGCGTTGTTTGTATTTTCATGTTAATTCTAATCTTCATGAAGGAGAGCATTTATTCCTCACTGTCCCAAACACAAAAAAAACAACGCAAAGAAAGACAGCAATAATCTTTGATCCAGTTCGTTTCCTCTTGTACTTCTCTCCCTAGTACCTGATCAAGCGAGGCAGACAACATTCCCTCTTATCCAACCTGTGTACATTTAAATTCTCGAAAAGAGCTTTGAGACAACATACACTCGAATCGTGTAGAGAAACACAAGTAAGTGTCTTAGTCATAACATTCAACGACCGTTCAACAATGAATGCTCGTCATTCTCACTGGTCTCACATACTACTACGCACAAACTATTTTGTGAATCATCAAATGATGATTGGACTTGGTCCTAAATAGCCTTTGCAAACAGTCCTTTTTGCCTTTTATTTCGGTTTGTCTGCAAATACACACGTTTCACTTTCCAAAAAATGTCTTCTGAATTACCAACACATCTCGAAAACAAGAATGGTCATCCTCTCGAAACGATCATACCATCCAAAACACCTGTGAATACCTCCTCCTCTTCAACTGCACATGATAGCCATCATGGTCAAGAAGCATCCTCTTCTCTCTTAACGGTAGGATATGGCCAAAATCATTCAAGTTTTGCAAGTTCTTCAAGTGGATTTTCCACTCAAAGCATGGATCCGTTATTGCCCAGCTCAAATGAAGGAGGTGAGTTGAACAACAACAACAACAGTAGTAGCAACACAAGTACCAGACCTACTACGGCTCTCACTGCTGCTAGCTTGTATGGATCAAGCGCTCCCTTGAATATACCTTTCAGAGATCATGACGATAGTGATTCTTGTGCCACCTCTCATAGTGGTGGTGGAGGTGGAGGTGGTTGTGAAACAGACAATGAAGAGAGTTCGAATCGAACACCTTACTCTCCTCAAATTCAATCCACCTCACTCAATCATCATGACCGTACGAATACAAAACTCACAGGCAAGACCACCTTCACTTCCAGTGTGACTCATATTGAATTAGAAACTATTCACAACAGTAATAAGAGCAATCATGGAGACTCTAAAAGTAATATCATGTCCTCAGCCACTTCTGGAAAATCACCCTCTCGTACTCAATCCAATACCAATTCTAAAACAAGTGGTAGTGAGCATGGTATTAGAATCAAGACATGTTGTGGAACGATTGAACTTTCATGTCTTAAAGTAGTGAATGTATTTTCCTTATTAGTGAATTTAGTGGCCTTTGTTGCATTGGGAATTATTATTGTCGTTAGTTATACAGGTGGACAAGCTTATAACGCTGTTTTAGATGGTCTCGACACAGATACTACTTATTATAGACAAATGATGATTTCGAGTGCTCGTTCGACTGCATTCTGTAACTTTACTCCTTCTGTTTCCAAAAACTATTCGATTGAGTATAACATGTATTATCAAAAGTTTATAGAAAATATCAATGTCATTCTCAAAGTGGTTCCAAAAGAATTGCAATATCCCGCTGTACATAATATAAGTCTTGCCGATTTGAGAACATCAAAGGCAATGACTGTGGAACGTATTGCATTGAATCAATCAGCATTGGGAAATTACCAAAGTGCAATGAATTTACTCGACTCAGACAATTACAAGTATTTTGTGGATGGTTACGATATTGAATTTCAGCCACTGGTTGATTTTTTGCATGCTTTGGATATGGAAAGAAAAAGTTTCTCTCTTCTCACAACTACATTGTCGTTGATTGTGATTTGTGTGTCTATTGCTATTGTCATACCAGTCGTGCTAAGTTCGATTGGCTTTTCGTTGAAGAGAGATTCAAGTAATTCAAAGAAGTTGAAACAATTGAAGGCCACACAACTCTCAGAAACCATGAAGGATAAAAAGTCAAGAGAACTCTTTAGAGCTCACTGTGCCTCGGAGTTTTCACTTGAAAATTTCATGCTCTTGGATAAGATTACAGATTACAAGGAGTACTCTGAGAGAAGCTTCCAAATACAAGAATACTTGTATGACAATGATCAAAGCGAAGAAACTGCATCAACCATTACATCTGCAAGCTCTTCTGAACAGCAACCAAAGAGAAAGAAGAAGAGGGGATTCACAGAGAAAGATTTGATGCAAATTGAAAAGAAAAAGTTTGAAATTGCATTTGAAATTTACTCAGAGTATTTAGACGTGCATGGAGACAAATCTGTCAACATTAACAAACAAGCCTCAGAGTCAGTCAAGGAACAATTAGACTATTATGCCACGGGCCAAAGCGAACACTTACCAGACCTATTGTTCGATTCAATTTACAACGAGATTTGTATTCTCATGTTGGATTCTCACCATAGATTCATAATGAATCAAGAGGCAAACAAACAGGCAAAGAAAGAGCAAATCAAAAAGAGGGAAAAAGCAAGGAAGCTCAAAATTTAACTAGTTAAATAGGGCAACATTAAAGTTTCATGTTCAATAATCAAGTATTTATTGTTGAACGGCGCTTGCGGTATTTGGGCGACCTGTTTGGTTGAGACTCTTTTTAAGAGCGAATTTCTCTCTCTTAAGATTGTTCTCCTTTTCTTTAAAGTTTAATTCATTAGCCACAAGATTCTCTTTCAGAGCAGCAATTTCATCTTGCAGAGTTGAAATCTTCTTTTTCAATAGTTTTTGGTCTGCAACTTTTGATCTATCTAAAACCTCAATCTTTCTTTCCAGTGACTCAATCACAGCATCTTTATCAGAGATTATGTTTTCTCGTTCGGTTGCCAGTTTTCTCAAATCATCAACGTCTTTCATGATCAAATCCACAACTGAAGCTGGGACAAACTCATTCTTTTGTTCGTCAGATTCTTCTTTGATCTGCTCTAACTTTTCTTTGATAATTTCTGGATTGCGTTTACAGTCTTTGAGTAATTTATCAACCTTAGTTTCTTTCAAAGCTAGTTCAATAGACTCATATCTTTGTCTCAAAGATTCAATCTTCTTATCTTGTACTTGAATCGTTTTCTCAAGAATGGCTTTTTGCTCTTGCAATTTTTTAACCTCGCTGTGTAAGAATCGTTTGTCTCCTTCTAATGTTTTGACAGGAACAACATCTTTTTCGATGACTAGCTTTGAAATTTCTTTATCCTTTTTAACAAAGGATCTCTCAGCTACCCTAATTTCTTGTTTCAATCGCTCATTTTCCTTGGTGACAGCTGCAATTTTCTTTTTATATTCTTCAAACTCTTCGGACGTGTTTTTGAGGGTCTCTACATGATTATTCAATTCTTCGAGGCTCCTTGTTTTCATTCTTGTAATTTCTTGCAGAGTTTTAATCTCCTTTTGAGCCTTTTCTAACTTCAAAAGTAACTCTGCATTTCTGCATTCAATTTCATATACCTTGTCGTGCTTGCCCTGTAATGTTGCCATTTGCTTTTCGATTGTTTCAATAGCTTTGTCCTTCTTCTCAATGGCTACATTTAAGGTACGAATCTCAGTTTCTAATGAGCTGATTTTTACGTTTTTAAGCTTGATTTCATTTTCTAGCCCCAGGATACGATCGAGAGCGTCTTCTTGAACAACGGTTCTACTCTTTGTGTCTGTTGTTTTTTGCCTTTGAAGAGAGGCGATAGCATTATGTTCCTCAAGTACTTTCTTCTCGGATTGAAGGGTTTTAATTTCTATTTCTTGTGCACGAGATCGTTCCTTAATCTTTTCAAAAACATCTTGGAGATTTTCAAGATCAAGTTGAGTTTTTTCAATGGATTGCTCTTTCTGTTTTACAACCTTTTCAAGGACTGATTTTTCGTTTGAAACAAGATCAAAGGCTTTTTGAAGATCTTTAAAGTCTTGTTCCAAACGAATGTACTTGGCATATAATTCTTGTGATGGAGATTGAACTGAGAAAGGAACTGCTCTTTTACTTGGTGTTCTGAGCTTGTCTTTTCTAAACATATCAGAGCTATTGAGGTCCAATGGAGGAACCACAGGCGCTAATGAAGAAGCCACTATTGGAGAGCTTGATTGTTCCGGAACATCCTCTGCTACAAACTCTTCATCTTCGGTTTTTTCCATAGGTGTTGTTGTTTTCTCCTCTTCATCAAGTGAGGCTCCTTCCATTCCTAATATTGTTGTTGTTAGAGATGATGGTTCGGTGGCTGACATGAAAATTTTTTTTCAATTACAATTTTAAATAAGGCGCCAATCCGATGCTGCTCTACCAAGCACAAATCATATTGAGAGATATCAAACCTGTGATTCAATGCTTCCATCCACTCTCATGTCCATTTGCTTGATATGGCTCCAAAAAACCTCGAAATATTATTTGGTTATCGTCTTCATAGCACATTGAACTCGTAGAGATGCTACTACAGCGGTTATTGGAGTGGTTGATAGCCTCAACTGCTGATTCACTGGTTGTTGATACATCAATGATATTATGACTAGTCGATGAGTCAACAAGACTAGTGGTGTGATGCATCATGCGTGGGTTGTTGTTCTCCGTATTATTATGAGGATGATGATGCGAGGAGAGATGTCTCTTATAGATCCACCTTGATCCGTAACCTTCATGATTTCTCACTTCAATACAAGGTACATTGTGTGGAAGGGTATGGCTATTAATGAAGGTTGCTTCATCAAGAATCTTGGAAAGAATTGAAAGTGCTGTTTTGTTTTTCTGTTGTGCATTTCCTTTGAGGATGTTCGAGCCTCCCCACCACTTGTCTGTTTCACTTCGATGACAATGTTTTGCAAGAGCTCTTGCACCTACGGTCAGACCACTACTTGGTTCCAAGACACGACAAAATGCAGTAACGAGTGCAGAATAGGTTGGAATAAGATATCGAATACTTCCAACGGTTTTTCTCATTCGTAAACATGTTTGAATTCCTCTCAAGCCCATATCCCTGATAATTGAATGGACCATTTCTTGAATGTGTGGTATTTCTTGATCCATCGCTTGTTTCAGTGCTAGTATTCTGTTCGTAAAGGTTTCTTCAAACATTGAATAATAGTGCCAATCGTCTTCTAGCAAAGTGAATTTTTGAAATTGAATTGGAAATTGGTTTTGTTCCATCCACAAGATCCAAATAAATGCAATCTATTTGTTTTTAATTAATATAAATATTGATTAAAACGTTAATAAATAAATATATCATGATGCAATGTAACAGTATTATTGATCATACCTCTTCAAATAAGTTTGAAAAACTCCTTGTCGGATATCCAATCATAATTTTTCTAATACACCCTTTAGATTCGTCATGTTGATCAAAATATCGAACATTGTTTATAAGCTCTTGAATGTCCAAATTCTTGTCTGTTTGATGATCGTCAACGGATGTGAAATTATTCACACCGAAACAACTCTTCAAATAATTTAATGTTATTGGAATGGGTGTCGGATCCATGTTTAAATGTTGGGAAATTGGTGTAGAATGATTTAAATATTTAAGATGAACCCATTCCATCCACTCACTACTCCTTTCCGATAAGATATAATTTGTGAATGAACATTGAATATAATTTACAAGCTTATGGAATCGCTCACAGATCACAGACATTTTTAAAGTGATTACAAAAGCTTGTAAACCACATCCTCTTTGACCTGTCGTACCACAGGGGCATCATGAGCAGTACAATTCAAAGCCTCTTCCTTCTGGCACAGTCACAGGGTTTGCAAAGTTTTGGGCAATGCACTCACCGCAATAATTCTCATTGTCTTATTGTACTTTGGATTGAGCAGCTGGATGTAAATTTGATGAAATACCTTGTTAGTTTGACGATTGGATTAAATTAATTTAACAAAACGAATAAAATAATAAAAAAAGTAAACATGGAAATTGAGACCTTGCGATCCAGATAACATCGGTGGGTATTATTTAGACCAATTTCTCCAATTGTATACATTCAGTTTTAACTCAAAAAACATAGACCCAATTATCTTATTGCCAATACAAACACTTCTTGTTAAGGTCAATCTCCAGCCAAGTACATTGCTTGCTGCTCTGCGGAGTGAGTTTGTGCGGAATACCGTGTGCAGATGAAAAATCTCATCCACTCGAGATTGCTTGTGTAGTAATCTCCATGCGACCTCAACAATATTTTGTGCGTCCGTCTGAAAACATCAAACACAAAAACAGACGCAGTCCAATCACAAAAAATTGATTCTTTCACGTAAACACATTCTTTCTGTATCACCATCATGAACATCTCAGATGCTATTCTCACCTATCTGAACGAGAACAAACACACGTGCGATGCTGAAACAATGGTGAATAACATTCACACCATGGTTCTGCGATGGCAACAAGAACAGCAACAATTCATGAACAATCATTTCTCTACTCCAACGACTGAGAACCCTGCTCTTCCCCAAACGATCCATAACAGCAGCAGCTTACTCCCTTCACGAACTGCTGCTGACATGCTCGTGGCCGTGCCATCACAACAACCACAACTCGCTAGCCCAACAACCAACCAAACAGCAACCACAGAATCCTTGTGGATGATGAATGGTAATCAACCAACACCGCCCCTGTCGACGCTCCACCAACCACCGATCACTGCGGCCAACAACCAATCGTTGCACGGCTCTGCTTACAACACTCATCACAACACGACACGGCAACAACAAGGATGCAGCAGCAATACTGCCCCACACGAACAACAACAATCAGTCATGAAAATCTCATCGACCGCTACGGCCCATCCTCAATCCCTCAAATCGTCTAGCGTTACAAAGCCTTCTCATATGACCACAGAAGCGCAAACTATTAACTCGTCGTCGGGGAACATTGCTACAAATCATCATCATACAAACACAATTTCAAGTCAAGACATTACCTTATTCATAAAACCTGCTCGTAAGACAGCCAAGTATTTCCTCATGTACATCCCTCCTAAATTGTATTGTAGTCCTTACAAGTATGATCTCATGCTTCGAGTTCCAACTCACATCAATGATTCCTATGACTTTATATTTACTCTTCGTGATGCAGAAACCGGAGAGAAGATTACAAAGAATAATAAGGGAGTTGAAGCCTATTGTATTGAACGAACTAAAACTCAAAGAAAGAATTACCTTAAACCTGGTTTTTCAAATGCTACATTCCGTTTGAACTTTTCAGTATGTAGCTTCCACAATGGCAGAAAGCCGTTCATTCTAACCATTCATCTCCGAAGCAAATCCTTGATGCATTGCATGATGAATACAGGTGGCGAGATGGAGGATGATCAATTGCTCTTAACGAGTGAACCTTTCTCTATTTTTGCAAGAAAAGCAGGAACAAGAGGTCAATCCACCGATGATGATTGGGGAGTAGTGGCTCAACAAGGAGGAGGAGGAGACTCATCCGAACCACACGTAGGCTCAAGTACTGAGGACGAGGAAGTAAAAACACCTAAAAAGAAGAAGGTACCTTCATCATTGACAAAGAGAAAGAGAGGTTCAGACCATGATGAGGCTAGAAGTGAACAACGAATGACACTCACTACCAAATCATCAAAAAAGACTAAGAGATCTTCATCTAAGGTAGAAATCACTCACACTGAGAATAGCCATGCGAGCAGTAGTAGCACTAGCAGCACTAGCAGCGCAAGTTCATATTCCGATGATCATCAAGCAAATCATGATCATCATCCATTGGCCAATTTTAATACTCAACAATTGACCACAGTGAATATTGCAACAGAGTTTGATCAACTTTCTGAACCACCATCATCACAACAACCACAGCAAGAAGTACAGAACAACACTTCCTTTAACAACTTGTTTGAAACCGATCAATGGTCTCAGCTCTTTGAAAACAGTGCTCTCTCACCTGACATTGCTCCGTTCTTGGAAGAAGAGATTGTGTCATGCCAAAAGCAACCACAACCACAATCAGCCATCTATGAGCAGTTTGGTAGAGATTCCATGATACAAGAGCAGCAACAACCCGCTGTAGATCTAACCATGGCGCTGTATCAAGAGCTGTTGAAGCAATTCAACCGAAATACTTCTCAATTACCTTCTTTCATTGCTCAACCTAAGCCTGAAGCGAACCAAAAAATCTGGTCTCAACAAATTCAACAACCTCAATATCAACAACAAACGTTGCAGAACACAACAACCGTTGATCCTCTTGATTTGGGAAGGCTGTTGCGAAATAATAACAACGTTTCATTAAGTACCAATGTACAGCCATCTCACAACACAAACAATAATTTGTTGTTGACCATTGATGAGTCTTTGTACACAAAGCTGTTTGGAAACAACTACAATCCAAACCATTACTTTTTTAACAATTAAACACTTGTAAATTATGAAAACGTCTTTTATGATAAATATTTTTCAAACCATTCTGAATAGGATTATTCTGTGTTGTCTCGTTCTACAAGTTCAGCTTTTTCTCGAGCAGTTCCACCTCGTTTGTTGATAGCAATATTGTCCTCATCGTTGTCATCTTCATCGTCGACAATGTAATTCTTCTTTACATTTTTCAGTTCATAATTATCATCATCTCCCAAATCCACATAAGTGTTTGTGTTTCTGCCAATTGCTGCTTCTCTATAACCCTTTTGAGATGTTGTCACTGCTCTGTATTGTAGATAAAGATAGATGGAAAGGAAGGCAAGAGCAGGAATACAAATGATGGCAAGTAATCCAAACGCAATGGACAAGTTCGAATAAGTTTCAACCCTTTCAGCCAAATAAGCATATGGAATGAAAGAATAGGAGGAGCATCCTGTCGATAATTCAAAGTTACCAGTCATGACAATGGCATAAGGTTGAGGTCCTTTGGTAACAGCATTACCTCTCACGACAATGTTATAAAGACCTACTGGGTCTAATTTGTCCAATTCAACTTGCTCCACATTATTCAGTTGATCTGGTTCTGCTCTTGTTTGCTTCACTGATGATTTTCCTCCATTTCCAAATAATTTATCACCTTTTGGTGTGATCACTACTAAATCCAAATCATTGATCAGGTGAATCTTGGCAGCAGGTGAGCTTGGAGGATCAGTCCAAACCACTGTAACCTTTAAAGGATTATCACCTTGAGATTTAACATTTAAACAATATTGATGAGTTTGGCCAGTAGTCAATTGAGAATCCACTCGATTTGGTACATAAAGTCCCATACTCTTATCCATAACATTGCTCAAATCAATGTGGCCAAAACCTTGCATGTAGGTGCTTTGAAGTGAAAAAGTATGACCCTCTTGATATTGAAGTGGCCAATATTGATGTTTTGAGAGAAGGTGAACGTATCCAGTTAATGGCTTTGAAGAGTGAATCAAAGTAGCTTTTACAAGTGCAGCACTTGGATTGAATCCTTGACTTGGATTCTTACTTCCTGTGAGATAACCCTCTTGGTAGAATTGACGTACTAAGGCAGCAGCTCCTGCAGCTAGTGGAGCAGCCATGCTTGTTCCTTCGTGATAAACCATTTGATCTCTAATGTTTGTTTGTGTACCACACTTTTTAGATTCTGTAGTTCCAGCAGAAAGGGAAGAAAGAATTTTCTCTCCAACAGTGACGACTATTTTCAAAAGTATGAGAATAGTGTTGGGTCATGTAATATTGAGCATGACATGTTGTCGAATCACAAAAAAATACCTTGAATCAAATAATACACTCCCGAATATTAACTTACCATCTGGCTTAATTCGTCCATCAAGAGTAGGACCTCTTGCTGTGAAAACTGCAAGATTTTCCTGACTATAGTATTCTGGATGTTTTTGCATTTCAAGCCCAATACATTGTGGACAACATCTGAACCCAATGGTCAAAAATGGAGAAAAATCTTGAACACCACAACATTCAGTTGAAACTGTCTTGCAAGAAGTGGCACAACAATCGTTTTCAGATTGGAAATTTTTTGCTTTCTCACACTTGTCTGGATCATAGAGATCACTCGCCTTGAGACAGAATTTTTGATAAAGTTCAATCCTTAGTCTGTCAATGATTAATTGAGTCGAAGTAATATTGAGACTTTGTTGGAAGCTCTGAAGTGTACTCAAAGAGGCTCCAATGGATAAAGTATTTTTGGCTTCTGCTTCACTAGTCAGAGAGGCGTATCCAAAAACACCACCACTGTTACCTGCAGCAAAGACTGGAAGGAAATCCTTCTTTTCCCATGCGAATTGATCAATTTCTCTCGAGTTTGTAGAATAACCAAAGCCAAAGTCTTTGAAAAATCCTGTTCCCCAAGAACTACTCACAACCTTTGCTCCATTTTGATAGAAATATGGGAAATAAGAAGCATACAGATCTAAAGGTAAGTACACGACACCAAACTTCTTTGGACACTTCTTTCCATCCTTCATATCACATTCACAAAGGGTGTCAGAAGGACAAGAGCATCCATCATCACTGTCACAACCAGCTACAAGTTATGATAATGCTAAAGCAATTATCGATAAAGCTGCAACTTACCATCAAGGAATGCAAGCTTGGCATCCTTAGCAAGGGCGTCATGGTCTTTCAAATCTGCAGGAATTGCACTTGGATGAGTGCTTCCAGCCGCAATACCAGCTTTACAGATGTCAATTTGTTCCATAAATCAATTTGAATTGCATCAAACAATTATTGCATTACTTACTGACGTGTGTTCCATGTCCCATTGGAGAATCAAGAGCGTCCATGTAAGTCCAAAATGACGCAAATTTTCTGTGATTAACATTTTGCACAGAGTCACGTAAATTTCTTTGGAAAGGAGGTTTTGATTTGTCATCATAGAAAAAACAATGATAATAATCGACACCTGTGTCACCAACACCAATAACTTGTCCAGAACCTGTAAGTCCCATACCCCAAATTGGTTTGTCAGTTGGCTTCTTATAGCTCTGAACCAAAGCATTGGAATATCTGCCATGAATAATGGTTGGTGTCTTAATTTCCACCCAATGAACTAGACCATGTTCTTTTAGTTTTTCTGCCAATTTCAAAGCGTGTTGATGTCCATTAACGCCAATAGCAATTTTTTCATTAGATACAGCCTTAACGCTTACATTGTCGTCCTCAGAATTTTCCTTAACAAGTTTCATCAGAGGAGAATTGACATTGGAAATTTCATTCAACTCTAATTCTTCCTTAGATTCATGCTTTGCCATCGTAACCATTATAACAAAGTGTACATCTTTTCCTTTATCCTCATTTGATAGTAATTTTCTAGTGAGATATCTGAATGCATCATCGTAAGGTAAATCTCCTCTCATCACTCGCTCAACGACAACGGTTTTATCCAAATGCACTTCCAAAACATCTCGTGGTACAGATTTATGATCCCTATCGACCAAACCAATCCAACAAACCTCCTCGCTAGTACCAATACTACTAAACCATCCATTGCTATTACTACTCATCTCACGATTCAAATACTCCTTTAATCTCAACACATTCTTCTCGGAGCCACTGATCATAAAGGTTCTCTGAGGGAGATAGTGTCCGAGACGAACCGTAAATTTTTTGGCTTGTTCTTGGAGCCAATGAAATTCTTCTTTCGAGTGGCACCCGTCTTTGGAGTGTTGATGTGTTTCAGCAATGCGATCATAAAAGTGTTTATGAAAGTGCAAGAAAAATGTCTTGATGTCATTCCCTTCTGTTGTGGCCGTCGTTGCAAGAGTAGTTGTCATGTCATGAGTTTCAGAATTTTGACTTGTTGTTGATGTAGAATAGAATGGACTCATCATGAATTGAAATAATTTAACAAGAGACGAAGTAGACATGCCGCCATTCTCCATCATCATGGAAGATGAAACCATGGTTGAAAAGTGATCACGAGTAGTTCGGGTATGAATCGTATGTCCACTTCTGAGATGAATTGAGTTGTAATGACGATCAATTTCTTGTTGTTTTTGAATGGACAGTTTATGATTGCTTGTTGTGGTCAAATTTGATGGTACAAAATTCTCATGCATGAGAAGTGTCATGAGAAGAAGAGAGCATGTGGCGACAAGCACTCCACTCATGACAAGCAATGTTCTGTTTGGCACACATTTTGACTTGAATGTTTGAATCCGATCATCACCATCCACTGCAATTATTGTTGTGGCCTGGTTTGTTTCAGACATTTTTTTTTGTTTTGAAGTCACCTGTCGATCTGTAAATGACTTGACAGAAGATGAACTCTTGTTTGTGAGGCGGTGTTGTAAAGTTCTCTGATAAGGTTTCCCAATATTATACCACAATTTATTATCTACAAACGTCACTGAATATCAATCTTGTATGCACGTTCATCGTTGTGGATAACTGGGCTGTACATGATCAAATGGAAGCTTGTTGTTGTATTTCCGTTTTTTGTTGTTACTTTCGTTTGTGACATCAACGTAGTTGCTGTAGTTGTCAAAACTTCGTTTGAAGGAAGACCCATTATCGAAATTGTAGTAATTTGAATGGTCAGAACCACTGTTGCCATTGGAAGGATATACAGTTGCTGATTGTTGGATAGTGTTTGTGGTATTCTCATGAACACCATAAGGGTTGACATTAGGATAATATTGATGACTAGTGTAAGGATTGCCAGAGAGTGAATTTGTGTTGCAGACTGTAGTCGATGGTGAAGGATAGTATATCGTGTTAGGTTGGTTGGAATAATCTCGGGTATAAGTATCATTCGAGTATCTGTGATAATGTCGTTCGTTTGAGTTTTTGTTGTAATTTCTTGAGAAATAGTTTCCTCTTCGATTGATATGTTCTCTCCTATTTCTATCATCTTTCCTCTTCTCGCTCTCTTGTATGTGTTTTAATGTTTCTTTTTCTGCTTCCTCTTGAAGCAAGCACGATGACTCTAAATCCTCTGATAAATCCAATTCCTCGATCCCGTCTTCTATCACAAACCAAGATGTGTTTAAAAATGAATTGATATTTGAGGTATTTTTGATAGAATTCGTTTCACTGGTTGAAAAATATTGAGGATATTTAGTTGGGTTAGATTCATGTTGTTTTTTCAATTGTTCCATATCATCTGTTGATATTATCTTCTTGTCATCATAATTAATTAAATTGTCCTCCAAATATGGTCCACCACTTAAACTCGGCTGAGATGGTATTTTGTTCATTAAATTTTCAACCATACTGATGGCCTTTTCTCCATGGACTGCAACGAATATATTTGAAGTTTGATTAAATTGTCTTGCTTTTTCTTTCTGGAGCTTCTCTTCTCTCAACCTCTCAAGCCTTTCTTGTTCAGTTTCAACTCCAAGCTCATATTTTTGTTTAGAACTTGATTGTATTAAAATTTCAATAAACCAAAGAACAAGTGCTGATGTTTCAAGACCTAAAATAGGCTCAACTTTTTGAACAATTTCCGATTGACGTTTCCCGCTATTTATCAATACAAATAAATAATTCTGTGTCATCAATTACGTTTTTCATTGTTTCATGTTCTTGTGATGTATCACGTTGCAATGTTGTTATCAAACATACTGGTAATAATTGTTTTAATTTTGTTTTTCGGGATTCATCCAACATGTTCATAGTATCAATTTTATCCACCAATAACTTTTTACATATTCTATTTGATAGTCATTCAATTGTATACAGTGTTTTGAAGCATCTAACATTTTACCTGCTTTCGTTGATGATAAAAAAGCAAGTGTATTTTTGAATTTTTTTTAAAATCAACAAGTATAAAATATTGAATGTTTATATTAATAAGACAAATCAAATGCAAGCTCATTTCTACTTTAGTGATTGTAACTGAGCTTGAAGAACGGTCAATACAATGAAGTGATTATTCTGACATCATCATGCTGTGTCGTTGTTTCTTTTTCGTTTGAAGTGAACTTTTGTCCATTCACAAAAAAATGCCAGCACTTCTCCACGTGAAAATTCTTGAAGGTCGCGACCTATTAGCCAAAGACGTGACTGGCTCGAGTGATCCGTATGTGGTCGTGAAACTTGGTTCTACAACAAAGAAGACCAAAGTCAAGTATGTTTGATTCATGGAGTGTATGGAAATTTGTTAAATCTTGTATCAATTTTTGTGTGATCTCAACAACGGTGTCATGATGTGATATATCAACATCAATAATTAGAAAGCAAACACTACATCCTGTCTGGACGATGAAGAATTCGATCTTCCAGTGAGTGATCCACTCAAAGAAATGATTGTCTTTGACGTGTATGACAAAGATCTCTTGACTCAAGATGATCTTTTAGGATATTGTTCAGTTCCTTTGAATACACTTCGTAAAGGAGTGAAAGAGAAATTGACACTCACATTGATGGGTGTAGAAAGAGGCTCTCTCATCGTTGAACTATTCACCAATGATTTTGGTCGTGGCTCTTCCGAAGAAGATTCTCATATCATTTATGATTTGCATGGAAACAAGTTTATTCACTCTGAAATGATTCACAAGAGTCATGATATCATGAATAACAACCATGGAGAGAAGAAGACGAACAATAATACAAGTAGTTGTGGTAGTAATAGTAATAATAGTACTGGTGCGGGTACTGATACTAATAGTCATGGAACAACAAGTATCAATGGTAGCAGTATTGAACAAGTCATTGTCTCATCATCCAGTCCATCAACAACAGCAACAACAACAACACCACCACAAATCACACCAATGGGTATTCCATCTGCAACCATGACCACTCCTCCACCCACCATGTGGGTGCATCATACAGTACTGACAACGGTTACCACAACCACCTTTGTACCATTGACTGCTTCATCCACCACGATCGTTGCCATGGACAATGCAATTGCTGATACTAGTTGTACTACGACTGGTATTGTACCTTTTGTGAGCTCATCATCATTCTCTCAAGGTATGGAAGACATGCAGCACTCCGACATTCAACACTCTTTATTATCCATTCCAGACGAAGTACTAGGATTGATTTTATCCTTCTCAACCATGACAGATGGTGCAAAATGGAGATTTGTAAGCAAGTTATGGAATCACTTGTTAAAGTGCATGTCTTTTCAAGATTCACTTTGTATGATGAATTGAATTTGTCCAATACTCAAGTCATTGATGAACTTAAGAGTAAGAATGTTTCAGAGTTTTTATTGAGAAGAGGACATGTTGCAATTTCATTAGATGACACCTCTAAGGTGTTGGTATTTGGTGGTTATGGAGGTGGTCGACATCACAATGATTTATTTGAAATTGATATTGATTCTAATACTGTGACTTGTAGAGCATGTGATCAAAATGATGATGAACATGTAGATTATGAAGATATCATAATGGGAAGATCTTTCTGTCCAGTTGTTAAGATTGCAACAAATAGATATCTCATTCATGGAGGTTATTGCAATTACACAAGTGATGGTAACCCAAATTTGAGTGATGCATGGATTCTTGACACGAGTGATGTCAATAATCATCAATACAAATTCACAAAATTTAAACAACAAGGACAAGTACCTCCAGCCGTAGAAAGTCATTCTCTTGTGTATTATAATGGACATGTCATTCTATATGGAGGAAGTAGTGTGTTGGATGGAGATGATTTAGGTCAGAAATATAGTGATGTCTATGTACTCAATATTGAGACTGGACAGGTAAGTATGGTGTTGTGAAATAGTTCATCTTCCATAATAATATTAATAATAATGACAATAATATTATTATGCCATATTATTTTGTGAAACTCATTCTCTCAATTTTTTAGTGGAGTAAATTGAGAATGGATGAAAGTATTGACAAGCATCCAGGAGCTCTCACAGGTCATTCATGTCACATGATTGAAAATACCAATCAAATGATTCTCTATGGTGGTTATAATCGAAATGAAGAGACTAATAATAATATTTGGATTTTACATATTGTTCTTCCAGATGAAACTCGTTTCTTTAAAGAATATAGTTATTGGGAACAAGTAACACTCTCTCCTCATAATACATTCCTTCCTCACTGCACATTGTATCATCGCTCTGTACTCGTTGAGAACAAGAAATTATTTGTTTATGGAGGTTCTAGAGATTGGAACAATCAACAGTTGAGCAACCAATTTGTTGTTTTTGATTTGGAAAAGAAGATTTGGAAGAGGATTGATGATGACAAGGAATACTTTTGTTGTAAAACAAATCGTGAAAGTGGAGCGCTACTGAGCTTGTACGGTCATACACTGACTTATTTACCACAGAGTAAGAAATTTGTAGCAACAGGAGGAACAAGCTTTGAATGCAGTTCCGATAATTACAAATCTCTTGCTGAATTTGTGGGTGTATTTCATCAATTATTGCAATAAAGTATGTGCGAGAGTGTTTGTATGGTTTGAGGGTATGGCCCTCCATTCCTTCAATTATGTTCCATGCAGTTATTAGTCGTTGGACGTCCTTGCAACAGAATGGAAACGTTCCAAAGAAATACAACTTGCGGTCCCCAATCTGATTGAAGAAAATTGTTTCGGATCGAAAAAGTTGCCTTGTTGGTCGTTAAAAGAAAAATTTCTCTCCTCAATATTTTTCGATCCTTTACCGTTTCGAAAAGTGTGTTGTAAACTTATCCTGTCGTTACAAAAAAAACAGTCAGGCGTTTTTCCCGCCAATAGAAATTTGAGCCGTTTCACATTTTGACGTACAACATAAATCTCTCCACTTTACTCGTCAAAACAACACAAAAAAATAACTCAATAATCTCATCATACTCGCAACAACAAAATGGTCAAGAAGACAGACAAGAAGGACGTGAAAGCTGATCACTGGACTCAACGTAGAAGCAAGGATGTGGATAAAACCAAACGTTCATGCGTTGAACCAACTAAAATTGATGAGTCCAACATTATCAGCACACCAAGACCAAGAAAGAATATTGACTACAAAGCCGTTCAATTGAAGGGAGAAGTCAAGATGGTGAAGAGAAACACTGCTAACACCTACGACAAGAGAAGTACGACCAAGATTGAAAAGAAGAAGAGATCGGCTGCCGGTACAAAGAAGACTACCAAAAAGAAGGAGGAAAAGAAGACTGAGGAAAAGAAGGAATAATTCTTTCTAAAATTCTCAACATTTAATTCCAAAGCAAATAATCATCACAGCTGATAATTGTAAACACTAATTGTTGCGGTCTACTTGGAAGTCGAGTAGATCAGCATGTTTGTGTTTGTACTCTAAATCATTTAACTTATTAAAATCTAGGCCTCACAAATTCTGTTTTATTTCTGTCTTCCTCCGAGTCGGTGTCTTCGCTATTCTCGTCTTCATGATGCTCTTCAGATTTGTCTTCATTAGAAGCCGAAAGGGTGTCTTCAAAATCTTCAACTTCCTCCTCTTCATCTTCGGAAGCTCTTGCAGAATAGCTCCAATCCCGTGTGGACACTTTGATGCGATCTCCTTGTGCAATAAAACCTGGTACCTTTACTGTGAGCCCATTGTCCAGAACGGCATTCTTTGTCACTGGAGAATGTCTATCATTGGGAATACCACTCACAACGTCGTCTGTCTTTTCAACTGTTGCAAAGAGCGAGGTTGGGAACATTACTTTGATGGCCGTGTTTGTCTCTTCATCAATACCAATAATTATCTTTTTCAAGAAGCCTCCTTTCATAATTTGTATCATCTCATTTGTGAAAATAGATTTTGGAGCAATATATTCAGTTCCATCTTTCATATCTTCAAAAACAAATCCCTTATTGGTCTCTGAGGAATAAGTGACATCCTTTGTGGAGTATTCACACAAATCCAACGACTCTCCTCCTCTGCACTTTTTACTCATTTTCTTTCCTGATAATAAATCCACAGTTTCAAAGGTTACAATAGCATTAGAACGAGCTCGTTTTGCAAAAACATAACGTTCGACTTGAAGATACTTGTTGGCACCATCTTTAATAATGTCTCCTCTTGAAATTTTGTTTACATCTGTTTTTACATTTCTTATAGTTTGCAAAGAACAAGAGTTTATGAGAGAAATTGCAGTGTTTGTTCTTGTTCGGAACGTGAGTGAGCGAAAACAAGCACTTGAATTGAGTCCACGGAAAAGTCTCGATGATGAAGAAGAGAACATTTTTTAAAGATAAATTTTGTTGCCAATAAATAACAGTTTTACTTGTACTTGTTCAATCCTTCATAAGAGTACCATTCAGGAGCCATTTGAGTGAGCAAATCAACGTATTGTTGCATAGCGTCCTCCTTGCTCATTCCCTTGACCTTGTTCCAGGCGTCCCATTTGGCACGAGCAACGAATTGAATAGCGTATGGTTGTGATCCTTTGACATCTCCTTCGGTAACTTGCTTATAGAAAGCATAGAAGAGAAGTCTATCATCATCGGTTAATTCCTTGTTTGAATTCTATTAATTTTGGTACGAGTAAATCAAAAGAACAAGATCACGAATTTTGAAAAATATCGGTGATGAAAAGATCATGAACACGGTTTGTAGAACAAAAATTAAAGAGCAGGAAAGTAATGAAATGTTTCCTTGCAATGATTTCTAAATCAATAAATCATACTTACACCATACTGATCTTTGGCCATACCATCCTGGACATATTTGACTGCCAAGTTGAATTTCTTCTCAAGCTCTGTAGACATTTTTTGTTGTGATGAGGACGGAAGGGTGATGAACGTTTTCTATGAAAAAATGAAATCCCGAAGTGATGAAAGAACTTTGCATAGGAATGCTGCAGGAGGAGATGGTATTTCGTTGATATTAAGTCCTTCATCATCTCCATCACTCACTATCAATGAAGACGGAGTTGTAATACCACAGGAAGAACCTTCTACTCAGCAACAATTAATATCATCACTCCGATCCCAAAGATTAAGCGATACATATCCCCTCCGATCTCAACTTGCAGTCCAAACAAAGCCTGCAATGACCAGAATTTATCAGTCTATTATTTCTAATTTATTTATTGATCCAATTGTTACTTTCCTATTTCCTCGAGTTTTAGACAATCGATTACAAAATTTACCAATCATTAATTTATTCTTTAAGCCAACCACACAGGTCCAATTACTGTGTGCTTGGACTTGTGAGGAGGGACATATTTGTAAACATACTCATGGCCATACTGGAAAGCATGAATGTATTTTTGGTCATGTCGAGGGCGAACCAATTGCAAAGTGTGGAAAGATTTGTGACTGCCGATTTTGTGAAGCACCATGTGTGTTAAAACCAAATCATTCTGGAACCCATGCATGTCATTTTAGGCACGCTCTTAGAGACATACCAACAAATAGACGAGAACAAGAGGCGTTCAGAGATGAGAAAGCAATTGGTGGATATATGAGCGAATTGGCTTTTATTTCCGGTGAAGATATGAAGTATTCACACATTCCTACAACCTTGAATGATGAGGACGAACACTGGTGGAGTGAAAAATAATTATTAGTTTTGAAGCTCCAAACTACAAACACTTCCTGTAACTGTCACATAGAATAATTTGTTGTTTGGAAGGGCCCTAATTTTGAGAGCTAATTCTTTTGTTTGATACCTTTGTTTTTCAACAACTGAAATGGTATTAGGATTCTGAGAAATGCTAGTAGCTGGATATTTGATTTGCCAAATTATTAATTGATGATTTCTGTCCATGCTTGCAATAGTATTGGGATTAATAAATTGACAAGTTGCACAATTCAACGGTTGCAGCTGAGATGTCAAATTGTACAAGTACAATAATTTTCCTTCTTGTACTGTAAAAAACAAAAGCCCATCATATCTATCGGTAATTGCAATTAAGCCATTGCTCACACTAACACTATTGACAAAGTTTCGAACATTGGCCTGATCTATCAATTTCATAACACCGTCGCTAGCAACTTCAAACAATCCTAACCGATCTCCATATCCTGCTACAAAGTACTGACTGTTTAATTGGCTCAAACAGTAAACCATGTATGGCAATTCCATTGAGGCAACATGGGAACATGTATATTTGTTATTTGATGTTGCCATTTTCAATAAATGTATGTTTCCTAACGATGATCTTGTTGGATCTGTATTCATAACAATTGGATTGACCTTTCTCTGGATGTGCTTCGATCCAACTACAATATACTTGATTTTCTTATTTATGTCTTCCTCATTTGCGCTATGCCATGGCATGACTGAATAAATTTGTTCTGATTGAAAATGATGTATAGTCATCAGGTCGTTTGCTTCATTCATAATTTGAAGCTTGCCATAATTACTACTAACAACAAGTAATAAATTTTCTTCTAGAGCTACAACTCGTTGATAATCACCAACTGCAATTTCTGTTACGCTTGGTTGAAAGCTTTCAGGTTCTATAATAATGATTTTGATCTTGTTGTCTCCAGTCAAACAAAGAAGAGAACTTTCAAAGCCTAGATTAAAATTCTGCATGGAAAGGATTTGTTCATGAATAATTAAATTAGAAATATTAAATTCGTGTGGTGCGAGTGTAATGAAATAGCTGAGATTGGAGGTTGCAATCAATGAATCATCATGATACGATTTGTGTAATTGGACTGGATAATTTCCGAGCTTGTACTTTCGGATCAAGCGAGATGAATCAAAGCACAAGATATTTCCATCTCTCAATCCGATGAATAGCATGTCTTTTACCATGAGAATAGACTCTGTAATATTTGTATCTATACAATATTCGTTAATATCCAATGTGTTTGTAATTATGGCATGAGTGGATGAAAGAGAATAGACAAGTCCCGAATAGGTTGAAACAATGAGCTCGCCATCTCTATAGGCATATATACTTGAAATATCATTGTCCACAGCTATAGAGAACTTTTCATTGATATTTCCATCTTCAGAAACAAGGTATCCAGTGACTTTGTTTTCAAAGCTTTGGTAAATCATATTGTTATAACTGGTTGCTAAACTTTTGGATGAAGTCACAGTACCCAAGAGTTGAGTCATTTCATGATTCATAATTCTTGTTTCTTTGGGTGTAACTTGCAGAATGAAACGATCAAGTATTTCAGAAGCATACAGAGTCGAATCGTTCAAATTGAAAGCTTGTTGTGTTGAATAGTCTTCAATGGAGTCTTCCTGAACTCTTAGTACTTTGCTCTGATTGAAGAAACTCAAAATAATATACTTGTCAGAGCCATCATTGATAGTGAATAATTTGTCTAATCCCTCATATGATTCATCAGTGAGACTCGAGGTACGGCAAGAAATACCCTTCTTCACACTGGTTAAGGCTGTTGGTGATGCAAGAATATATTCATCATCTCTCTTCTCAAAGTCAACTACACGTGAAATGTTAGAGAGTAATTTGATGGGATTATTTGATTCACTGTTTAGGGGAAAATAATACACATTGCTTGCACAACAGTAACCAATCATAAAATTATTACTTGATGGAACACAAATGTGATCTATATGAGAATTTTCAAAGCGCAGAGAAGGTGCTTGATATTCGACCATTGTATAGATATCTCCGTGTTCAGTACAGAAATGGCATGAATTTCCATTGACACACAGATCTGATATTAATTGTCCTTTGGTGTTCACAACAATTGCCCTATCAATTTTGATGATATCGAGGTACAACAAAGTAGAGTCATCAGTGACAGCAATCACATGATCATTGTCGATGGGATGAAGGGAAATCAGATCTTTTTGCATTTTTGTTTTCTTGGAGGACACTAAGTTATAACTTGAATTAAATTCTAATCTATATAAACATCCGTTATTCAAGTACAAATAAATAATATTATTTAAAGAACAGCTGGACAAGTGAACTCCATTGATTCGAATGAAACTACATCAAAAGTGTCAGTATTAACAAATCGCATTTCATTCTGTAAATACATCACTACAATAGTGTTATCATTTAAGCTTAAAAGTTTCACAGGTGGATGGCTGTTAGAGGAACTAGATCGATTATTACTGAGTTCCTTCCATGTAGAGCATGTGATAGAGCCATCTTCTTGAAATATAAGTGTAGTGATTAATATTGTTCCATCTAAACAGAGCACGAAAATAGTATTTTTTGAAAGGAGAAAGTCAATGATTTGCTTTCCATCAAGACTTGGCATGGAACAACATTTGGACAAATGTTTTTCTTCTTCAAAAAGTAAAAAGCATTCTAAAGAGTATTCTTTTGCGATCAACACATAGATATCTTCATTTTGCTCAAAGAGAGCAATACGTAAAATACTATTCGATTGAATTTCGGGAAGGATTGATCCGCTGTTTGGAGCAAGAATGGGAGAATCATCCATTTTTTTAAAAATTATTTATTATTCGATCAAAATTGTTCGTTCTTTTGTTTTCATAATTTCTTTAGTTCCACACAGCTGTTTTTTCACAATCTTGTTATTCACATTAAACAGCACTATCAACAGAAAATTCAAACCTGTTCATGCCAATCAATTTACAAGGATACGGAATTTAACTTTTTTTAAAAAAAACATTAAAAATGAAAGCCACTCAAGCCTTCCAAAAGGCTTACCATTTCCTTCCGATTCACAATTACAACTTGTCCCGACAACAAGCCAAATCTTTTCTCGTGATACTTAAGGAGAGTTCATCAAGGTTTGCTGTAAATAATGTAGAAATATCGAACAAAAATCGTAGGACCATCCATACTAATTTTGTTTTATTAAAAGAGAGAATGTTTGACAATGAAATTGATCAACAAATTTATGAGAGGGAAAAGGAAGCATTGATGAAAGGTAGTGGTAGTGAAGGCGAAACAAACACTCAAGAAGAGACAGGGAGTGGAATGACCAACTTTGTAGTTGTGTCATCACTCTTTATTTGTATTTGGTATGGACTCACGTACTGGTACGACAAAGTTACAACATCTATTCGAGAAATGGAAAGTTTTGATTGGTTGATGAGTGGAAATTTAAATACAAATACATTGTCAGACACAGATGAGACTAACATTTCATTGACGCTATATGCAATCAAGGGATATTTCAAAGAACATCAATATATGGACGAGTTTTATAATCCTGTAAGTAATAGATGAGAAAATCTAAGACTTTTCTTATTACTGTCACAAAGAATTTTATCAAAAACATTTTCAAGTTGGCCTTATCCAAAAATAATAATCTCAGCGAACAAGCGCTTGAAATAATCTCACTCATTTTTCGAAAAGGTTCATCTCCTCGATTGGTAGAGCTATTTTATAAGACATCGATTCAAAACAAGGATTTCAATGTTATTCGAATGGTAATTGATAACATTAGCTCTTTTCAAAATACTTCTTCACACATCAGTTTTGAAGAGCTTTCAAATTTAGCTAATATGTCTTCAAGAGATGTTCAAAGTATTCAACAATTTGAATCCATTGATATGCGTCAAACAAGAGCTATGGTACTTCGAGAAAAACGCTCTCTCTCTCTCATCTCACATTTTTTCTCCAACAAACATTTATTGAAGCATTTCCTTGAAGATGAAACTTACAAAAACGAGCTTATTAATTTATTCAACAAAGGAAATGACTTGGAAAGGTTTATTGCATTGATTTGCATGAACGGGATTGTAATGTCTTGTGTTACTAAGAGCAACATGAGATCTTTAAATGAAACCCATCCACATCTTATTAACGCAATGAATCAATCTGCAATGAAGGTAAAGGATCAGATTTATAAGAATCATGTCGCTATATTGTCAAGACACATTGAAACTATGAACGAGAATACTATGGTTTTAAGCCTTAAATCACCCAATTCAACTAATTTGCTGGGATCAGCTATTGTAAGCTTTATTTGCCATCTACATATGAAATATCAAGTCAGGATCCCTGTTCATAGATCGATATGGAGAGCATCCGTACTATTTGCCTACTGTATTTATCACTCAACTTACCAAAAATCACTCTCCAACTTTTTATCGGACAGAGTTCACAATAAGAACGCTTCATTACCCTTAGCAGAGTACAACAAGAAGTGGAATGATTCAGAATACAAAATCCTATTTTTGAATGGAATGTTATGGATTATCACGAACAGTATTGTTAGGAATTGGTTTGCTTTTGTGCCACTACTTCTCTTTTGAGATGCCGTTGAATTTTGGCTCAACATTCCGCAAAAAGTGCCATTTTTGTGCTGAAAATAAAGTTTGAAAAAATAAGCATAAAACTATGGCAGCAAATCTTCACGAATTGGGTAGGTGCAATACTGTTCCGATGGCCATATTCATATTTTGTTCGTATATTGTGTACACTCAAAATTGATTCGTTCATTGATCATTTCCATTCAATAGAAGAAAAATTGTTTGGAAAAATTCCTCAACTGCAAGCACCCTCGGTTTTAGATTCACTCAACGATGAAAAAAAGAAGAAAATTGCCGAGTTTAGATCCAGAATAACAAATCAATGGAAAGAAGATGAGCTTCTTCATGAACATGATAAGAAGGAAAATGGAAATTACTTCTTATCTGACTTGACTCTCTTCAGATTTTTGTCTGGATATAATTGGAACATTGATGAAGTGGAGCCTGTCTTAAAGGGAGCTTGTGAGTGGCGAAAGAAATTTGAGCCATGGAATGTTCATATTGATGATGTTAAAGCAGTCGCACAGCAAGGTGCGATTTTCCATGTTGTATGTTTCAATGATTTATCATTCCATTATTGATCAAATAATAATTGTTACATTAGGGTTTCGATAAGCATGGACATCCAATGATTTATGTTAAGCTTGGCTTGGATAAATTGGAAAATAACGAAGAAAACAAATTATTGAAATTTAAGTTCTTTGTGTGGCTGTACGAGCTTGTAATTAGAAGAATGCCAGAAAATATCTACCAAACTTCATGGATTGTTGACTTGACGGATGCATCATTAAGCGTACATCTTATCAAATCCATGAAGGACATGTTTCTTGAGTTAGTAAGTGAATGAAATTATTATTCATGCTGAGATCGAGTAACACATCTTTATAGGGAACTTACTATGTCGAAAGAATGGCTGCAATTATTGTTGTAAACGTGCCATGGAGTTTAAAGTTCCTTTGGGGTGTGGTGAAAATGTTTTTAACACAACAAACGATTGACAAGTACAATATTCAAGGATCGTTGAAGGAAAAAGACATGAACGCACTACTAACACAAAAGATTTCAAATGATGTTCTCATTGCTGACTACACCGGATCTTACGAACACAAGTTTGATTTTGAACAAATTAGAGAGTATGACAATCTTAGACTTGGAAAGAATTGAGGTTCCATCGTTAACAACCGACCTTTCACCAACATTTTTGAAATAAAAATGAAAAGAATTCGTCCTTCCACTCGCACTTCTCACAATTGTTCCGACAGCAATGATGAAGACATTTCGGATGAAGATCATCACGACTATGAAGGTGACAATGATGAAGATCAACAATCGTCTGTGTCCAAAAAATTGAAATCTTCGTTCCGAAAAAACAAAACGATCCGTTCGGAAACATCAACCACGAATCATCAGCCTTCCATTGAGAGCAATTCGTGCCATACTAGTTTAAAACAATGTTATCAACAAGCATTAATTCATTTCAATGAAGAATGTTTGAACACAGTCCCACATACAAGATCAGAACCTTATCACACTCTTCTAGAGAATATTCATTCATGCATCCATCGATCTAAAGGAATGGCCATGTATGTATTTGGAAAATCTGGAACTGGAAAAAGCTTTACAATCAAAAAGTTGATTCATGACATTCAGCAAGACTCTCAACAAATGAAACATTTATTTGCAACCATTCCAATCATTGATTGTTTATCTGAGGAAATTGATTCACTTCAAAAATTATGTAAAATATTGCATGATCATTTCACCAAAAGAGATTCAAGGAATGGTTCCAAAGGTGCTTACCATGCTCATACTACCAACACAACAACAACACCTCTGTAAATCCAGCTCACTTGTTCACAAAAAGCAAAAAACTTCGACTCATCATTCTCGATTCGGCAGATCATCTTTTAAAACACAAAAAGGTGAAAGAACAAATTCAAAAGTGGACTCAACATTCCTCATGTATTTTTATTGGTATTACTTCCACACAAATTGCAAGTCATGAACATTTAATTATTTTCACTCCAGTTCCCACCGAAGAATTGAGTTTCATCTTACAAGAAAAGTTGAAATTTCTCTTACAGAGAACATCACCTCCCATGATGGACAAGAATTTAATTTCAATCATTTCTAAACATTTTGATGAGTTTGATTTGAGACATGTCTTTAAACTCATTCAAATGGTCATCACCAAATGTATGGAACATTCACGACCACAGGTGGATATGGCAACTTTTTTTCAATTAGCTTCCAAAGAAATGTCCAATACCAATCCAGTGACTATTATTAGTTACTTGACACTTCCTCAACAGAGATTATTAGAAATTTTAACTCGAAAAGAAGGAATTATTCGAAATGTACAAGATCAACTCCATGGAGCGCAACGAAAGATTGCATTACATGATGCAACACATACTCGGAACCGTGAACTCTCTCAACCACTCTCTGCCATACCTTGGTCATCATCATCAGAAAGTGAAGAAGTCGTGATGAATTATCAAGATATTTCCTCATTGGTTTATCATGAAACTGTTTCATTGGATCATGTGATACGACTCTATCAAGACTATATGAAAGATTTTACCAATGAAACCATGACCTATCATGAAGTGAAGGAAATGTGTCGAGTATTGGATGATTTGAAATTGGTGAAATTACAATCCATGAAAATTGAAGCAATGAAGGATCCATGGTTTCAATGTGGTGGTGGATTTTCTCATCCTTCCTCAGGGAACATGACAACGAATGACAACACTATCATTCCTACGATTCGTGCGAGTGATGCTACCAATACTTCTAATACCGCTACAATGAGTATTGCTTCTTCTAATGAAGGTATTGCTTCACATATTCTCATCGATACCATCACAGTATTAGTGTCGTATGAGGTCGTTCAAGAAGGAATTGCAAAGAGAAAAGAACGAACCACCACCACCACTCATTAAGCACACTCATGAACGCGCGTGTTGGGTGAATAATGATCATGATGTTCCCTCGAATTGTTTTCTCGTTTACGAAACTTTGTAAATTTTCCCGCTCTCATTTGGCGCATTGACAAACACAAGAAAAAAAAGTCTAATGCAACAACCACAACAGCCGTCATCACCAAGCCATGATGATCATGATTTTCAACCAACCAGTTCATTGTTATCTCAAACACCACAATCGAAAAGTTACCTCAAATATATTACTCCAAACTTTCCGATCAATAATCCATTCATAAATGATGATCATGAAAACTTTCCTCCATTGTCTTTTGATGATATTAGCAGTCAGAGCAGCCCGAACAATAGTGATATCTTGGACACTTCTACTCTCGAACATGATCCGAATATTAGTTTGAATCTCAGCATTGACACTTTGGCGAAAATTAAACCGGTCGATATTTCCAATCTTTCCGACTTTTTAAAAGAAAAAGAGTTAGAAGAACTGTTCGAAGTAGGTTTATCAATTTGTAAATCATTCATTCATTACTCATTGGAAATATGGTTACATCTCTAGGAATCACAACGACATGTTATCGAAGAAGAGGATGCTAATTATTTTAAACAAAGAAAAGAAGATTTATCTCCACAATCAAAGAAAGGTCACGGTATTGTTCTGTATTCATCGTTTATGGAACACCAAGATGCACCATTGAATTCCTCAACACCAACCAAGTCACCACAACATGTAAGTGTAAAATATCTTTCACATTTTTCATCAACCCATGACATGCAGCAGGATGATGAGGAAGAACAAGAATTTTCATTCACTTCTCCACCTCAGTTTCTTTCTCCAATACTAGGGAATGGAGAATTGGGAAATAGAAGAGCAGAAATTTATTATTCACCAAATTACAAAATAACCCCAAAAGCAGCTAAGGGTCATATGGACGAACTCTTTCTTTCTCCAATTCGAGGAACAGCTACCAATACAGTGGCACCAAATAGCCCATTAATGACACCTGACAGCAAAATATTTAAGAGTATTAGGTAAGATGTTCATTAATCTGGTTTATAATTACTAACACAACACACAGTGCTTCAAAAATTGAACCTCAAGTACCAACAGAAAACAAGAGAAAGATTTCAGTTGCTAAAAAGTTGGATTTTCATCAACAAGACGATTTTTCTCCTGTTGAGGGAACCTTTTTACCTTCAAATTTAAACACATCAAAAGCAAACTTCGATTCAAACAGCAACAACAATAATCAATGTAAAAATACATCTCATCAAACCAGTTTAATATATCCAACATCAAATAATGCTTCATGTCACCAAGAAAAATTGACTCCCAAAAAAGTAGTATCGTTTCAGATTGACTCACAAACTCAAACATCCCCTAGAGAATGTGACGACGAACCAAGTACTCCCTTATCATCTAAATTTACCTCTCTGTTATTCCCTCTTTCTTTCAATGATAACAATACCACCAACTCTATTTTAACACGCTGCTGCAGCATTGGAACACAAACCAATGTGGATCAAAGCACACAAACATCTCCCACGAATACTACTACTTCCATGAAATGTTTTGATGCATATTCGGATGTTGTGTGTCCAAATTGTTCAAACAAAATTCCCCTTAGTGATATTGTCGAGTATAACATGATATCCTTCACAGAGACATCACCCATGACTACACTTGTTTCAAATCATCATGGACACAACATGGCAACCAACTTCTCTAGATCAACACCTTACAGAACTAACAATGTTTCCAACAATAGCACAACCAATTACACTTCAACTCCTTCCACTAGATCCTATCATTCACAACAAATTTCCTACAATTCACATTATCCAAGTTCTTATTCTAGGTATTCTTTTCCGTCGACGGTGACCTCTAGAGTTTATACCAACTACCATCATGAAACTCACATCTTTTCAGAATATAGAAAACCTCTTTCTCCTCTAAATTATGCCTTGGTGAAACAGAGATACAAAACGCAAATATCTCATTTTGACAAATATAACACCAATAGAAATTCTTTTCATTTATCGTAAGATGTATCTTATTTCTTGATGGCATCGAGCGAATTTTCAATAAACTTCTTCATAAGACTCACTGAACGAATGTCATAAATAAAAGACTTGGTCGAAATTGTTTTTTGAATTGGATTAGCATAAAAAAGCAAGATCGATGGAAATGATGTGATTAGACCTCGTCCAATCATGGACTTGGTGTAAATATAGGCCTGTCTGGAATTTACATTGTATTGACAAATCCTTATTGTTCTAATCATGTCTGGATTTGAATACAATAATTGTGTTAGTTCTTTCCAATGTTCAGTTAATTTTTGAGAATATACACTTTGAGGAGAGTAAAATTGAACCACGACAGCTGTCAGCACTCGTGATTCAAGTTCTTGTGTGATATTTGGCCAAATTGTTGGATCAATATTCAACGAAAATGTTTTGAATTGTGAGGTCAAGTTTGAAAAAGTAGAATTTGAAAATTCAGTATCGTTCGTTATCGGTGGAATGATGGTTGTATTTTTTGCAAATTGTGCATAATGTTGTTCCAAGTCCATGATCCATCCAGATTTTTCATATTGTTTGTTAAAATTATTTTCAATGTATTGATTATGAATCAGATAGGAAAGGGTGCACAACACCATGACCGCTGAATATCGGAATAATAAAGTGGAAAGAGAAGGTTGTTGTTGTTCTGCCATTTGAGCATCTGTTGAATTTTTTTTGTAACACGCGTCTGTCTGGTGAATTTATTCTGCTAATAACGATCACAAGCAATGAATTTTTACAAGTGCAACAATGATGCAATTCATGTTTATTCTCTTACATTCTTTCAGCAGTAGTAATACCAAGCAATGCAAGACCATGCTTGAGAACTTCACTAAATGCAGAAACGAGTCTGAGTCTGGTTTGCTTGAGAATCTCAGTTTCAGCATTCTTGATTGAAACAGCTTCATACATCTTACTGAATTGCTTGCAAAGGGTGTAAAGGAAAATGCAAAGCAATTGTGGTTTGTATTGTTCTGCAGCTCTCTCAACCACGGCAGAAAATTGACGAATGGTCGACAAAAGCTTCTTCTCAGATTCATGAGAGAGTAAACCATAGTCGATTGGAGCATCTTTCACTAAACCAACCTTCTCAAGTGTCGATTTAGCACGAGCATAGGCATACATGAGATAAGGACCAGTATTACCAGATTTGGATGCCCATTCTTTCAAATCAAAAACAATATCCTTATTGTTGTCTTGATTCAACATGCCATACTTGATGGCACTAATGGCAATTTTTCTAGTCGTTTCATTAATTTCTTCATCTGACCATACTCCCTTATACTTGACCATGAAATCTTGATAAATCTTTTCTGTGAGTAATTTCTGAAGTGTGCTAAAGTAAATAATGTTACCCTTTCTACTACTCATTTTACCATCCGGTAAAACCACCATACCATAAGCCAAGTGTTTACATTTCTTTGCTTGCTCAAATCCAAGAATTTCCAAAGTCTTGAATACTTGTTGGAAGTGTAGGCTTTGACTCACATCCACCACATAGACACTTCGATCGACTTTGAACTCTTCAAACTTTCTCTTGGCAAGAGCCAAATCCTTGGTAGCATATAAACCAGTTCCTGCGGAGGTCAACAAGACACAAAATCCGAGTTGTTTACCCAAATCTGCACCAATGGCACCATCCGATTTGATCAATTTACCTTCTTCATAGGCCTTGAGAACAATTTCCTTACTCTCATCACCAACATCGGATTCATGGAAGTAGTGATCAAATCGACAATCACTCCACTTGTAAATTTCTTTAAAGTCATCAATGGACCATTGTCTGGTAATCTCCCACAACATGGAAATATTCTTTTGATGATCTTCCATGGCTCTCAATAAGGACTTGACTTGAGCTTCTCTCTTTTTCATTTCTTGAGTAATGTTGGTAATGTTAGGATCTACATTTTCAGCATTTCTTCCCAATTCAGTAAGTTCAATACCGACAGGAGTATCCGCTGGAAAGACATGAATCTTTTCCTTATTTTCACTCGTCTCAAGCTCAGCTTCACTTAAAATAAAACCTTGAGAAGTGACACCTTGTTTATCAACTTCAGTCACAAGTCTGGCTCCCTTCTTACTTCCAAGTGGAGCATATGGGACAACATCGTTCACTTTATAGTCCTTACCACCACAAACCACTGTAAAGTGTTCAGTTCCATTGGTAACTTTCAAAACTTTCCACTTGTCATTGGAAGGATGGTTATTGATTTCTTCAATCTTTGCAGTAATATATCCCATCAATGGATACTTGGTCCAAGATGCAAAATCTAATTCATAAAATCCTTTAGTATAAAGTTCTCCTAACCATTCAACATGAGGTATGTCTTGTGGTCTTGCTGATTCTAACATTTCAATAATTTGTTCTCTTCCAAGTTCTTGTGCTTCAAATTCCTCCAAAGTAGTCTTCTTAACAAAATAGAGGAAATACCACAAGCACTTGGCAATGTGAGCACCAACATCACCAATGTAATTGACAGCATGGACATGATAACCACACCATTCGTACAACAAGACAAGAGAGTTTCCAAGTGCTGCGTTTCTCATGTGACCAACGTGGAAAGTCTTGTGAGTATTTGGTTGTGAGTATTCAATCATGACATTTTCATTCTTGTGTGGTCTTTGAGCAAGGAAAGATCCAGAAAGAATTTCTGGAATAGTACTACCCAACAATGATGGCAAATAATAAAAGTTAATATATGGGCCTTCGTTCTTGCACTTTTCTACTATTGTGTTATTTGTTGATAACAAGTTTGTGTTAATCTCATTGGTCAACTCGGAAGCAATTTGGAAAATAAAATCATTGAATTTGACTTCTTTTGGCTTTTTTGGAGTTAAAGGCTTTCCCAGAGCAAAACAAGGGAAGGCGATATTATGCTCCATATCGTATTCCTTTGGTAATTCTAATTTGGCTTCAATATCGTTCTCCATGGAACTGATATCAACTCCGTAAACCTTGTTCACGGCTGTAATCACTAATTTTGCCAGAGCGAGTCTGATATCCTTCTCTTGGGACATGTTGAACGAGTAATGATGGTGTTGTTTTGATATTTTTTTTAATTCGTTTTTTTTAAAAATTCATCACCTTTTCGTTTTGTGTGGGTGTGTAATCCTGATCAGTTGAAGTCTGATTTTGAGATTGAACACTCGGATTTCCAAGATGAAGATGATTCCGTGTGAGGATTTGCAAATGTGTCTTCTTAACAACATAGAGGAAATACCACAAGCACTTGGCCATGTCAGATCGACACGATAAGTTGATATAAGTACAATTGACTATTATCTCAACAATTGCCTTATTTTCCACATTCAGGACATGGAGAATTCTCTTCATCGTCACTGGAATCGCTTTCTGTGTCACTTTCATAATATGCTTTCTTACGGTGAAATATGCAACATTCTTTGAATTCCAATAATAATTTTCATAAAATTAAATTTTCAAATAATAATTTTGTTTGAGCAACAACATGTTAAATTCATCCAAACATACTTTTTGAAGTTTTCATTTGTTTATGCTCATTATCCTCTACATCTTTTGTGAAGGATACATGTTTCTTTTTACGTTGTGCTCGTAATTTCATTCTTACTTGAGATGCTTCCATCGGAGCAAAAACAGTGACTACGCTTGTTGTTGAGGAAGGAGCATTCAATGCTGTGCTTGATGATTCAAATGTAGTACTCGATGACAAGGCAGGAGAGGAAATTGTACTACTTGTTGTCCGACTATTATCGTTTGAAGAATAATGGGGTAATGTATTTGCAACTGTATTAACTGATTGGTGGTGAGGATTCATCGAGGATGACGATGATGCATCCGTATGACTTCCGATCAGACTTCCGAGGGTGTGCACTGTTGGATGATTCATTTTTTGGTCATGACGAACAAGGGTCGTATTATTAAATAGTATTTTTAAAATTTATTGGCTTTTCAAACAAAAATGGAGCCAACCAACATCAACAGTGTGAAGCAAACCAATGAGTTGCTTTCCGAGTTGCAACAGATGAGATTCATTCTCTACACATACAAAAAGGAACAACGAAACCCACAGAAACCACAAGAAAAATAATTTCCGTTTTCTCTCTCCCATATTAAAAAACTACACAATTGCCTGTGGGGTTCAAGGTTTGTCAGCACCTCGAAAGTTGGCGTTTAAGCAGTTGTCGTAACATTGGGGCCGCCACTGCCATCTTCACACTGAAGATCGGAAGCACCACTGCATCATGTTTAAGAACCAGTTCAGCATACAACAGAAAAGAGGGGAAGCATTAATTCCCATAAAAATTACATTTTATTCAATAAAATATTATGGGAACAATCGTGGTGGAATTGGGTTCATAAAATTTGTGCAGCTTGTCTTGGAGGAAGAGAGCTCTTGAATTCACACACACAACCATGAATCAATCTGAAAGGAGGAGGAGAGAGAATAACTATAACAGTGTAAATCCATCGTCATCATCTGTCTTTTTCTTCTCTTGATCCTCATCATCGCTCACCTCTTCATCCTCTAAGGCTAGCCCTTCTAACATTTTCAAGGTTTTTTCGTGTAGCTCTTTCAATCCTGTTAATTCTTCCAGATACTTGCTGTCATTGAATACTCTTTCCAAGAATTGATAACCCTCTCTCTCATATCCACTTATCACAACATGAGAACAGCATGTGCATTGAGAATAAGAGGATCCATACAACAAATTGGTTTGATAGTTGGAAATGGATCCGCGTATCTGATGAGGAACAACACCCAAATCACTTTGTGTGCTGTCATGATTATTCACAAGTTCTTGTGTCTTGTTGGATTCATGTAAAAGTTTTGGATTAAAAGCACCTGCATGATTTTTCAAAGGATGATGCAACAATGAAACCAACAACTCTACAGCAAGAGATCCTGCAATGGCACTGACACCAGGTCTCGTGACTGTACATTGTTGATCAAGAGTTCTATCCTTAGTACTCTGCATTGGTATACGCACATAAAAACACAATCAAGCAGAATTATGAACATTTAAAAATCCGCTCCACTCCATACTTACATTCACAGGTGCAACAACATCATTACAAAAATAACATCCAAGTCGTTCCTTTTTCGCACTACTTGCAGTGATGTTACTGTTCTCATAGACTCCATATCTCATCACAAGATAGGACTCAAATCCAAGGGCAGCATTAATCACAATCTTCTTCTTTTGAACAGCAATCAATGAGGGCAACCATCTTGATTCACGAGTATCAGTCAATAAGAATACTGCATCATGTTCTTCAATGAGCTTTTCTAACTGGTCTACATTTGCTCGTGTTTTTTCAGAATCTGTTACGAAATGTCCTGGCATTGGAATTTCCAAGTTGACACCTTTCGTGTTTACATTCGGATAAATTTTACGTAAATGTTCGGCTGCACAAGTGGCCTTATCTTTCCCACCATCAAAACAATCTTCATATTCAAAAAGTGGCTGCCTTACAGGATTACTAAAACTCACTTTGGTTCTATCTAAAAATGTAATGTTGAAAATACCCCAGGCCATCAAATTACGAGCAACATGACAACCTAAAGTACCACTTCCAATCAATAAACATTTCGTTTTTGACAACATGTCTAAATCGAGAGAGGGAAACATTCTCCATTTCATGAGTTGAAGATTTAACGTCACAGAAGTCTCTGCTAATTTGACAGGATCCATTGTACTACCCATATTCACATATCTGGGACCTAACTTGTTTTTTGCATTCTTTTCCCACCCAACAACGCTAAGAGAGGACGATGGTTCTTCGACTCTATCATTGTTATACTTCAATTCAGTGTTCAAAGTAATACTTGCGCTGACGTCCTTTCTGGCTGGATCTTCCCTGAAACATAATACTTTGAAAGCTTTCCTATTAAATGTTGACGAAGCAGCCAATAGATAATTTCTTAAAATCCAACTTGGATATTCTTTCAAAGCACTTGGATCAGAAAATCCCAAATATGCCTGATCAAAATTAATTTCTTGCCAATCGCTTAATGGCCTCACTTTAACAATTGTCTCATCAGTAGAAATTTCAACGAAATAAAAGCCATGTGGTTCTTGTTGTAAATACTTCTGTATTCACTCATTGAAATTTGTAAAGAATCTTGGACTTTTTCGCTTAATTGACCTACATGATTGTCGTAAACGATTTCCATATCAGGGAAAGACAATGATGGAAATGCAAACCAATAATAAAAACTATGGTGTTTAAGGTCAGCAAAAGTGATCAATAAGAAATGAGTCAATTCAGTTGGGTTCAATAACCATTGGCCATTCTTGATTTGATTTTCATAAATTGTCTCAGTTCCTATTTTTCTCAGCATGGTTTTCTTGTCATAATTATTAAATTCTTCAATCGTGTTTGCATTGTACAGAGTACCAGGTGATTGAAACATGTAAGGATTTGAAGCACAATTAGATGAAAAAGCATTCTCTCCTAACCTCCATTTAGAGCTCAGAGATGCGCTTGATGGTTCTTGAGATCCATGATGCTGCTGTTGAATAGCGTTCAAAACTTGGGAATTAAAAACTCTACCAGTGGTGTATGTGGCAAAGATAGGCTTTGCTTGATTATCTAACCGATATTCCAATAATTTTTTGTTTTCCAAATCATACCAAAATTGAGGATCCACGAGGGACTGTATCAATTCAAATTTTAGATTCGGTGATGATGATAAACTCATGGCAAAACAGGCTGATCAACAAAGATCCGATGAGGAATTTGGTATTTTTTTGATTTTTTTAATTTTTTTTGTCTTCACCAACAACAACTCACACACACGTCCAACAGTCGACGGTAATGATCAGCACTGCTGCTTCCATTTGTTTGGTCCACTTGATTCGAACTTGACAACAACAACTTTTCAACTAAGGTATTAAGCTGTTGCTGCAACCAAGGGACTTTAGGTTCTAATAAACATTTTGAAATAAATGGCTGATATTGAATTACAGATGATGCGCAAGTACTTTCTTGAAGACCACCTTCAATACAGCACTTGACAATGGTCTCTCTTATTAATATATCTATGAATTCTCCACATTCCTCACCATCAATACAATTTACAATATGATATTGGAATGGTTTCACATAATGGTAGAACGAATCTCTGTGAACTTGCTCAAATAAGTTGACCATGTCTGAAACTTGTTGTTTCACTTGGTGATGTACATGTTGTAATTCTGGTCGAATTGGAGAGACTGTCGATGGTGAATAAATATTTGATGAAGTAAAACTCGTCGTTGTCATATTCCATGCACTGCTATGGTTGTTGTTATTGGTCATTGCTGAACTCGTAAAGCTAGTAGTGGTGTTGTTGGCAGTTGTTGAAGAATTTGTTTGATCCTCGAGTGTTGTATTCGTGTTGGTGGTCGATTTTGTGTGAGAGGTAGTAGAAGTGCTTTTAGAACTATTTGTGTCATTCTCGAGTGTTGAAAGAATTGAGGTTGAACTTGTGGTATTTCTTGGAGTACAACTACTACTACTCGTACTAGTACTCGTTTCATTACTACAATGACCATCAATGTCATGATCTTGTTGAGAGGTTTGATGATGATGATGAGAGGTGTATTGATGATCAAGCTTTGTCATAGGTTGGGCATTGGGAGGAGGATGGATATCATTGGGTGCCAATACCATCAATGCCTGAGTGGACGAGTGTGAAGATTGGAGGATTGAGGAAGTTGTGGTCATCATGGTGGTCATCATGGTTGTTGTACTCGTCATGGCAGTTGTGGTAGAAATGGTACTATTCAGAAAATATAAAGATTCAAATAAGAGACTTTTCAAATTTTTGCATTCCACTCCTCTTGTAACGACCATATTCATAAACAAGTCTGGTTTGGTAAAGATGAGAATGACGTTTTTACATTCCCGTAAGAGAGCTCTATTAATGACATCTCTGTATGTGTTCAGACTTTCACTCATACGATTGACAGAATCATTTTCAATCAATGTTTGATTAAATTCACACATGGATACAAAATACAGGACAAAATCAGCTCTTTTGTCTTTTAGGAAGAATTCCCATTTCTTTTTTTCAGAAGCTCTTCCACCAACATCTACAAGTGTGAAACTAGTCTTTGAATCATAATTGAGAGTAGTTTCACTTTTACCAATTGTGAGACATCGAATAAGAGGAGTATATTTGTCTTTGAGAGATAAAGGTCGATGAAGTGATAATATGGATGAGCTACTTGATGGTAGAGACGGAGTAATTTCTTCAAATTCAGCAGAAGGAAAGGATGATGCATCGACACCATATTTTGGTTTGATTTGAGGTGATAATTCAGAGTGTTTTGGAGCTACTTTTGTTGTAATGAGGAATGAATATTGGGACTATGCGAAAGATCAATGTGTTGTTGATGTGATCTCTTGAGGACACTCATCATTTTCATCCTCCGAGTGTTTTGTTTAATTTTTCCTCCCAATGTTTCATCACTTTCGCTCAAAATTAAGATCATGTCCTCACATAATAGATTTACATTGTCATTCAAGTTATGAGTTTCTTTGTGTTTCCAATATAAATCTCTAATGATTGGATATTTTCTCCAAATGTATTGAATGTATTGTCCGCATATCATTGAGGCTTGTTTTGTAAATTCAAATTTTGTGCTCAACGAATTCATGTTACAAATAAAATCAAACAATTCATTTGGATTGTTCGTTTGACTAATATTTCCATCATAATTCAAAATGTCAGTTAAGAATTCATCCTTTTCTTGTTGATTCATGATATTAAATATAATTTCATAGAGTGTGTTCAAACATGTTTTCATGATGAGAGTAAGTCTAGCCTTTTCATTGGGGTAAGGCTTGAATCCGAATTTGGATTTAATTTGGTTGGAAAAACATGTTTTACCACAATCCGAGCATGAGAGAAGATAAATGTTGAACGATTGTGGTCGGGAGTGGTTGTTATTTCTTTTAAAGAATTGGAGTTTAGTAGTATTGGAGCGATGAGAACGGGAGGAGGGTGACTTGATTTCATTGTTGTTGGCGTGATTCGTTTGAGTTGAATCTGCTGAACGATTGATGTCAATAGTGACCTTTTGTGTATCCGAAGATGACGATGATGAGCATACAGGTGGGTCTCGTTGTTGTTGTTGAGAAGTGTTATCGTCATCATCAACATCTTCGGATAACCAATGGGATTCACTAAATTCTGAAGAAGTAGAAATGGTGGAACCCATGGTGTGTTTGTTGTGTGCTCTGTATCTTTGAAATGTTCCAGGGAGTTGTCACGCTCAAAACTCCTGAATTTTTTTGAAACTCACCGAAATTGTCACCACTCAAGAGGCAAGGTTCATAGAATTTCATACGATGCATTCCCTCGTGAGAAGTCTCTTTCCAAAATTACCTGGTGTTGTCACTGATTACCCATGATTGATTTTTATTCATTCATTCGTTCGTTGCTTCTTCTTCTTGATCCACACAGAGATCTTTGAGAATTGCAGAAAGATTCTCGTAGTGCCACTGACTGGCCTTCATCTGCAACGCTCCTCAACTTCTCATCCACAAGGACGTATCCATTTGGTTCTGAGCGTCATCTTTCAAGGAACCAGAAGGACATATGTAGTTTGGAATGACACGTTGACATCAAGTTGCGGTTCTCCTTTGCTTTCAAAATGGTGGCTTTTGTTCATAAACCACACGATAGGGTAAATACTATTTAAGCTTACTGAGGCACTTATTGTCTGAAGTAGAATCGGCTATTCTATGAATACATGTAATTGTTCTGCCATCGACCGAGTCAATCTTATGATTACTTTTATTTTTTAAATTCAGTGTTGGAACTTGAAGTTCATGCATTAGTAGAGTCGAAGAGAGCTGTTTGTAGTGCTGAGAAATCATTGGGTCGTTTTTGAATGGCATCTTCAAGGACTTTCTTGGTCTTGTCAACCACTTGAGGGTAATCCATATAACCAGAACCACTCTCTAAGTTACATGTATACATTCTGCTATTGTTCACACTCTCGAGAATACTTACCGACGAATATTTTGTGCAACAGTTTGCAAATCAGCATAAATAATTGGCCAAATACAATCTCAGGCTCAGTTGCATAGTTCTTGACTGTTTCATCATGATGAAGCATGTGTAAAATCAGTCAATTCATGTAAACATGATCACATACCTTGTAAACACATGAATCGAAATAATGGAAATTTGTTTTCAATGTTTTCAATCGGACAAGTGGCAAGATTCTCAGCATTCAGCAATGTGCACAATGCAAAGAATAAATTAATTCCAGACACACAAAATGGATATGCATGTTGTTCATCAATCAATGACTTCATCAATTTGAGATCATTTCTTGCAAAATATAATAACTTGTCAAAATGCATACATGTATCATGAATCCTCACATGAGCAATTACATACCATCTTTAAGCTCATGACTCCTCCTCCTCTAAAATCAGTGGATGGATTATCTCCTTGAAACCCAATGTTTACCCATTGTCGTGATTTCCTTGCGATGAGAGGATCATCTGGCCTAAGCAGAGCATATAATTCTAATAAATCCTTTTCATGAAACTCATTATTTTCATCATATCTTTCCTTTCTTAATTTGGAGACAGTTCCAACCAAATAATTAATAACTCTAAATTTTGCAGCCTTATATTGGTTCATTTGAGCACCAATGGTATAGATTAATTCTTTTCTATCAAAGCAATAAAATTGGATTGGTTCGCTATTATACAGAGTAATATCTATAATCTCAAATCCATCACCTCGATAAGTATTGTTGGTATCCCTAATTTGCATAATGTCATCAATGTATATTTGTTGCACAAAGGTATAATCAATTCCGGTCGACTTGTCCTTAGAATTATTTTCAATAAGAAGATACATGAGAAGAGAACTGGATGCCTATTCGTAATCCGTAATTAAAACATGGGATTGAATAAAACTCAAGGTTTCTTTTAACCAAACCTACCTTATCGACGGAAAGAGCGTGAGGCTTTCCTTTCAACTCGACAAAAAAATCATCACCACTCAATCTCATCTCAACGAGAACCTTTTTCAACTCTTCAATTCGTTTGAATTTATCTTCATACCATTCTTGTTCTCGTAATAAAAACTGTCCATTTTCATTTTCCTTTTCCTCATCATAATTACTTTCAATTTCAATAATTCGTTTAATTTTTCTCTTCTCCTCTTTTGTGGTGCGATGAAATTGATTAATTTGTTTGAATATATCAGCATATGGATGATCAAAAAGAAAAGCCAATGGCGAGTTATGAATATCAAAAAAGTAATAGATGAGAAAATCAAACGAGTCTAGATTTTTCTTCTTGATTTCATCCAAGTTCTTTTTTCTTGCTTCTGATTGCAGTTGCAAAATGGTAGCGAGATATTCATTGAAGGCTTTCTTTCTATAGTCTAGTAAATTCTGATCATTGTATGAGGTTATTGGACTCTTTGAAGGAAATTTGATATTCGAGAATGATTCTTTGATAGGATATGTTTTCTTGAGCAATGTATGAAATTTCTTGAATTCGTTATATCTTCTCACCACTTTGTGTTGGCATTTCATTGAATCATTACTAAAACCAATCACTAAATCAATTGAATAACCAATATATTTCTTATCACCACTATTGATCAATGGAAGGTCAGTACTTGTAGAAGAAGAGCTTTTTTTAAAATCAAATTCAACAGTCTGATTAATCTGTGCAGATAGAGACGATATTAAATCACTTTTTGTTAGTGTAGGTATCCAAACAGAAACTCTCCTTTTTCTATTGGAGTATGAAATGTTAGAAGTGTTGGATGATAGCGTTGGACTATGTGTGTGAGAAATCAATACTTCAGTGCTACCACTTGCAATAGTGCTACCAGACTCACTTGTAAAATCGGAATTTCCATTCTTCACAGGTGAAGAAACAACGGCATAATGATTTTTGTGCTTGTTGAAATATCTTCGATTTTCATCGAGATAGACCACCAATTCTTGATCCTCAAAATTTTCATCGTCATCATCAAACTCTTCAGATCCAAAAACTGAGTATGGTTGCGAGACTGAAGGTCGTTCCAAAGTGGTTCTGGACTCTCGGAAAGGAAGAGCAGTTTCTTCATCACTTGCTTGCATCATTTTTTTGCCGTGTGTTTTTAGCCAACAACATTGATTTGTAAAATTCAATAAGAAACTTTTTCATCAAATGATGTGTCAACTCGGAATGAACTACAAAGCACAATCCCGAAGGGTACCAAGTAGCTGTCTTTGAGAGACCGCTTTCGCATACAGTTTGCCACTCCTTCGACGCTGAAGCCACCCGTAATTGGACTAGATGAAACAGCAACATTAGAGTGGTTGATTGACTGAGGATTATGGAAGGGCGATGATGTCTCTGCCCTCTGGCGTCCAAACTTGTTCTTCATGATTATGGTTTTATTGTTGTTTTAAAAAAAATGCAAAAACGTGCCATCCTTTCATCCGGCCTCATCATTCAAAAGAACATCTCTATCACCACCACTGCGATCTCATCATCATTTTTGAAGAAACCATCCCATCATCAACAACGAGAATTTTCTCAAACTATTCCAACCATGAGTGCTCAAATTTATAACGAACATTTAAAGCCTATCATTGAAAAACAATTAAACGAAATCAGACAAGCAGGAACCTACAAGAAGGAAAGAGTCATCACTTCTCCGCAAGCATCAAAAATTACAACACTTCAAACAGGAAAGAATGAAGTCTTGAACTTCTGTGCCAATAACTATTTGGGCTTGAGTGATCATCCAGAGTTAATCAAAGCAGCAAAGAAGGCTCTTGATACTCATGGAATGGGTCTATCATCAGTTCGTTTCATTTGTGGTACTCAAGATATCCATAAGGAATTAGAAACTAAAATTTCAGAGTTCCATGGCACAGAAGACACTATTCTCTATCCATCATGTTTTGATGCTAATGGTGGTTTGTTTGAATGTCTTCTCAATGAAGAAGATGCTGTGATCAGTGATGCTTTGAATCATGCAAGTATCATTGATGGTATTCGTTTGTGCAAGGCTCAACGATTCAGATACAAACATATGGACATGGCTGATTTAGAGAAAATTTTGCAGGAGACTCAAAGTGCTCGTACTAGATTGATCGCAACTGATGGTGTGTTTAGTATGGATGGTGATGTTGCACCACTTCCAGAAATTGTGAAATTGGCTGAGAAGTACAAGGCTATTGTTTTTATTGACGAATGTCATGCAACTGGATTGTAAGTAGTAGTACTACCAGATTTAGTGCTAACATTGTCAACTCGGTTTCAACTTGGATGATGTTCGCCTTTGATGCTTCATCAAAATTGACTGACTGCTTTTGAACTCACACAGCTTTGGAAAAACTGGTCGTGGCACTCCAGAGCACTTTGGTTTGGAAGGAAAGATTGATATTATTAATTCGACATTGGGAAAGGCTTTAGGTGGTAGCACAGGAGGATACACCACTGGAAGAAAGGAAATTATTGAGCTTTTAAGACAACGTGCTCGTCCATACCTTTTTTCCAACTCACTTGCTCCTCCAGTAGTAGGTGCATCATTGAAAGTTTTTGAAATGATTTCAAAGGACACTTCACTAAGAGATCATCTCATGGACAATACTAAACTTTTCAGACAATCCATGAAGAAAGCTGGCTTTGAAATTATTGGAGATGATTCTTGCCCAATTGTTCCAGTTATGCTTAGAGACGCAAGATTGGCATCAGAATTTGCTGATGAAATGCTGAAGAGAGGCATTTATGTCATTGGTTTCTCTTATCCTGTTGTTCCAAAAGATCAAGCTAGAATCAGAGTGCAATTATCTGCTGGACATTCCAGAGAACAAGTCGAGAAATGTATCAATGCATTCATTGAGGTTGGAAAACAAAAAGGCATTATCAAAATGTCTAATCTTTAGTATGTGACACGATGATTAAAGATATTCGAAATGTCATATTGATATCATTTATACCTTAAATTGTATACTTTTTGTTGTCATCATTTTTGCGATAAAGAACAATTGGGAAATTCTCAATGATTTGATAGCCATCCGCAAATATTACAATCAAATTCACTTCAAATTGAATTCGGAAATTGCTGCCAATCAAGGTGGGACATGTGAATAGCCTTGGGAAAACCATAAAAATGGGTAGTTTCAATCCTTTGCAAACATTTCCTTCTCCAAGTTGCAAATTCTGAATTTCTGTTGCTTCTTTTATCATATTGCCTCCTTCTACGCTGCAACTTTCTACTCTTATGAGTTGAATCTCTACTGATTTAATTCTTGATGAAGTTTTCAGAATTTCAATTTCTCCTTCGAATGGTTCAGTAATATCACAAATGGTATCAGCAATATAGCCCTTAATTTCATACTCAGGTATTCCAGAAACATTGTGACGAAGAACATTTTGTAATGTCTGAGGAGTGAGAGTGAAATGCTTTGGTTGTTTTGGAATGACAATATTTGTGCCTGGAGTTGAAGCAGTGTCATCCTGTTGTGATTCTGTAGAAGGAGAAATTTCTGATGATGTCGTACTGATTAAATTTCTGGCAATGGCAACTCCTTGTCCTCTATTATAAACTGTAAAATCAAGAGTGGCCTTTTGATCTTTGCTGAACAATCCCATTTTGACTTCACATGATATTTTGTAACGACATGCTAAATAAACACCAGCATATGTTTCATAGAGTGGAATTTTCTTGTTGAGTGGTTGTAACACAAATTCAAAAGGAATATCAGTAACTCCACTCGGAAATTTCTGTCCAACTTTATCCAGTTGAATTTGTAAATCTAACAATTTGATTGGTTTGAATGAATTCATGACTACATCAAATATATTTAAATTACTTGTTCCATTATATTGAAATGTTACGACTCCTTCTACTTGTAAATTAATAGCTGATGATTTGAACCCTCCAGGTTTAGCATTAATCTTTACAACTCCACGAACTTTCTCTCCGGAGAAGTAAGTACGGTCTGGTTTTTTTAATTGAATTTCAAGGCTTTGCATCGTGATGATGATCTCGAGAGAGAGAGCGAGTGGAGCAGAAGGATCAAAAGATTTTTTTATTGTTCTTTCAATTTCTTTTGAGGAGGTTCCTGGACGCAGCCATTCGAAACGCTACTGTCTGCCACCTGTTGCTGCTGCTGTGTGGATTCAAGGTTGGCAGAAGAAGAAGGTACAACGTTGGAGGATGAGGATGGATTGTTGTTGCAAAGAGTTGAGGAAGTATTGCTACTGGCGTTCTTACTTTGAAATAGTTCATACTTGATGTACTTGTCATTATCTGTTTTCTTGGTTGTAATCTTTCTTGTTGGATCTTTGGCATAGTATTCTTGTATGAGACAATATTGATGAATGTAATAATAGAGAAAATTCTCCAAATTCTCAGAGTATTTGTATTCATCATTGATCATTGGTTTTGAGAGAGTTTCATTCATGGCCTGAACCAATTCTTTATAGAAATAATAAATGGCTTCAATGGTACTCAGGAATTTTTGACCTTCTTTTTGATATCTCCAAAACAACGTCTCCTTTTCTTCAATGATGACACATGGTAATCTATTAATTAATTCATTCCGATATATTTGTTTAGCTTGTCCCCAAGTAGAGTCAATAAATACAGCATATTTCAAACTGGAGGTATTGATATCATTTTCATTGTTATGATGACTTGATGATTGGGCATTATTATGACTTGATGATTGGGCATTATTATGACTTGATGATATGGTGTTATGACTTGATGATATGGCGTTATGACTTGATGATTTAAATAAATCACGAACTTGTTTTGCATTCTTTGATGGAAAAACAAGAATACTATTGCTTGGAGTAATAAATGATGGAATATCAGGAAATTCATATAAATCAGCACTCGAGTGAGCAACAACTTTGGCTTGAACGGCTGTAGATTTTGTTTTTCGTTCTAGTTTATGTTGAATAATAATGCAATGAAGAGGTAATTTGGAAATAGTTGGTGGATGATCAATCAATGGAATACAGCAATCGTAACAATAATATTTTCGATTCTTTTGACATTTCGGACAAGGTACTTTCGGAAGGCTGTCAAAGGATGCAATATGAGAGATTGGAGGATTTGTGAAGGGAGGAATATGAAAGTGTTGATAGACCATTTGCAACAGTGGTGAGTTATTGATGTTCTCATCATTGGTGTGCTGTGATGAGGTTTGAGTCGTTTCTTGAGTGGTCGACTCGAGCGCTCGAGGAGGGATCATTTTGAAATTGTAAATATTTTTTTTGAATTTGAAGGTTCCCGCTACTCGCGGTTGACGTTAATTTTTAACGTTTTTTCGTCAAAAATTACAATCAAAAAGTTAACGAAAAAAATTTTATTCTCGCTTGAAAAGCGTTAATTATTGACGAAAAAACGTCAATAAAAAGCGTTAATTTCCCACATTAACGATTTCATTATTCACGCGTCAAATTAACGTCAATTATTATGATGTTTCATAATAAAAATAATTGACGAAAAATTAACGCTCCTTATTTCTCAAATTTCTCTTTCATTCTCGTTCAACCAATCGTTCACTAATTCAATCTCTTCAAACCACTCCAAATCTTCAAATCTTGTATGTTTATCCATTTTCCTCACATTCATTCATCCAAATTCTCTAATTTATATCCAACAACAAAGCTAAAGTAGTCAATTTAATGAATATAAATGGTAAATGAAAGATGAATTGGATTGACATTACTTACTTTTGAATAATTTAAGCTATCGGGTTGAAATATCATCTAATTCAATACTTGTATTTCATATCATCTTTTCATTTGTTTATCATGATGTTGGTTTTGCATTCAGTTAAAATATTTTTCAGTTGCGGCATAATAATCATAGTGATCAATAGTTCAATCAAAACACACTTCAAATTCATATAAATGATATATCAATTTGTCATTTGTTTTGATATCTCTATTGCACTGACATTATTATTCACAACAAGTCATATTTTAACATCAATCAAACCAATCCCTATTCATGACAAACAAATGCCTCGATGATCTAAATACATTCCAGGCTTAAAATGTAAAAACATCAAACTCTAAATCATTGAAAGCTCTGTTAATCAATCCATAATACAAACAATCCTTCATAATACCAAGCAAATTCAGCTTGAAATTCCATAACTCGATAATATAACATCTTTTTCAGTTCTACCATTGACAAATGTTAAGAAAGCGGTTGTTTGGTTATTGTTGCAACTACAATCCTTTAACTCTCAATGCATAGTGGGACAAGAGGGTACGAATAATCAAACAACCAACTGTGGATCAAATATACTTGAAGTCTTATCATCCCTATCCTCAATTGATTATCATTAAATTCAATCCCTACCTCAAGATATCCCTTCATTATCTGGATGTTAGAACTTGCTTCAATATCCTCAACCAATCTCTACCAACGCATTCTATGTACAGAGTGTAATGATGGATATTCAAAACAACAACTAATAAAGAAGAAGCAACTAAAACATTTTGAATAAACAAAAATCTGCTCAGCAAATCTAACAACCTACCGATCATGTTACTCTAGAAGGAAATAAATAAACAACGAATAATGTTGTTGATATTAGTACATGGTTGGATATACTTACCGGTTTAACAGGTGAACAAGTTTAATCATCCTCCACAACAATAACAATGGCCGTAAATGAAACGAATTACCTTTTCAAACAGCACGAACAGAATTACTTTCAAATCAAGCAATAACTACAAACCCTATCTGTTTGTTCAACAATATCTTCTCCTATCATCAACATAACATTCATTCGTCTTGCCAAAATGTTTGATGATGCTAAAGGTCCTTTGTAGCATCTATCGTTGATCAGATTCAAGAAATTCACAACAACTTCGTGAAAAAGAGCTTACCGTAGAAGACTTTATCAATAAAAGCCAGCTTTGTCCTTTATAAGAGACAAAAGGCAAATGATAGCAAAGACAGTCCTCCATTTCGAGCAAACATGAAACGTGTCGATATCTTTGGATGATTTGGAGATCATACCTGTATCAATGAAACACGTACACTTACGCAAAGCAAGCTCTAGCAGCGTATAAGATGAACAAGCGGCATCTGTTGATGAATGAATGTGATTGTTGAACGTGGAGGCTACTACAAGCTTTTGAGAATTTTTTTATAAAACAAATTTTTTATGTAATGCAAGATTTTACAACGACTGCTTGCTCTTGGTTTTGGATTCGTGCTCTTTCTTTGATGCGTTGTGTTTTAAAGTTCGACTTAAATTCATCAATAATAGCACCATATGTGACAGAAATTGTTTTGCTTGGAAGAACATTCGGGTATTGTAATTGAAGAGCAATTAATGCGTTCAATGGCTTATTCAATTTGATGATTAATTCTTTTAGCTGTTTGTTTTCCAATGATAAGGCCTCGTTTTTCTCTCTGAGGTCTTTGACTTGCTGAAGGAAAAAGATATCACTAGCGAAATTCTTATGATCAGTAGGTTCTGTAGACTTGGGCTCATTTTGCAAAGGAGAATCACTCTCTTCAACATTTGAATTTGAGTTTGTTCTTGAATCCGAAATTTCCGGTGGAGTTATAGAGAGAACTTCATTGTCATCAATCTTGTCATCATCGACTTCAGTGTCATAATTCATGGAAAATAAGGAGACGGGAGTACATCCTTGCTGAACCGTAGAAAAAGCATTTTGAATCATAGGAGCATGATTGGTTCGATCTTCAATTAATGAAAGGCATGAAATATCAAAAATCGTCTTCTTTTGATCTTGAACGAAGGATGGAACGTGAAATATAATGTCATTTAAACTGCAATTAGTTGAAGTGAATGATTGAACTCTTCCTTTACCAATCTTGTAGTAACAATTCTCTCCCTTTTCAATAATTTCAACTAAATCTCCAACTTTGAGATTTGAACGGACGATGAAGAAGTTCTCTCTTCCCATTCATTTTCAAGCGTTGTGAATGATAATGTTAATGTAAATGTTGATACGTTGATGAAAAAAATTCTCAAGTTTGCAGTAACAAGTTCTCTCTCTGAAAATTGTCTCAAAATGGTTTTGAATCTAATTCGAGAAGCCATTCAACTCATTCATGAGAGTGATAAACAAGAACTTTCAGATAAGCTGACATTAACAGGGTTCTATAAGTATTTCCTTTTGTCTTCAAAGACAAAGAAAATTCCAATGTGCACTGATTGTCAGACGTATCAAAAAAATCCAGACCAAAAATCCTGTCCTAAATGTGGGAAATTATGGAAAGATATCAAAACTCATTGCTTTTTACGCCCATTAAAATTCCAATTCGAGGAAAGGATATTCAGAGAGCCACAATTTTTGGATCAATTTAAACTTGATAATCGTGATCCCCAACTTATCCAAGATCGCTGTGACGGAGACATCTACAAAAACATTCACAAAAAATTCGTAGATGCAGGAGGAAAAACTATGACGTTATTTGGTGACGGTGTTGCTCCGTTTAAATCTAGTCAGCAAAGCTTTTACGAATTCTCTATCACATTCAATGAGATGAAATCAAATGTAAGAAAGAAGCGCAAGAATAACTTTTTGTGGCTACTATTTCCTAACAAACCATCTCAAGAAGAAATCAATTTGTGTTTGAAAATCATGATGGATGATTTGAATGTGTTCAATGATCAATTTAAACAAATATCATTGAGATTAGAAAGAGTAATTGCTGACTTACCTGCAAGGTCTAAAATTCTCTTATTTCAAAAATCAGGGTATTATTTTTGCCATTTATGCAAGATTCGAGGGGAACCTGTTCAGTTATCAGGAGGAACTACTCAAGTTAGATATCCACTTAGGAGAGACATTTCTAGCAATCAACGAATTGTTTTTGGTTTGAGAGATCGACATTTTTGGAATAATGTTTCGGGAAAAGAGTTGTCATGGGGTGTTCGTAGATATTCTCCAATATTAGACCAGAGTTGGAAACCAACTCCCACTACAATATGCTCCTATGATTCAATGCATAACTTGTATGAAAGAATTATGCGTGACATGATGGAGATGATTCCACTTCAATATTGGGACGAGTTCGACAAGGAATATCTCAAGCAAAAATTTCCTTCGTTCTTACATAGACACCCGAGATCAGTTTCCAAAAATTTAGTACACCTTAAGGCAATGGAGATATATATGATTATTCACTATTATCTAGATCTACTTCAGGATGTTAAGAATTTCAGTATGATTGAGTTGAAGTATAAAATTATTAAGAGAATGGTTGTTGTAATTGACAAGTTAACAGATGCCATTAATATAGCTGATTTGAATTCAATTAATGAGGAATTAAGAGGTATTTTGGAGGATTATCAAGAGATGGTGGGCATTGCAAAGGCTACAATGAACTTCCATGTAGCTAGTGATATGGTGCGAAATGCAAGCCTATATGGTCCATTGGCACATAATACAGCCTTTGTTGGGGAAAATCTAAACTTCACATTGACCAAGCCGTTCATTTCATCAAATTCTGCAAGGTATTCTATTATGTTTTTTGATATGGCGCAGTTATGCGATATATTTGGTTTAAGTGAACTCAAACCTTCGGAATGTGTGTGTGGTCATTTCGTATTGAAGAAAGAGAGAGATGTTGTGGCTGATACTTCTTGTACTCCTGCAAAATACTTCAAGATCAAATCATTCACGGATTCCACAGTGACTTTGCAGAATTTGTCAGACAGGTCTGTGATTGAAGTGTCCTACAAAGAGCCTCTGGTTCCTTGTGTTACTGTTACTAGAAAGGGGAAGAGTTATTTCATTCCGATGCACAAGAACGTAAATCAATATATTTAATGAAGCCGTGATGAAAAATAAACCTTGCTTTGTTTCGAAATTTTTTTTTTTGCAGGTGCGCAATTTTTGCGTTGTTTTTTTAACGCAAAAGCGTCAACTTTGCGAAGAGGGTTGCGGGTCCATGAGAAGCGGGTTGTTTAGCCTTTCAAAAAAAGGGAACACTTGCGAGTGGTTCACAGATGAATTTCAATACGCATACAAATTCGACGCCACCAGTCCAGTGATGAACGCATCTGGGCGCATAACAGTTATTAAAGGGCTACGGACAATTGTCCTCTATCTCTTCAACCATTTGAAAAGGTCTTGTTTTGGCGCTTCATCTCGCATTCTTGGAGCGTATAAAAACAACCATTTCAAAAAAAAATTGTAGTGATCCAAACTAACTCCCTTACATACACATCTCTCACTCCTACTTGATAGTCGTCAGAGGATCCATTAAGCGATCGTTACCAAATTTTTTGATCGCTGTTTCAAGGATCGGATATCAAGAAACTCACAACCACTCTATTTATTTAAATTCCAAACATGATTCAAACCTCCACTCTTCCAAAATCCACCAGCAGGAGAAGCTACAATTATGTTCCTCAGTGTACTTCTTCCTCCGTTCGCTCCAGCTCAACAATCAAGGGAAGGGAATCTTCAAATAGTTTAATGTACAGTGCATCAACCAATTCCTTTCCTCATTCTCCAACCTCCTCTTTTTCCTCACACTCTCCGTCTTATTCTTCCCGATTGAACTTGTCTTCAAACTTTTCTCCATCTTCCAACATTTCATCCCCTCCTCATGTTTATTCAAAATTTTCTCATCGATTCGGAAACAATGATTACCATGCTCTTTCAAAACAACGAACAGGTATTAATACGACCTTAGATAAACATCAACAGGATAGTTCCGCTCCTTCCAATTACACAATTCTTTCCAATGGAAGCTTGAAAAGAAGACCTTCAAGCTCTCTGGTCAGTAAAAGAAACACAGACATGTTTGGAACGTATTACACGTTTAGTGATGAAAAAACACCCAAGTTTATTTCTCCATCCTCAAGAAAAGATCTCAATCGAAGTTTAGATGTCAGCTTTGAAAGAGAGAGATCCAAATCTCAGCCAAGATCATTACGAAAGCAAACCTCCTCTCCTTCGCCAAATCTTCAATCACCTTCCGCCAAAGAACATGGATCATCCATTAAAAACCTCATGACTAATTTATTTGGAAAGAGAGGACAGAAATTCGTTGAAGTACAACCTCAATCGTCGAATGTTTCCTCTTTATCTTTGTCCTCAGTGCAACCAAACAGTGATGAGAAGTCTAAAGTTGTTCCAGAAGATGAAGAGACTGTAACTACCATAATGAGTGAACATGTATCGTCACCGTTGGAAGGATCGTCCTTGGAATGCAACGAATGCTCGAGTGAAGATATGCCTCCCATACCAACTAGTAGTTACTTGCTTGGCCATGGTTTTAACGCTGGACTGCGAAATATTGGTAATACTTGCTTTATGAATGCAACACTGCAATGTTTGTGTTCCATTCAACCTATCAGAGACCATTTTACTTCTCCTTTTAAGGTTAATCCAAAAAAAGAAGGAAATTTAGCAAAACAATTTTCAATACTTCTTAAAAACTTAATCACACCATCTTCTGAAAATGATCCATATTTTGCTATCAATCCAGTTGAATTTAAGAGAACTCTCAATCAATATACATCTCTCTTTAGAGGCTTCGAGCAACAAGATTGTCAAGAGTTTCTGAGATATGTTCTTGATGGATTACATGAAGATCTTAATCGAGTTGTTGAAAAACCTAAATATGAAGAACTCAAAGATATTGCTAATGAGAGCGTCATTGATAAATCAATTCGATGGTACAACAATTATATTGAGAGGAACAATAGTTTCATAACAGATCTGTTTTTAGGACAATTGAAGTCAGAAATTCAATGCCATGCATGTAAAAGACAATCCATAACGTTTGATCCTTTCTTAGATATTTCCCTACCCATTGATTTTAAAAATCCACACAGAAGAGGATCTAGTGGTCACTATTCATGGCCTCCAATCTCAAAGCAACATCATGATATGAATCATGAAGTGTCATTGGAGGAATGTCTTTCCAAGTTTACCGAAGAAGAAATGTTAACTGGTATCGAACAAGTCTATTGCAGTGCATGTAAGGCTCATCAAGACGTGACCAAGAAACTAACGTTTTGTAGAATCCCTGAAGTGCTTGTAGTTCAATTGAAAAGATTTTCAAATGATGAAAAACTGTTAACTCCTGTGAGGCTGAGTGATCCAATCAATTTTTCGAATTTTCTAGCAAAAGAGGCAAGAGAACGATTTTACCAAAATGAACCTATTGAATATCAACTATTGGGAGTGATTAAACATTATGGAAGTTTACGAGGAGGTCACTACACTTGTCAAGTCAAAAATTCCAATGAAGAATGGTACGACTATAATGACAGTACTGTGAAAAAGTTGAGCCATTTCAATCCCTCTGACAGTTCTGCCTATGTATTGTTTTATGGAAGAATAAAATATTCAGATTAGGAAAATGATTGAAGCATTTCATTACTTCTTTTTTTTCTTTTCAGGTGGAGAAAAGTAGTTGAAAAGTGTCAATGATTCACGTGGTCGTTGTTGTTTCTTTTCAAAATGAGAATTCACATGAACATCAATGAGCGATGGAAAACATTCCTTTCCACAAATGATACACTTGACCTTACCATTAAAATGGTCAATGGACAATGAATCTGTTGAGGAGTGTGAATGACTCGTTATAGAGCTAGAACTGGTAAGACTCTTATTGACATCACTCTCTTGTTTCGTTGTTGTGGTCTTGAAAGAATATTCATCATAATTCTTACATGTGTTCGACTCATGATGATTCCATAAGGACGATCTTGATGATTTCTTAGGAGTGGTTGTCATTTGTTTTGGATATTCAAATGATCCATAACAGAGTTGAATCCATCTCAATTGTAATTTTGCATCTTGTAATTTTCGTTCATCTTCATCCTTATGAAACACATCATGTAAAGATTTGGCATGAAGAAATGTTGAGAGTTTCTTACTGAGTCTTAACATTCGAATGGCAACATCAGTTAATTGATCTGATGAGAGAATGGGTGATGCATTCGAATTGGTGGTAGAAAATAAACAAAATCGATCATTCTTAATCCTGTATACAGTACTATGATTGCCACTATTATGACAACTAGTACTACTATTACTATCAGCACTAGTACTACTATTACTACTACTATCAGCACCCGTACTACTATTACTACTAGTATTTTGAAAAAGTGATGGAATGGATATTGTCATGGATTCTTCTTTTTCATTTTCAAATCGATATTTGAAGGTGAGTGATGTTGGATATCTTGAATTTGTACTCTGATCATCACTACTACTCTTACTACTACTGCTAGTAGCATTGTTATTATTATTATTATTATCAATATCACTAATTCTACTCTTATTACTGTTATTACTAGCACGAACACTACCACTAACACTACCACCACTAACACTCACAGGACATTGATACATTAAAGAATCTTCATGAATTCTTTCACATAATTCCATTGCAATATATCCAATGACTTTTCGAATGGAGGTATGTACATGTGAGATGTGAATGGGTGTGAGAGACATGGATGCTGAAATTGTTTTTGGAGGATTTTGAAAGGAATCTTTGACCATTTGATCTTTCATAGTAGTTTGAGTAGTTTGAGTATTGATACCAAGTAATTGCATGAGAGTATGAGTGATATTAGTAGTAGTAGTAGTAGTAGTAGTATTCTTATTATTACTACTCTTTCTACTACTATTGCTATTACTATTATTACTATTGCTACCATTACTTGTAAGACTACTATTATTATTACTATTACTATTACTATTGCTACCATTACTTGTAGGTACACCATTCAATACATGGTATAAACATGTTCCATGATGATGATTGGTCTCGAGTTGTTGTTTCAAATCCAAGATGGTATGAATGGGTGGAAAATGAATCATCATGGATGAGTTCATTGTTGTTGATCCACTCTTCAATTGTTCAATCACATTCTTTCCTAATAATTTGGATAATTTTTCAATGGGTGTTTGTTTGAATAATTCATTCATGAATGAATTGGTTGTGTTGTTGTGATCATGATTGTATACGATCATGGTTTGGTCTCGATAATTCTGATCTAATGGTACACATTGTGCAAATGGTTTATATTTGGAACATAATAACTTGGATATAAATTTAGAATTCAAGGATATTCCACATGATAATTCATAATTTAAATCATTCTTAATTCTATTTCTAATAAAGAGAGCACATTGACTTGCAATAAATAATTTCCAATGATTCAAAGTAGAGTCTTGTGATTGATGGTTCAGAATAAAATTCCAATCCATACATGTTCCATGAATATCCAATACAGTATGTGTGTTTTGTTTTAATTCTTCTATTTGATTCATATTTTGTAAAATAGAGTCTTGTACAAGTGTGATGGAAGATTCTAAATTTGGAAATGAATTCATCTTGGAATTACTATTCTTCTCAAGTAGATGATTAATAGAACTTGAAGTCTTTTTATCTAGGGGTATATTGTTATTATTATTGTTATTGTTGTTATTGGTATTAGTATTGTTATTGTTGGTATTATTATTATTGGTATTGTTGTTGGACACACTACTCGTATCTAATAGATCCTTCTTATCATTATTATTAGAATCATTTGAAATCTTTTTCATTAATAATTGATGAATCAATTGTTCAAAACATGGTGTTAAATCAATATATACTTCATCCATACTTGATTTTTCCATATTAAATTTCCAATCATGCCATGATGATGGTTGTTGTTGATGTGATTCTCCTTGTTGTTGAAGTGTGTTTAAATCACTCCTTTCATTCCTCATGACATATTCATTGGAATTTCTCAATCTTTCAAAAAATTCTGGAATTAATTGATCCTTGACATGCAATTTAAATATTTCATGAAATGCTTCTCTATAATATTTATAAGTCACTTTAGTAGTATTAGGAAACATGGGAACATGAATGAGTTTTAAATTAGGACATATCACAAGTGCTTGTTGTGGTTTCATGTGTTTTTGAATTTGATGTTTGAAATCTAAACGAATGGAATGTGAAATGGCAATCAGATCATCATGTTGTTGAATGGCAATATATTCACGTGTGTGAGTTGTTGTTGTTGTTGTTGTTGTAATTGTTGTAGTTGTTGTTGTTGTTGTTGTTGTAATTGTTGTGGTGGAGGAATGAGAGGAATGAGAATTGAGTTGAGAGGAAGTATCTTGTGTTGTTTCATGGTTGGTTTGTTGATGGGTTGGATGGATGGAATTCAATGTTTTTTCGTTGGTGTTGAATTTGATGGTGGTACTCTTGACACCATGTTCGCCATGGATGCATCACGAAAGAGATGAGGATTTCGATGTTTTTCAACTTGAATGAAAAATTCATCGGCATCAAGAAGGAGAATCATGATGAGTATCAACATGGAATGAGAGATTCACCAATGAATTTTTTTCTTTGCCAATAAGGTGTAAACGCCCGCTCCTGGCAAAAAGTCGATTCCGATCTTGGATGGAACTTGTAAAATCTTGTTGAAGGCATTTCTAAATGAAAAAAATGAGAACGTTGCGAAATTTCTCACAGTGTTCATGGCCCATTCCAACAAAAATATGCGTTCTTCTTCTCGAATTTATCTTGTCATCCGAGGAGTGTAACAACCTCAAAAACAACAACAACACATACACTCACTCATCATTCCAATCCTTACATTTTAACCTGTGTATCCAATCATCATTTTCTTCTTCAACATTATTCCATTCTATCCAAAATTAAAAAAACAAAAGAGAAAATTAATACCATTAAAAATCAACATCATGTGAATCCGACAAGCCTTGTAACACCCGAACGTGTAGATTCATTCATTTCCAAACAATTTCCTGAAAAATATAATGAAATGAAAAAAGCAGAAGGCTTGTATGATCTTGTAGAAGAATCTTCTACACCTGCTATTCCTAACAATAATGATACTCGCTCAAGAAATGCAACTAGAGAATCATTGAGCAACATGTCCACTACTTTTAGAGAAATGCTCACCAAAGAAGAACGTACAGAATTAAATTTAGAGAATTTACAAAAAATATTCAAACAAACAGCAAAACATTCTCCAAATAATTCCAAAACGTGCAAAGTAACAATTATTGGAGCTCCAAATGCTGGAAAATCAACAATTCTCAACAATCTAGTCAGAAGAAAAGTATCAGCTGTATCTCCCAAGACACAAACGACTCGGAATCGTTCCCTAGCTGTACTCAATGAATCATCTCATCAAATTGTGTTTTTTGATACACCAGGTATACTAAATATGGAAAATTCTAAATTGAAAGTTGATAAAACTGCAAAAGAAACAATAGAAGGATTACAAGATGAATCATGTTTGACTATGGAATTAGCTGATGTTGTTTTATTAATGATTGATGTTACAAAACCATTGCATCATATCGATCATATATTAGATTTACTTTCGAAATATGCCAAAAAAGAAAAACAATTTCATTTATGTGCATTAATTAACAAGAGTGATATGGTAGAGATGGATCGATGTGAAGAATATAGATTTGAATTGATTCGTTCCGATGTCTTTGATCAAGCCTTTATTGTGAGTGCTAAAACAGGTTATGGATTAGAAAGTTTGAAAAAATATTTATTTGAAAAATCAAAAAGCAGAAAATGGTATTTTGATGAAACAGCTGGAGTAACACCTGCAATGACTACTCGTGATGTTGTGAAAGAGGTTATTAGAGAGAAACTCTATCGAAGATGTAACAAGGAGGTCCCTTATCAAACTCAAATTCAAATTACAAAATTAGAATTGTCTCCATCAGGTGAACATTTAATCATTGACGCAGATTTGATTGTGAGAAATGTTGGACAGCAACGAATTGTTCAAAACGCTCTCAAATATGTCAATACTTACGCTACTGCAGATCTGCAGAGAATGTATAAGGCAAATGTGGTATTACAATTTAAAGTTAAAATTAAATAATAATATTTTTAACAAGAAATTAAATAATAATTGAAGAAGTATCGATCTCACAATATCGACTCAAACATGAGTGATTATGGATGCCCTATTCAAAATAGAATATCGCTCAATATGAGGACGCAATGTATGTCCATTCACGACGTTTTTATTTTTCCATAATCACTGTAGCTCCATTCAACATGAAAGGATGTAAACACTCTGGTATTCTTACACCCAATTTACCAGTCTTTTCATCGTAGAATTGATTCTTTTCCAAAATTGCAATCATGGCACGTGGCACAGCCATTGCAGTTCCATTCAAGGTGTGAGGATAGAATGATTTAAATCTCACAAAATCAACCTTGTATCGTATATTCAATTTTCTAGATTGATAATCTGTACAATTACTGGCACTTGACACTTCTCCAAATCCTCCTCTACTTGGAATGTATGCCTCCATATCAATCTTTCTATGAGCTGGATTACCCAAATCATTACATGGCATGTCCAATATTTGGAAAGAAAGACCCAATTCAGAAAATATTTCTTCTTGAATTTGAATAATTTCTTCCAATAGCTCTTCACTCTTTTCAGGTGTACAATAAATAAACATTTCAACTTTGGTGAATTGGTGAACACGATAGAGACCTCGATCTTTAGCACCAGCAGCACCAGCTTCCGTTCTAAAACAATGACTCAATCCAGCATATTTAATGTATGGTGTAGAGTTGATATGATTCGTAGTAGTAGTAGTAGTTGCACTATTCGTTGTAGTAGTAGTAGTCATATTACTCGTAGTAGTAGTAGTAGTCATATTACTCGTAGTAGTAGTAATAGTGCCAGTTGCACTACTAGTCGTTTCATCAAAGAACAGAATGACCTTATTGGCATGTAGTGCAGCTAACCCAATTTCACTCGTTCCAATGAGACATAATTGATCACTTGAATTCGTTTCATTATTGCTGCTACTGCTGCTACTGCTATTGCTACCATTATTGCTGCTACTGCTATTGCTACCATTATTGCTGCTGCTACTACCACTACTGCTACTACTATTATTACTATTTTCAATTCTATATATTTGAGAATGTTCTCCACGTGGTTGAAATCCACATCCCTCTACAATGTGTTGTTTCATCAATTCTGGTGGCATGATCATTTTAAATCCCTTCTTCATTAATTTCGAAATTGCAAAGTTTTGAAGTGCAATTTCTAAGAGAACTCCTTCATTCTTTAAAAAGAAGAATTTTGGTCCTGAACATTCATTGGCTGATTCAAATAGATTCAATCTCTCACAAATTTCAAAATGAGAAAGTTTGGGTGATGTGGTGGTTGGCAAAGTGTTCAAATTTTCATTCAAATTTTCATTCACATATTTAATCACTCTGGGCTGATTAGAATTCTCTTTACAATAGTTCATTACTTGTGGATGTGTAAAATTTGGTAATTTGACTGCCTTCTCTTGTAAAGAATTGAATAAATTGGTTTTTCCTTTTCCATAGATTGAGTGAGTGTTTTGTATTGTTTTCCAATTTGTTTCCAAAAATCAGACTTCTTGTTTGTTAAATCTGATTGACTTTGAGATTGTTCAGTAATTTGAGATGGTAATTGATCCAATGTTCTTTTACCTGCCAAATACTCTGCAATTTCTCTTCTTAAAAATTGAACATGTTCACATTCAGATTCTAATTTGGTATATTCTTGATATAATTGAATAATTTCATCAACATTAATTGAATCTAATGGTAGTTCTCTTAATTTAATATTTTCAATCATTTCATCTCTTCTTTGAACGAGTTGTTCAAAATTGAAAATGAATGAATAGGAGATGGAGGAGTGAAGGAAGAGAGAGAGTTTGAAGAGTCATTGATCTTTGAAGCCTTGTTGTTGTTGGAGAATAGACTTGAATGATAGTAGTAGAAGTGGTGCTGCTGCTGCTGACTATCAACGACCATGGATGATATTCCGAAAGGATTCAATAGGAAAGTAGTACCTCTACCACCCCCACCAACACGTAAATTCATACCCGTTGCACAGAAGAAGAAGGGCTTGAGAGAGTGGCCACTGGTCGGATAGCCTCTCCATCGAGTCAAGTGGGTTGATGAAACAAAGCGGTTCATATGTTGGAGTGAGATGAATATTTTTTGTGGTGTGTGTTTGCTTTCACAAAAAATGTCCAATTGGCATGTCCTCATTTTGGAACAACAACTCTCTCCGAAAAGAATACTAGTTGCAAATCATCTTCAGAAAATCGAATAAGCCATCATCATCCAACAAGGCCTCTTTTTAAACATTTAAAATGTTCATCACTTCTACCACTCATCTCCCATTTAGCAGCCATGTTCCTTGTATTACTTACTGCTGTTCATTATTTATTTATTGTTACAACAAACAATTTATATTTTCCGAGAATGATGAATGAAATTTCAAGAAGAATTGTTGTAGAGAATGAATCATGGTACGATCATCATTCTCAACCATTATCATTTATACATGTTCATGGAATGACCATTCAAGAACAATCTCAAATAGCCTCTCAAATCAAAGAAGTATTTAAATTTTCATTCAATTCCTATATGAAACATGCATTTCCCTATGATGAATTAAAACCAATATCTTGTAGTGGTATTAGCACATGGGGTAATTATTCATTGACTCTCATTGACTCTCTTGATACTCTCTATATTATGAATTTACATGACGAATTTAAAATGGGAGTTGAATACGTATTAGATCATTTCAAAGATTTTCATTTTGATTCCCATGTGTCTGTGTTTGAAACGAATATTCGAATATTAGGAGGATTATTGAGTGCACATTTGTTGGCCTTAAAACATGATTGGTATCGAGAGAGAATTCGGAACCATGGAAGTATGACCACAACGGTAGAACCTGTATCATTGAGCGAGGCTTCTAGATCCTCTTCTACCACTCCAATAATCACCAAACATCATTCCCTTCTCACTTTGAGTATTGATTTATGTGAGAGGCTGATCAAAGCCTTTGATACACCCACTCATATACCGTATGGTATGGTACACTTTACACAAGGTGTTCTCAAAAATGAAAGTCAAGTCACAGCAGCAGCAGGTGGAGGTACGTTGAAAATAATTTCTTGTCTCGTGAATGCCATTCATTGGTACTAACAAATATATTCAATAATGGAAACTTGAATGGTTGCATAATTCTCTATTGCGATTCACAATATACTACTACATCAATACATACAGGTACCTTTCTCATGGAATTTGGATTATTGTCCTATCTCACTGGTAACATGAAATATTATGATTATGCGAAGAGAGCATCACTTGCATTGTATTTATTAAGAGATCCAAATACTAATCTCATTGGTAATCATGTTAATATTATCAATGGACACTGGACACATCGTGAGAGTGGTATTGGTGCTAGTTGTGATAGTTTCTTTGAATATCTATTGAAAGGTTTCATGTTATTTAGAGATGAAGATTTAATTCAAATGTTTAAAACATGCTATGATGGTATTATGAAACATGTCTATAGAGAACCATGGTATAGTGATGTAGATATGAAGACATCCAAGTTGACATTTGGGTTATACAATTCTTTGGCATCATTTTGGCCAGGACTACAAACACTCTATGGTCATGATTTTGAAAAGGCAAAAAAGACCTTAAATGCCATATTTGGTATATGGCGGTTGCATGGAGTAATTCCAGAAGGATTTAATTTATATGTATCAAAAGCACAGAAAGGTCAAATGCCATATCCATTGAGACCTGAATTGATTGAAAGTGTGTATCATTTGTACAAATTTGATGGATCTAGAGACTCTTCTTATTTGTATATGGCAAGAGATTTCTTGACAGGGTTACAAGTTGTATGCAAAACAAAATGTGGTTATGCTGTGGTGAAAGATAGTGAATCTAAATTACTGGAAGATCGAATGGAGTCATTCTTTCTAAGCGAAACATTGAAATATTTATATTTAATTTTTGATCCTTATAATTTTGTTCATTGGAATGAAGAAAGTGGACAAGAAGAATTACTCTACACATTCAATACTGAGGCTCATATCATTCCTTTGAATTTACATGAATATTTGAAAAAGTATAATACCAAAATGGAAGATGGAGGTGATATTGAACATAGTTCGACGAGTAGTAGTGTCACCACCACTGGTAATTCTCAATTCCAACAATTGTTACATTTATTCAACAAGAGAGTTCATATGAGCAACAACCAAATGTTTGCTCAAAAAGGTTCTTCACACATTCCAAAATGAACCTTATGTATACAAATTGGCATGATCGATAGGGATACATGCAACACGTAAGACACAATCATCATATAGACTCCATTCATCGACCACACACACACTCTTGATAAATCAGGAGTACTCACTCGAGTCATTGTCAACTTTTGTCCAACACATTTTGAAAGTGATACATACCATTGCACACACCTGTCCTGGCGCACCAAACACAGGCTGTTGCGAACGAATTTGGAAAGACCCTTTCTACTTGGTTGCATCGACCATCAGAGAAGAGCCAAGTACAAAAAAACTGTTTCAAAAATCTTTCTCAGCAGAGTTTGGCACCAATTTTGCACGTCTCGACTCTCTCTCTCGTTACTTTTCGTCGAGTTGGCTTCATCATCACGTGCTCAACGAATATTATCATTCTTTATTATAAAACATTATCGGATTCGTGTTCTTCAACGAGTAGTAAAAGTAGATAGATCGTAGTCGTGTACATTTTCTCAACAACAACAACAACAATTATAAAAGAACCCTAATATTTCCATCATTGAGAGTAATAACAACACTTCTCTCTCTACTAACCCCATCAAGCACTTTTAAATTCATCGACAAGCCTTGGCGTTGAGAGTGCGAAATAATGTACAATCCAACAACAACGACGAATACAAATACGAACACTACATCATCTTCTAACAACAATATGGACAATCTAATTCATAATTTCAATTATCTCCAAATTGGGACCAATTCCAATACTTCTACCACCACCACCACCGACAAGCAAACACAACAACGATATAACCCTTCTTCATCGTCTATCACCAATAATAATAACAACACCAACACCAACAACCATCATCAATCATACAACAATACTTCTTTTCAAAAGTCTTCCTATCAACCTTCTACGACTGCGCTTGGCGATGTCGAATCCTCCTCTTCACCAACAAGTGCACTTAAAAACAAAACAAATACCATCAAAAAACAACCCTCGAATCATGTGATTCAACCTTCAGTGGCAACTTCATCTCCAACCATGACTCAACAACGAAAAACAATCAGCTACAGTGCTATCAAAGTCATTGGCAATGGTAGTTTTGGAGTTGTGTTTTTAGCAAAAGTACAAGAACAGGAGAAATTGTTGCTATTAAGAAAGTATTACAAGACAAGAGATTTAAAAACAGAGAATTACAAGTCATGAAAACACTCTCTCATCCGAACATTGTTGAATTGAAACATTACTTTTATTCACGAGGGGATCGAGTAAGTAGTAGTCTTTCAAGTGTTGTTCATGATTGTGACCATTTATATTTCATGCACACACAAATACGCACGCACGCACCTTTTCGATATACACACACGTCTATTTTCATCATTTGACTTGCACTTCTGAACATGCTCATACTTGCATGTCCTTTTCTATTCACAATACAAACACTCGTGCATTTGACTCACTTCATTCACTGATTGGACTCACTTCATTTGAATCACTTCATTTGACTTACTTCATTCTACTCCTTCTACTTATTCTACTCCTTCTACTCATTTAACTCATTCCACTACATCATAGGATCCAGATGAAGTCTATCTCAATCTAGTACTTGAATATGTTCCTGATACAGTCTATCGATTTACAATGAATTATACCAAACACAATTCCTATGTTCCAATGATCTATGTGAAATTATTTGTCTTTCAATTATTGAGATCGATCATTTATATTCATTCACTTGGAATTTGTCATCGAGATATTAAACCTCAGAATTTATTGATTGATCCAGTCACAGGAATATTAAAATTATGTGATTTTGGAAATGCAAAACAATTGAAAGAAGGTGAACCCAATGTCGCATACATTTGTTCAAGATATTACAGAGCACCAGAATTAATATTTCAAAGTACAAAATATAATTGTGCTGTAGATGTGTGGTCATGTGGATGTGTCATGGGAGAATTAATGTTAGGATCTCCACTCTTTCAAGGTGAGAGTAGTGTGGACCAATTGGTTGAAATTATCAAAGTATTAGGAACACCTTCCAAAAATGATATATTGGCCATGAATAAGAATTATACAGAATTTAAATTCCCTCAAGTGAAACCAAATCCATGGGATCAAGTATTTGCAGATCGATTTCAATACATGCAACGTACGTTTCAGGCTAATAATGGACAATCGATGAGTGGTGCGAGTGCGAGTGCGAGTGCGAGTATGAGTAGTAGCAGTAGTGGTATCAGCAGTAGTAGCATTTGTGGAGGAAATGTTTCAAGTATGCTTGATCCAGCCACTGAAATGAATCATGCCGTTGATCTCATTACCAAATTATTACAATATGATCCAAAGAAGAGAATTGCACCCATGGATGCATTGGCTCATCCTTTCTTTGATGAATTGAGAATACCTAATGTAAAATTACCAAATGGAAAACCATTACCACCTTCTCTATTTGTTTTCTCTGAACAGGAATTTAACATGTTACAGAATCCAGAATTGAAAGATTTGATTTTACCAAGAGGTTTGTGATTCACAATTGAAATCATGTTACTACACTACCACTAGTAAAGCTGCTCTTCATGACACCACCACCACCACAGTGTGTAAGCAAAAAGGCTGTACAACCAATCAAGAGCCTCTGGAGTTTTTCTCAAAGGATCCCAAGAAGGACCATAAAAAGACCCAACAAAAAAAAATCCAAAGTGTATTCTTCAGTCACTTACTTTCTCTCGCATTGATCGGAAATTCAATCTTTGAATTCAACCCATTGGTGTGTGTGCTTGCAATAATCAACATGACCAATGTACTTGCTCGTTTTCTTTGGTTCTCAGTAGCCTTGATGGTATTGGGAATATCCCTCGTATTGACTTTTATCAAAACTCGAGAGGAAGTTTCAAGAAGAACAACCACCACTCAAGAGTACACTGTACCTACTACCATCAAATCCATCAACATTCCTTCAACCTCCATCATCGCTCACACGAATATCACTCTGTACTATGTGGAAACAGGTGATTTGAGTGAAAATGCGTATCCTGTCCTTCAATTTCATCCAACACCTGGTTCTCTCTTATTTCGACATGATCACGAAGATTCATTATTGAAACAATATGGTATTCGATTGATTAAAATAGATCGATCCAATCTATACAAGACACAATTTTGTTGTGCAACTAAAAGTGAACAATTCATTCAATACGAATGTATTTACAAACATTTAATTCAAAATGAATTGAAATTGAAATCATATAGTGTATTGGGTTATCAAATGGGAGGATTTATGGCATTGAATCATTATCATGTCTTGTCATCCATCATGAATACAAGTAGTAGTAGTAATAAGGATAGTAGTAGTAGTAGTAGTGAATTGATCAGTAATGGTCTTGGTGGTGTTGGTTTGGATAGTATTGCTGTCATTGCACCCTTCTTACCACCCATTCCTAAGACCTCCAAGGATTCAAATTATACATCATGGGAACAATTATTATACACTTATTCATGTCCATATACTTTATTGTATAGAATGTATCAATTATTAGGTGACAAGCTCGCTTACAAAATTTTAAACCCTTTATGGAAAGTGACATCTACTGTTTTGAATCTTGTCATTCCACCTCAATATTTGACTCGTTTACTCAATCAATTCACCTTCCATTCATTCAATGATCAATTATCACAGAATATTCTTGATGAATCAACACGACGTGTATTAATGGAACTCCATTCTCTCTCTACTCTCTTTGAAGAATATAATATTGTGTTTAGTCATGGATTGAAGAGTGAATTGAAGAGAACAAGTACCACTCGTAGTAGTAGTGATAGTAGTAGTAATAAGGATAGCAGTGGTAATAAGGATAGTAGTAGTAATAAGGGTAGAGGAAAAGCTCTTCCTCATACATTGATACTAGTCACTTCAGAACGTCAAGAAGAGATGGCTCGTTCTTTCTTGCTGAATGACCATCGAGATAGTTCCATCATGATTCAGAGAGTACAGCAGCAAGATTCCACCATCAGTGCTGGCGATGCATCTAGAACCTCACATTCTTCTCTCAATGCCTTTGTTTCAGAATATGAGAGAGCCTTGTCCTTTATTGCCCGAAATAAGCCTTCCATTATAGAGAGCTCTGGCACTACCAAAAAAGAAACGAGCACAACCACGACAATAATGGAGAATAGTCACAGCAGGGTAGTACCCTTGCAGCAGCAGCAGCAGTCGGATGAGCCATCATCATCAACATTGGCCAAAACAACAACAACACCCTCTTCCGAAGGTACCACCACCACCAGTAGTAGTAGTAGTAGTAGTAGTAGCAGTACGACAACTCCCACAACCTCTCAACAACCAGCAACAAGTACCTCTTCATCCACTACTACTACGACTCCAACAACTACGACTACTGCTCCAAGTAGTACTACTACTACTACAAGTACAACAACAAGTACTCCAAATCAAAAGACCATTGCAGTGATTGGTGGTGGATTGGCAGGTCTAAGTGCAGCGATTGAGGCAGCAGAATTGGGTGCCAAAGTATACTTGTTAGAAAAAGAGGATCGAACAGGTAAGTATTTCAATATATGATACAACTTTCATGATGCAACTATCAAACAACTCAAACACTCCATGTATATACAGGAGGTAATAGTGCCAAAGCAACATCAGGTATCAATGGTATTCATACTCATGCTCAGAAATCTCTCTCGATTGATGACTCGTTTGATTTATTCTATAGTGATACTACCAAATCTGGTAAAAATCAAGGTAATCCTAAATTAGTGAGTACATTGGTCTCAGAATCTACAAGTGCTATTGAATTCTTAGAAAAACATGGTATTGGTATGGAATTGATTACACAATGTGGTGGACATTCACGTCCAAGAACTCATCGATCTGCACCTCCCAAAGTAGGTCGAGCCATGAATGTTGGATCTGAAATGACTACAAAATTATTAGATTATATTCAAAAGAATTTATCAGATCGTGTGAAAGTATTGACCAAATGTCAAATGATTGGATTTATTTGTAATGAAGAAGAAGAAACCATGAAGGATGAAAAGACAATTCATGAAAGTACAAACAAAAAGATACCCATTGGAATTCGATATACCTGTCATTCAAACGACAATAACACTACCAACACTACTAACACTACCAACACTACTAACACTACCAACAATAACACTACCAACACCACACAATCACTCTTCACTTCTTCAATCATCATGACCACAGGTGGTTATGCAGCAGATCGAAATGGATATCTCAAACAATATGCTCCACAATTATCACATCTTCCTACAACGAATGGAGCATTTGCTAATGGAGATGGTATTCGAATGTGTGTGAATGAATTGAATGCATCATTAATTCATATGGAATCCATTCAAGTACATCCTACTGGTTTTATAGATCCACAAAATCCTAAAAGTATGAGTGTATTTTTAGCAGCAGAAGCATTGAGAGCGTATGGAGGTATTATTGTGAATCAGGTGAGTAGTAGTAGTAGGTGTGTATATATATATTTATGGGTGTATGCATATATGTTTATGGGTATGCATATATTTATGGGTATGAATATATTTATGGGTATGCATGTTTTGACCATTGTGTATTGGTGTTCATAATCATGTTCCATGAAATTATAGAATGGAGAACGTTTTTGTGATGAATTAGGTCGAAGAGATTATGTCTCTGAAATGATATTTAAACATTGTCAACGTGAAATTGAAGGTGGACATGTTACTGCATATCTTTTAATGAATGATTATGTTGCCAAATCATTTAGTGAATCTCTATTAGGATTTTATCTTTCTAAAGGATTTATTCGAAAGTATAATCATTTAGAACATGCATTTAATGAAACATTGAAAATGGCAGCACCAAACATGAATTATGAAACTCTTGTTCGTACCATGATCCAATATAATTCATTTTATGAGGCTAGTCGTAGTGGTAGTAGTGGTGATGGTGGTGATGGTAGTAGTGGTAGTGGTGATGGCAGTAGTGGTGGTAATGATAATACTACTGGTAGTGATGGTGGTGGTAGTAGTAGTAGTAATGATAATAATACCATGAATTCACCAAATACTGCAAGTGCCTTTGCAGATCCCTTTGGAAAAACTCTCTTCCTACCAAATTTTCATTGAATGATACCATTTATATTTCAAGAATTACTCCAAGTATTCACTATACTCATGGTGGACTTGTATTTGATGAGAAGGGAAGAGTTTTGAGAAAACATGGCGATTCTTTTGAAGTGATTCCAAATTTATATACAGCAGGTGAAGCAAGTGGAGGTTTACATGGCTTGAATCGATTGGCAGGAAATAGTTTACTTGAATGTGTGGTATTTGGAAGAATTGCTGCACATGACATTATGAAGAAATAAATACATGGTTCAAAACCTTTTTGCAAATCGCAACTCGACACAAAGTATTCCTAATGCATGTCCTTTTCAAAATTGGGCATTGGTCTATGTTCAAGAAGAGACTGTTAAAGTTGTTGGAGTTAGCTCAAATATTGACCTTGAATCAATCCACAAGGAAAGTGATTGAATGTTCTGAAAAGTGTGGTAAAAAATTTCAAAGATGCTAAAAATGTCAACAGCTCTCTAAAGAGTAAACTAGTACCACTACTGCAGCATTATAAGCAGAGAGAAACAAAGTTATTTTCTGTCCATTCAGTTAAGTGCCATCTTGATACCTCTCGTAATTTTACATATTAATTTGGAATTGTTGTAGTACTACTTACAATGATGCTGATAAAACGCGCATAGTGATATAATTCGGAATATTGTAATTACGATGCACAGATAACACACAAAGACAACATGTTGTTGCAATCATCAAGGTGTATAATTGAGTAAATATAACTACGGGCTTGTGAAGTAATACATCTATGTAATCCGATAATGCGAAACAACAATCCTAAGTTGAGATATATTTGAATGTTACTGGGACGTTACTATTATGAACACCGTTATTTACTAATGTAGGTAGTTATCGTAATGTTTATTGAAGATAGATAGGTGCTGAATGATACCGAGAGAACATATTAAAACTAACGAGTTGTAATTTAGTTTCTTACTTTGGCCATTTTACCCATATATTCGAGTCAATAACATTGTCGACGCATTACTGCCAAGTTACTGAAACTTTGTTTCTACCTGGTTTAAAAGAGTTTTGAAGTTTCAAAACATTGTATAACAAAAAAGACACTCCATCTCCATAGAAGTCCTCTTCAGAGGAGACTCCGTTGGTAAAAACTGTTATTGTTTGAAGTTACGTAACATACACAAAACCTTAAGAACGTTGAAGTTCTCCTCTGTAGTTTAAAGAGTGTTCATTATTTATATGTTAATAAAAATTAATGCGACGAAAACATCGTTGAGCGAATCAGCGACGGATAAAATTTTTAAGGCCAAAGCCAATCGCAGACACAAAAGTGTCAAAGGAAATCACTGAGCAAATCAATGATACATAAGGCAAAAGCCAGTTAATACAACACAAAGTGTTGTTGAATTCTAAATATTATGGGAGGGAAGGGAGGGTGTTGTTGTGGTGCCAGACTGTTGGGAAGCTGCAGTAGTTTGCTCTTTAGAGAGCTGTTTTGGTTGTGGATTTGTTGACATTTATTAGCCATACTTTCAGTCAACCTTACTGTTTTCGTTACAAAACACTTCCGTTCTTTTCAAAACTTGCAATTTGAAGCGTCATGAAGGAACTAACTTGCGAAATTAATGCAACACAACGTGTTGATGAATTCTTCTCATAATTTACTAATAATTTGACATTGATTTTCTTTTATTAAATGATCTACTTTCGTCACATATCCAAATCCATCC